>NW_027361690.1:3575000-4032500 GCF_039654945.1 Dendrobates tinctorius
CCCAACATCTGATGGCTACTTTCAGCAGGATAATGCGCCATGTCATAAAGCTCGAATCATCTCAGATTGGTTTCTTGAACATGACAATGAGTTCACTGTACTCAAATGGCCTCCTCAGTCACCAGATCTCAATCCAATAGAGCATCTTTGGGATGTGGTGGAACGGGAGATTCGCATCAGGGATGTGCAGCCGACAAATCTGCGCCAACTGTGTGATGCCATCATGTCAATATGGTCCAAAATCTCTGAGGAATGCTTCCAGCACCTTGTTGAATCTCTGCCACGAAGAATTGAGGCAGTTCTGAAGGCAAAAGGTGGTCCAACCCGTTACTAGTAGTGTTGAGCATTCCGATACCGCAAGTATCGGGTATCGGCCGATACTTGCTGTATCGGAATTCCGATACCGACTTCCGATATTTTTTCAATATCGGAATTCGGCATCGGAATCGGAAGTTCAGTTGATTGACGGCCTGACGTCATCATGATGCGCGGTGTGTGCGCATCATGATGCGCCGTCATTTCGGGCCTTCCGGGGGTCTCTGCCGGCCTGCCGGGGGGCTGTGCCGGCCTGCCGGGGGGCTGTGTGGACTGCCCGGGGTCTCTGCCGGCCTGCCGGGGGGCTGTGCCGGCCTGCCGGGGGGCTGTGCACCCTGTGGGGGTCTGTACCGGCCTGCCGGGGGGCTGTGCCGGCCTGCCGGGGGGCTGTGCTGATGTCCGGGGGTCTGTGCAAGCATCGTCCGATGGGACTACAAGTCCCATCGGGCGATGCCTGCTACCATGACAGTGATTGACACATTAGCCAATGATGGGACAGTAGTAGTCCCATCATCCGGCTAATGTGTTAAATGTTAAAAAAAAAAAAAAAAATACTACATACATACTACATGCTACATACATACTACATATATACTACATACATGCTACATACATGCTACATACATGCTACATACATACTACATATATACTACATACATACTACATACATACTGCATGCTACATACATACTACATACATACTACATACATACTACATACATACTACATACATACTACATATATACTACATACATACTACATATATACTACATGCATGCTACATATATACTACATGCATACTACATATATACTACATGCATGCTACATATATACTACATACATACTACATACTGTATATACTACATACATGCTACATACATACTACATACATACTACATACATACTACATGCATGCTACATATATACTACATGCTACATACATACCACATACATACTACATACATGCTACATATATACTACATGCATGCTACATACATACTACATATATACTACATGCATGCTACATACATACTACATGCTACATGCATGCTACATACATACTACATACATACTACATGCTACATACATACCACATATATACTACATACATACAATACATTCATACAATACATACATAGACATACAGTACATATAACATAGAGTAACATACTTACCAATACTTGTCACATTGTTCCCCGAAGCCATTGTCTTTCCGGAATAAATATTAACATAACAAACCACAAAAATACTCACCCACGATCCGAAGCAGTCCACGAGTGTGTCCCACGACGATCTTGGGTAGAGAACTGCAGCATCAGATGATGCTGCCGTTCTCTACGGGCTGCAGGAATCCAATGACGGAAGGTAGGTATCCTTCCGCACTGTATTCCTCCGCCACTTAAAAAAAAAAAAGTCCCTAGTCTCACTTTATGCCATTGCTGTGTGGGAAATTCCCACACAGCAATGGCATAAAGTGAGACTAGGGACTTTTTTTTTTTTTTAAGTGGCGGAGGAATACAGTGCGGAAGGATACCTACCTTCCGTCATTGGATTCCTGCAGCCCGTAGAGAACGGCAGCATCAGCTGATGCTGCAGTTCTCTACCCAAGATCGTCGTGGGACACACTCGTGGACTGCTTCGGATCGTGGGTGAGTATTTTTGTGGTTTGTTATGTTAATATTTATTCCGTAGACGACAATGGCTTCGGGGAACAATGTGACAAGTATTGGTAAGTATGTTACTCTATGTTATATGTACTGTATGTCTATGTATGTATTGTATGAATGTATTGTATGTATGTAGTATATATGTGGTATGTATGTAGCATGTAGTATGTATGTAGTATGTATGTAGCATGCATGTAGCATGTAGTATGTATGTAGCATGCATGTAGTATATATGTAGTATGTATGTAGCATGCATGTAGTATATATGTAGCATGTATGTAGTATGTATGTGGTATGTATGTAGCATGTAGTATATATGTAGCATGCATGTAGTATATATGTAGTATGTATGTAGCATGTATGTAGTATATATGTAGTATGTATGTAGTATATATGTAGCATGCATGTAGTATATATGTAGTATGTATGTAGTATATATGTAGCATGCATGTAGTATATATGTAGTATGTATGTAGTATATATGTAGCATGTATGTAGTATGTATGTAGCATGCATGTAGCATGTAGTATGTATGTAGCATGCATGTAGTATATATGTAGTATGTATGTAGCATGCATGTAGTATATATGTAGCATGCATGTAGTATGTATGTGGTATGTATGTAGTATATATGTAGTATGTATGTAGTATATATGTAGCATGTATGTAGTATGTATGTAGCATGCATGTAGCATGTAGTATGTATGTAGCATGCATGTAGTATATATGTAGTATGTATGTAGCATGCATGTAGTATATATGTAGCATGCATGTAGTATATATGTAGTATGTATGTAGTATATATGTAGCATGTATGTAGTATGTAGCATGCATGTAGCATGTAGTATGTATGTAGCATGCATGTAGTATATATGTAGTATGTATGTAGCATGCATGTAGTATATATGTAGTATGTATGTAGCATGCATGTAGTATATATGTAGCATGCATGTAGTATATATGTAGTATGTATGTAGTATGTAGTATGAATGTAGCATGTATGTAGTATGTAGTATGAATGTAGCATGTATGTAGTATGTAGTATGAATGTAGCATGTATGTAGTATGTAGTATGAATGTAGCATGTAATTTTTTTTTTTTTTTTTTTACATTTAACACATTAGCCGGATGATGGGACTACTACTGTCCCATCATTGGCTAATGTGTCAATCACTGTCATGGTAGCAGGCATCGCCCGATGGGACTTGTAGTCCCATCGGACGATGCCTGCACAGACCCCCGGAGCCTGCACAGACCACCGGCAGGCCGGCACAGCCCCCCGGCAGGCCGGCACAGCCCCCCGGAGCCTGCACAGACCACCAGCAGGCCGGCACAGACCACCGGAGCCTGCACAGACCCCCTGGCAGGCCGGCACAGCCCCCCGGCAGGCCGGCACAGCCCCCCGGCAGGCCGGCACAGCCCCCCGGAGCCTGCACAGACCACCGGCAGGCCGGCACAGACCACCGGAGCCTGCACAGACCCCCTGGCAGGCCGGCACAGCCCCCCGAAAGGCCCGTACAGACCCCAGAGAGGCTGTACAAGGGCAGGAAAGGGTTTTTCTTATTCCGATACCGGAAGTCCCATAGACTTGAATGGGACTTCCGGTATCGGAATCGGCGATACCGATACTTTTTTTAAAGATCGGCCGATACCATCCGATACGATACTTTGAAGTATCGGATGGTATCGCTCAACTCTAGTTACTAGCATGGTGCACCTAATAAAGTGGCCAGTGAGTGTATATATACCCATACACATGCATATATATATATGTTCTTCCCATGTTTGCGTTTTTTCCATAGTGGTGGGAAATTAACAGTTGGATTGTGAGCCCCCAATTAGTAAAATAATTAAAAAGACCAGTGTGGGGTCCAAGTGTTGTTTAATTAGATGATATAGTTTTGGGCTAACATAAAAAGTTAATAAAAAATAAATAACGGGTTCCAGGACAACTAGGGTGAATATTTTCTCACGTGTTGTGCTAAATTTAGATTTGCTAAGATTTACCTTGAGGATACTTGCAAAGTGCAATGTTGATTTATATATTGTGATAGTGTACATCTATGCAGGGTTCTCTGTAGACAAGATATATGAACAGAGATCAATATACATGTCACATCTATACAAAACTGGTTTTATGCGCATATCAATTATCATTTCCTCCAACTCTTTTCTTTTGCAGTAGTGACCACTTGGCAATCAATATGTTCATGATTGTCATATGCACACATTTTATCTCAGAAACATTAAGAAATGGGTATCTCAGATATTGATACAAATAGTAAATTCACAGTTGTGAATATCTTTGGAAAATATTTCAAATTTCCGTGTTTTTGATAGCAACATAGTCAGTAATGACAAGTACATGGTGGATGCTCAAAAACTGGAATTATTCATAAGGGTCATTAGATGCTATGGGGAGAAGATCAATAGAATACTTGACAGATGAAAATAGCCTATGCATCACCTAAAACCACTAGGTATATAGCTGAATGCTTTGTTTGTATTCTCAACATGGTCCCACTAAAAGGAGAATAAACTCTCCGGAGAAATGTACTTTTAAGAGCTTAAATAACAGATCTTTCATAAGCCCATGTCCATACGAAACCAACATCCATACAACATAAACAGCAATAAAGCAGCTCTAGACAAAATTAACAATTCTTAAAAAACTGACCGCATACTGACAGATTCAGTTTTAATAGCTAAGGAAGGATTAGTTGCTTACATTATTTACAATATGCTTTTTGTGTGAGACCCCTTTAATAAACTGTTGATTAGTGTGGTCCAGATTGCAGCTCAGCCGACAGAAGAGCCGAGTTTCTACATAAGGGTTGACAGAGTAGAGCAGACTCAGACTTTCTATAAATCCAAACATTTGCTTAAGCAGGAGCTCAGCAGGGACCGGAATATCACATATGAAAGAACGTTGTAAATGACACATACACAATAATGATAACTTCTCAAATCGAAAATGGTTGTTTGATGAAGGGCAAATGGATGTCACAAAAGAAGTTCCCAACTTATGACCCCTACTACGGGGCAGAACGGAAAGCAAAAAAAGAATGTACAGAAACATAAAATCACCAGGAAGAGAACAATCTAACTGAACTACTGGTTTAATGACCTACTACAGACTTAAGCAAACATATCCAGTAACTTAAGTCCCACAAAATTCTGTTCACATTAGTATTTTATACTCTCTATTAGAGATGAGCAATTACATACTTCTCCAACATCCTTTTTGGTCCTCATGACAGGCGGACTTCACTTCTGTGTCTGGTATCCTCAGCACAACATCATGTTTGGATTGTCAGTCAGAAGCGTGCCACAGAAGGGACGCTGGGGAAGGAGGGAGGCTGCAGGGACATGGCCTCTGCCGCCTCTACACCAGGGGGAGGTGTGTCTCCCCCATGCCACCCAGGATCCGCCAGGTGGGTGACTCACACCGTATCTTGTATTCTTAATGTGCTTTGCCCTGTGACATACACGTAACCGCTATTCCCAATGCGGCTGTTACTGCGCCTGCGTGGGAATAGCGGACACATGTATGTCACTTGTGCAGGTGCATTTTGTGGCTGCGGTGCCTTATGGGATTCGGGGACAGTGGCCACTGGCAATTATATATGTAGATAGATGGCCAGTTGGGAGTTCCGTCTCCTGTCCCCGAATCCCATAAGGCACCACGGCAGTGACTCTTGCGCAGGTGCAGTTCATGGCTGCAAGGCCATGAACTGCGCCTGCGCAAGTGACATACACATCTCCGCCATTCCCACGCAGGCAAAGTAACAGCAAAGCCACGAACTGCGCCTGCGCAAGTGACATTCATGTCACCGCTATTCCCGCGCATGCGCAGTAACAGCCATAACTGTGCACTCTACCCACGCATGCATGGTTACGACGCGACATTAATTTCACCGTACTCCCGATGCGATAGCATCAGGCCTATTTCTAGTCTCCATATATTTCTCTACCAGTGGTTTACAGGCAAAAAATTGGCAAGCTTAACCGTATCTGCATCTCAATGGCTCCATGTTGACAATATTCAGGAATAAAATCTGTGAGGATTTGGCATGTCAGAACCTAAATTAATGTGAAGTTTAGACTTGTTCTTCAAGATAAAATTTTAGAATAAAAGCATACTATAACTGCAGTATGAAATATTGCAATATAAAAAGGAGGGAAAAACATAATTCTGCAATGTACTATGAGTACTATTAATATATTGTGTGGTACAGTTTTAATGACCATAAAGTCATTTTTAGAATTTAATGTTTGCAAAAAAGTGACGTGAAAGGTGTCTTAGATGACACCAGCTTACAATGGTAGTGACTGCAACTTAGTAAGCTATTTACCATTACTTGCACTTTTTGCTATAGATTTTAGTTATTTATTTCAGTAGTGATTTTAATCAAAAATATTGGTTGAATCGTCAAAATAACTGCTTAAATTAATATTGAAATGCAGTTTGATCTGCCAGAAGGATGTCATGGAGCAGGTCAAGCCAGGAGTTTGTATGGGTTTTCTCTGGTTTCCTCCCACATCCCAAAGACTTACTGATAAAGAAATTACATTGGGAGCCCCAAAGTGGACAAAAATGATGCGTAAAGTGCTATAGAATAAGATGATGCTACATAAGTGAGTAAAATAAATAAAAAATCTCAGTCTGAGCTTATTAGTCCAGTGGGTGGTCCTAATCAGTGACTTACAATTATCTCTGTATGCACACTTATACAGGGATGGCTGACAATCTCTGGTCTCCAAATATATTTAGATTAATAAATGAAAAATTATGTTGAGGCAGAAAACTACATATCA
Source organism: Dendrobates tinctorius (assembly GCF_039654945.1). Lineage (NCBI taxonomy): Eukaryota > Metazoa > Chordata > Amphibia > Anura > Dendrobatidae > Dendrobates > Dendrobates tinctorius. Next base: position 3,581,800 of record NW_027361690.1, read on the forward strand.
ATCTGCTCAGCTCCTCTTGCTCCGTAACATACTGTTTGCAAAAACAGGTTGGATTCACACATAGCATGTTTCGTTTTCTGTGGTGTATTTTAATATTTTGGGTAGTTAATGCACAGTGGCCAATTTGTTAATAGATAATAAAAGAATATCTTCTCAGATTTTGTCAATTTTTTTAAACTTCTGTTTTGGATCCAACCAGTTTATGGGAGTCTGCGCCCAAACTTGCCTGTATGAGCAAAGTGGAAATTGCGGAATAATTTATGTTTACTTACATGAAGGCTGAAATTAACAAACTAGTTGATATGTGGCTTAATTAGGAGCACTAAAGAATTGTTTTATTGCTTAATTATCATTTTACAATAGTTGTAATAAATGGTAGAAGTTTTAAAAAAAGACCAATTAAGGGTGCATGAAAATGCGCATATGTAGCCTTTTAATTATTAATACAAGCTAAGTGCTCCAAATTACAAAGACTGAAACATCTTCCTGATAAATGCACCTCATACTGCAGAAATTAAAGCTTTGGTACAATCTGTGACAAACTTTGCACATTGTTCATCACACAGCACAACTGTCCCAGGATTCCTTTGGCTGCGCATTATCAAGCAGTTCTTTGAGCATTAAGTGTAATACAAATGTAAATGCAAATTATTCAAATTCTCTATCTACAAAATTATCCACTCTAGAACTTAAAGTGGAACCATAGTTTATTTGGTTTATTTTATCAATCAGTAGTACACATGAAAATAAACCATATTGTAATATATCTTACCAGAGAAATATGCTTCTCTCTGCTCCTGGACCAATCGGTCATTTTCAATTCATGGGAAAAAATCTGTCTTCAACAGATTTTACATTAATGAGATTGGCGATGACAGTTCCTGCTGATAAGATTCTATAGGAAGAGCTCTTTGCCCCTCCAGTTTACATTGGCTCTTATCAGTGGTAACTGTTATCTCCTATCTCAGTAATGTAAAAATCTGTCTTCACCGAATACAGATTTTACAAATGAATTGAGAATTTTGAAAAAAAAAAAATTGGAAGACCTGATTGCCAAAAAAAAGAAGAGTTCTCTGATGGGATATATTACAAAGCAGCTTATTTTCATGTGTACTAATGATTCATGAAATAAAAAGTATCATGATGGTTACTCTTTAATGGACAACACAGCCCCATAATGACACCAATAAAAAAAATGGCTAAATCTAGGTGAAGTTTTGTTTTTACAGCTAAATTGTTAAATTGTAAACCAAAAAACTAATTATTAGTGACGTAAAGGGGTTTCCAGGGAATAGGGTTCTTCATCTTTTTACCTAGCCAACACAAGATTAACCCCTTCATGACCCAGCCTATTTTGACCTTAATGACCTGGCCATTTTTTGCAATTCTGACCAGTGTCCATTTATGAGGTAATAACTCTGGAACACTTCAACGCATCTTAGCGATTCTGAGATTGTTTTTTCATGACATATTGGGCTTCATGTTAGTGGTAAACTTAGGTCGATAATTTTTGCTTTTATTTCTGAAAAAAACAGAAATTTGGCGAAAATTTTGAAAATTTCGCAATTTTCAAATTTTGAATTTTTATTCTGTTAAACCAGAGAGTGATGTGACACAAAATAGTTACGAAATAACATTTCCCTCATGTCTACTTTACATCAGCACAATTTTGGAACCAATTTTTTTTTTGTTAGGAAGTTATAAGGGTTAAAAGTTGACCAGCGATTTCTCATTTTTACAACAATATTTACAAAACCATTTTTTTTAGGGACCACCTCACATTTGAAGTCACTTTGAGGGGTCTATATGGCAGAAAATACCCAAAAGTGACACCATTCTAAAAACTGCACCCCTCAAGCTACTCATAACTACATTCTAGGAGATTATTAAACCTTCAGGTGCTTCACAGGAACTAAAGCAACGTGGAAGGAAAAAATGGACATTTTATTTTTTGCACCACAAATTTTCTTTTATCATTAATTTTTTTCATTTTCACATGGGCTACAGGATAAAATGGATCCTAAAACTTGTTGGGCAATTTCTCCTGAGTACACTGATACCTCATATGTGGTCATAAACCACTGTTTGGGCGCACGGCAGGGCTCGGAAGGTAAGGAGCACATTTGACTTTTTGAATGGAAAATATGCTGGAATATTTAGCGCTTGCCATGTCGCGTTTGGAGAGTCGCTGTGCGCCTAAGCACTGGAGCTTCCCCACAAGTGACCCCATTTTGGAAACTAGACCCCCCAAGGAACTTATCTACATGCATAGTGATCACTTTGAACCCCCCAGGTGCTTCACAAATTGATCGGTAAAAAAAAAAAGTACTTTTTTTTCACAAAAATTTTCTTTTGGTCTCAGTTTTTTCATTTTCACATGGGCAACAGGATAAAATGGATCCTAAAATGTGTTGGGTAATTTCTCCTGAGTGCACAGATACCTTATATGTGGTCATAAACCACTCTTTGGGCGCACGGCAGGGTCCGTAAGTGAAGGAGCGCTATTTGACTTTTTGAATGGAAAATTCGCTCCAATCGTTATCGGACACCATGTCGCGTTTGGAGAGCCCCTGTGTACCTAAACATTGGAGCTCCCCCACAAGTGACACCATTTTGGAAACTAGACCCCTTAAGGAACTTATCTAGATGTGTAGGGAGCACTTTGAACCCCCAAGTGCTTCACAAAAGTTTATAACGTAGAGCAGTGAAAATAAAAAATCATTTTTTTTCTTCAAAAAAGATTTTTTAGCACGCTATTTTTTATTTTCACAAGGGTAACAGGAGAAATTGGACCACAAAAGTTGTTGTCCAGTTTGTCCTGAGTACGCTGGTACCCCATATGTGGGGGGGAACCACTGTTTGGGCACACGGCAGGGCTCAGAAGGGAAGGAGTGCCATTTGACTTTTTGAAATGAAAATTAGCTCCAATCGTTAGCGGACACCATGTCGTGTTTGGAGAGCCCCTGTGTGCCTAAATTTTGGAGCTCCCCCACAAATGACCCCAGTATGGAAACTAGACCCCCTAAGGAACTTATCTAGATGCATAGTGAGCACTTTGAACCCCCAGGTGCTTCACAGAAGTTTATAAGCAGAGCCGTGAAAATAAAAAATATATATTTTTTTCTTAAAAAAATATTTTTAGTCCGCAATTTTTTATTTTCACAGGGGTACCAGGATAAATTGGACCCCAAAAGTTGTTGTACAGTTAGTCCTGAGTACACTGGTACCCCATATGTGGGGGGGGACAACTGTTTGGGCACACGTCGGGGCTCAGCAGGGAGGTAGTGACATTTTGAAATGCTGACTTTGATGGCATGGTCTGAGGGTGTCATGTTACATTTGCAGAGCCCCTGTGTGCCTAAACAGTAGAAACCCCTGGCATGTGACCTCATTTTGGAAACTAGACACCCCAAGGAACTTATCTAGATGTGTGGTGAGCACCTTGAACCTCCAAGTGCTTCACAGAAGTTTATAACGCAGAGCCGTGAAAATAAAAAATCATTTTTTTTCCTCAAAAAAAAAAGATTTTTAGCCCGCAATTTTTTTTCACAACAGTAACAGGATGAATTGGACCCCAAAAGTTGTTGTACAGTTTGTCCTGAGTACGCTGGTACCCCATATGTGGGGGGGAACCACTGTTTGGGCACACGTCAGGGCTCGGAAGGGAAGTAGTGACATTTTGAAATGCTGACTTTGATGGCATGGTCTGCGGGCATCATGTTACATTTGCAGAGCCCTTGATGTACCTAAACTGTGGAAACCCCCCACAAGTGACCCCATTTTGGAAACTAGACCACATAAGGAAGTTGCCTAAATATGTGGTGAGCACACTGAACCCCCAAGTGCTTCACAGAAGATTATAATGCAGAGCCATGAAAATAAAAAATAATTTTTTTTCCTCAAAAAATGATTTTTTAGCTCTCAATTTTTTATTTTCACTAGGGTAACAGGAGAAATTGGACCCCGAAAGTTGTTGTACAGTTTGTCCTGAGTACGCTGATACCCCATATGTGGGGGGAAAACCACTGTATGGGTACATGTCAGGGCTCGGAAGGGAAGTAGTGACATTTTGAAATGCTGACTTTGATGGCATGGTCTGCTGGCGTCATGTTACATTTGCAGAGCCCTTGATGTACCTAAACTGTTGAAACCCCCCACAAGTGACCCCATTTTGGAAACTATACCCCATAAGGAAGTTGCCTAGATGTGTAGTGAGCACACCGAACCCCCAAGTGCTTCACAGAAGATTATAATGCAGAGCCATGAAAATAAAAAATAATTTTTTTTTCCTCAAAAAAAGTTTTTTTAGCTCTCAATTTTTTATTTTCACAAGGGTAACAGGAGAAATTGGACCCCAAAAGTTGTTGTCCAGTTTGTCCTGAGTACGCTGGTACCCCATATGTGGGGGGGAACCATTGTTTGGGCACACGTCAGGTCTCGGAATGGAAGTAGTGACGTTTTGAAATGCAGACTTTGATGGAATAGTCTGCGGTCGTAATTACGTTTGCAGAGCCCCTGATGTGCCTAAACAGTGGAAAACCCCCACAAGTGACCCCATTTTGGAAACTAGACCTTCCAAGGAACGTATGTAAGATGTGTTGTGAGCACTTTGAACCCCCAAGTGCTTCACAGAAGTTTATAATGCAGAGACGTGAAAATGAAAAAATCATTTTTTTCCACAAAAATAATTTTTTAGCCCCCAATTTTTTATTTTCCCAAGGGTAACACGGGAAATTAGTCCCCAAAAGTTGTTGTGCAATTTTTCCTGAGTACGCTGATACCCCATATGTTGGGATAAACCACTGTTTGGGCACATGTCAGGGCTTGGAAGGGAGGGTGCACCGTTTGACTTTTTGAACGCAAAATTGGCTGGAATCAATGGTTGCACCATGTCGCGTTTGGAGACCCCCTGATGTGCCTAAACAGTGGAAACCCCTCAATTCTAACTCCAACCCTAACCCCAACACACCCATAACCACAGCCCTAACCCTAACACATCCCTAACCACAAGCCTAACCCTAATTCCAACGCTAACCCTAATTCCAACCCTAACCCTAATTCTAATCCTAATTCCAACCCTAACCCTAATTCCAACCCTAACCCTAATTCCAACCCTAACCCTAACCCTCTTTCCAACCCTAACCCTCTTTCCAACCCTAACCCTCTTTCCAACCCTAACCCTCTTTCCAATCCTAACCCTAACCCTCTTTCCAACCCTAACCCTAACCCTCTTTCCAACCCTAACCCTCTTTCCAACCCTAACCCTCTTTCCAACCCCAACCCTAACCCTCTTTCCAACCCTAACCCTCTTTCCAACCCTAACCCTCTTTTCAACCTTAACCCTAACCCTAACCCTCTTTTCAACCCTAACCCTAACCCTAATGGAAAAATAAAAATAAAAATATTTTCTTTACTTTATTAGTTGTGCCTACCTATGGGGGTGATAGTCGGGGGGTTTATTTACTTTTTCTTTCATTTTGATCACTGTGAGAGTGATCAAAATGAAAGAATGGAATCTGCAGCCGCATGCGCCCGCCATTTTCAAGATGGCGGCGCCCATGAACCGGACCCGCCGGACACCGGGAGTGACAGGGGGACTTAGAAGGTGCCGGGGGAGGTGAGATGGGGTGAGGGGGTTATCGGAAGCTGGCGGGGAGCAGAGGGAATGGGAGGGGGGCAGATGATGACAGCGGCGGCAGATCGCCGCTGTCATTCAGTTGCGGGGGGGCGATCACCGGTGGGGGGTGGAATCGGTGTCTCCAGCCATGTCTGATGCTACAGCAGCATCGGCCATGGCTGGATTGTAATATTTCATCAATTTTCATTGATTAAATATTACTATCGCTCTGATTGGCTGTTTCACTTTTAACAGCCAATCAGAGCGATCGTAGCCACGTGGGGGCGAAGCCATGCCCCCTGTGGCGAAGAACAAAGCCCCCTGTATCTGCTGGTCAGGTGACCTTTCAGTGACCTAGGTCACCCGACCCGCAGGGGGGCTTTAAAGTCATGACGCTACATAGGCGTCATGGGTCGTTCTGGCACGACTTTTCATGACGCCTACGTGGCGTCAAAGGTCATGAAGGGGTTAAGATGATAAAAAGATGTGTTATGCTCTGTCCCGCTGTCCAGTGCTAGCTCTCTGCCGATACAATGGTCTTTGTTTCCAGGCTGCAGCAGATAGAACTTCAGTGCACATTAATGCTGCAGCCAACCTCTGAACCAAGCAGCTCATGCGGTCTACAATGGCAGAGCCATTAACATCAGTGATTGGCTGCAGTGGTGACATGTGCTGCAGCCTGTAAACAAAGGTTAGAGAAGTGGAGGAGAGGAAGCGCTGTATCGGAGGATGGTATCACCTCTCTTTAATATATTAACTCAGTGCTGTCCAATAGAGAAATATAGAGAAACTAATGTTTCCAGTCCAAATGGGAACCTCTGCTGTCTACGTGAATATGTAGGTGAAAGTATCCAAGTAATATGATTTGCAAAGAAGCATGAAACATTTTTTTCCTACGGATCCATATAAAGCATGTTACCTACGGAGTATATTGATTCTTCTGGCAAAAACGAACATGATTTTTATGTGGTTTTTGATGCATTTTTGGAGTTTTGAGATTTCGAAGAGGGTTTGTAGAATTTCTGCTCAGTTTCTGTTCCAAAAATGCTGAAAAAAAAACTCAGTGTACACATAAGCTACGTTCCCACAATGAGCTTTTGGGACATCTCTTAGTGTTTTTGCTGCATTAAAAATGCAGCATCTTATAGTTCCAGCAAAGTGAATGATATTTATAGAAATCTCATGCCCACTGTGCTTATTTTTTAACACTTTGTAAACCCACCTGTCTTGCGGTTTTTTTTGTTTTGTTTTTTTTAAATCTACAGCATGTCAATTTCTCTTGGGGCACACTGAGTTTTCTGTGCTGATTTTCCCCATAGACTTACATTAGGTTCAGAACATCAGAAGCAAAAAAAGCACGTGTTTTTACTGCATTCCTGCTGAAGAAAAGCATCAAAAATGCATGTAATCAGCACCTATGTATATCAATAAAGTGTTGTCAAAGCAAAAATCCAAGAAGAATAAAAAACAAAGCAGCTTTATTTGAAGTATGATGGACCAGAGACAAAAACCACACAAGAAAACTATGAAAAATCGCAAGTATCCTAATTTTAATAATAGGTGCAAACATTGTGCAAAAATTCTGCAAAATCAAAAATGCACCAAAAGCTCATCGTGTGAATGTAAGGAAGTGAAATGTGAGGTTTTCTCATTCCCTTCCCTCAGTTTTCCCTCCTATGTTACATGTATAAATTGCTGTATTATAGTGTTTCTGATTAATGTCTGCAGTACTGCTCATAGAAATATGTATTAGCGCCAGTCCCTAATGGTATTGCCACATGTATGTGTTACCATTGTGTATTGTATAAAATTATGTGTCTGTTGTCTATGTATAGTTAGGGTAAGCTAGTGCATTCTTCTTGGGACATTAGAGGAGGGCACTCTTAGTATATAGTTCCCCATAGACCGGGTAGATGTAATTATGTTGCGGGCCACAAGATGGGTGCATACTACTGGGGCCTTATAGGATGTTCATAGAGGGTTAATTGTAGGAGGAGCTTCTGGGAGTTAAGGTTAGTGCTGAAGAGCAGTTTAGTCAGACGGGGCCAGGGCACCCAAGTGTCCACATGAGCTATAGGCCTGGACAGCTAGGCAGCCACGTAACGTTAAGTCTTTATAGCCCACATTACCCACTGCCACTGAGTGTCTTAACAGTGGGCCAGAACAGGAAAGGAAAGATGTGATGTCTCATCGCCTGGGCCAATGCTTTTAGGGCAGAAGTTGGCTGTACTAAAGAAATGAAGGGAGTTGGAGCTTCGATGAGATCGGTTAAGATGAGCCGGATGCTTTACCAGGGGTCACTAAAATGTAGTGACTGATGAATTCGTGTCTGGCGCGAAACAGGCTGAAGGAAATTTCATTATAGTGAGGTCAGGCCAGGAAGGAAATGGGAATCAGTCTAAGACGGTCCGGTCCGGGCGTGTACTACACAGAAGTGACAACAAGCAAGGGAAAGTGTTGTGAATTCACTTTCTGGCCTACCTCTGGTTACTAGTGAAGGTAGTGGAGATGGTTATATTGACAGAGGGGTCGCAAGTTCTCTTTCCGGGCTCCCTCTGGTGGTTACAGGAGGTAATGGAGCTGATCTAATTAACAGAGGCCTGCCACCTGATAATGAGGAGGACGATTGGACATTGGGAGCTTCTGACTGGATTTAAGACAACCGACTCCCTCTATCCCTGCTGGTGATTTTTTCCTGTCTCCTGAGGTCTTAGTTTCCAGCTCAGTCCCTGCATGCTCAAGCTAAGTGTTCTTTTGCTATTGTTCACATTTGATTTGGTCTTGTCTATTTCAGTTTTGTGTGGTCAGCCAGCCCCGGCTGGGGCCGTAGGAGGATTTTCTTTCTCTAATGGAGATTATGCAATTGTCTGATCGTGTTGAGCAACTCGCTACTGAAGTGCGGGGAATTTCCGCCTATCTTGCTCAATCATCTGCTGTTGAACCAAAAATCCCTACTCCTGATGTGTTTTCTGGGGATCGGTCTAAATTTTTGAATTTTAAGAATAATTGTAAACTATTTCTTGCCTTGAAGCCTAACTCATCGGGGAGCTCTGTGCAGCAGGTTAAAATTGTCATCTCCTTGCTGCGTGGTGATCCCCAGGATTGGGCTTTTTCTCTGACACCTGGAAATCCTATTCTGACTAATTTGGATGCTTTTTTCAAGCCTTGGGGTTGTTGTATGATGAATCTAATGCTATTGATCAAGCTGAGATAACCCTATTGGCATTGAACCAGGGTCAGGATTCCGCAGTTACACTGTCAAAAATTCCAAAAGTGGGCGGTCCTTACTACATGGAATGACGATGTCTTAGCAGCTCTCCTTCGGAAGGGTTTATCAGAAACCATAAAAAAGATGTTATGGTGGGATTTCCTGTTCCATCTGGTCTTGATGATTTTATGTCATTAGCCATTCAAGTTGATAGGCGTTTACGTGAACATAAAACTACACAAGAGGTGTTGCCGCCTTTTGAACAAACTTCTGAACCCATGCAATGTGATAGGGTTTTGTCTAGGGCGCAACGTCAGGAGTTTAGAAGGCGTAATAAGCTGTGTTTTTTTCTGTGGAGATGCCTCTCATACTATTTCTGTCTGCCCTAAATGAGAGAAACGTTTTGCATACATTTACTTTGGGCAGTGTACAACCTAAGTTCCTTTTGGCAATTAGTCTGATCTGCTCCTTATCTACATTTTCCGCTAAGGCTTTTGTGGATTCAGGAGCAGCTTTCAATCTGATGGATTTGGACTTTGCTAAATGTTGTGGTTTTCCTATGATACCCCGCGGACTCGTATCCCTTTGACGGGTATTGATGCTACTCCTTTGGCAGAGAATAAACCCCAGTTTTGGACCCAGGTGATAATGCAGGACGCCCCGGACCATCGAGAAAATTGTAAATTTTTGGTGCTGCACAATTTGCATGATACTATTGTTCTGGGTTTTCCCTGGTTGCAAACTCATAATCCTGTTTTGGATTGGAAATCTGTGTTTGTGGTGAGTTGAGGTTGTCAGTGTGTTCTTAATGACACTCCTGTTTTCTCCACCTCTCCCCAGTCTCATGATATTCCTGATTATTTGGCTGATTTTTATGATGTATTTAGTGAGTAAGTCTGCGTCTTTGCCTCCTCATAGGAGTTATGACTGTGCAATTGAGTTAATGCCCGGGTGTAAAATTCCCAACGGTCGGCTTTTCAACTTATCGGTACCCGAACATGAAGCTATGCGATCTTATATCAAGGAGTCATTGGAGAAGGGTCATATTAGACCATCCTCTTCCATCTTTAGGTGCTGAGTTTTTTTGTGACCAAGAAAGATGGTTCATTAAGGCCTTGTATTGACTATCGTTCCCTTAACAAAATCACTGTTAAATATCAGTACCCGTTACCCCTGATTTCTGATTTATTTTCCATAGTTAAAAGTGCCTGCTGGTTTACCAAGCTTGACCTCAGGGGGACGTATAATCTTATTCTCATCAAGCACGGGGATGAATGGAAGACAACGTTTAATACTCCGGAGGGACATTTTGAGTACCTGGTGATGCCTTTTGGGCTCACTAATGCCCCTTCTGTCTTCCAATCCTTTATGAATGATATTTTTCGGGACTTTGTGAATAAGTTTTTGTTCATTTATCTGGATGATATTTTGATCTTATCCAGTGATTGGGATTCTCATGAGGAACATGTCCGGACTCTGTTTCGGATTTTGAGGGAAAATTCCCTGTATGTTAAGGGATCGAAATGCCTCTTTGATGTACAGAGGATTTCATTTTTGGGATTTATTTTGTTTTCGTCGGCTATTGAAATGGACTCGGCCAAGGTACAGGCCGGTTCAGCCCATTTCTTTGAAGGCTCTCCAGAAGTTTTTGGGTTTTGCTAATTTCTATCGTAAATTTATAGGTGATTTTTCTGGTATTGACAAACCACTGACTGATCTGACCAAAAAGGGCGCTGATGTGGTGAATTGGTCTCCAGAGGCAGTCATGGCATTTCAGGAGTTTAAGCGGAGATTCATTTCTGCTCCGGTTCTACGGCAACCTGATGTCTCACTTCCATTTCAGGTGGCGGTAGATGCTTCTGAGATTGGTGCAGGAGCTGTTTTGTCCCAAAAAGATCCGGTGACTTCTAAAATGAATCCCTGTGCCTTCTTTTCTCGAAAATTCTCCCCATCTGAACGTAACTATGACGTCGGGAATCGGGAATTGTTGGCCATGAAATGGGCATTTGAAGAGTGGAGACATTGGTTGGAGGGAGCTAGACATCAAGTTGTGGTCCTCACCGACCACAAGAATTTGATTTATCTTGAATCAGCCAAAGGCTTGAATCCTAGACAGGCTAGGTGGGCCTTGTTTTTCACGCGTTTTAATTTTGTGGTCTCTTTTCTTCCAGGCACTAAGAATGTTAAGGCGGACGCCCTTTCTAGGAGTTTCTTTGAGGATTCTCTTATTGTGACCGACTGTCATTCTAGGTGAGGGGATAGTTCTTTCCGCCATCTCGCCCGATTTGGGATGTGCCCTGGAGGAATTTCAGGAGGACAAACCTGAGCATTGCCCTATGGGAAAATTGTATGTTCCTGACCAGTGGAGGAAAACCACCATGGTTACTTACCAGCAGCCAGTTTTTCCGTAACCCATGACAGCACACCTGAGAGAGGAATCTGCCCCGCCAGAACAGGAACCTACTGAGATATAAGGGGTGGCACCTCTCCCCGCTTCAGTTGGGTTCCTGTCCTGGAAGGGAATCCCACTGTCAGCGGTGCCTACCATGGATTAAGGTCCCAGGCCCGTCCCGGCGCGGGAAGAACAGGGTGCCTCACCTGTAGCGCCGGCCGTTGGGTCCTGGAAGCACAGTCCCCAGTGGTCCCTTGGGCTCCGGGTTCATGTGGTCATGCATGGCAGCTACTGGAGGCTCCTCCACGCCTTCCTCCCCCCGTGCATGCCCAGCGAGGGAGAGCCGCGGGCATCTTCCTGCCGCTGCGCAAGGGATTATGGGCGCGCCGACTGATGTCAGCTAGGCGACGGTGTCATGGCGCCGGGTGTGACACTGACCGGCTTTTCCGAAGTGGTCGGCCGGCAGTCGCAGGGGGGAAGGGAGGAGACACCCACCAGGACAGAGGCGAAAGTGGGTTGTTGATGCCCCTGCCGGTGCCCAAGAGGCCATGGACCCATATCTCAATGGATTTTATTTCTGATCCATCTTGTACCAGTCCCAAAGTTGCCATCTTCTTCAGAGTTGGTGCCCTTGTTTTTACAACAGGTGGTTCGGTTGCATGGGATTCCTGAGAACATTGTGTCAGACAGAGGAGTCCAGTTTGTTTCCAGATTTTGGAGAACTTTTTGTTCCAATCTGGGAATTCAGTTATCTTTCTCCTCTGCGTTTCATCCTCAGACCAATGGGCAGACTGAAAGAACAAACCAGACTTTGGAGTCCTATTTGAGATGTTTTATATCTGCTGATCAGGATGACTGGGTCTCATTTTTGCCCTTGTCCGAATTCGCGCTAAACAATAGAGCTAGTTCTGCCACTTTGATGTCGCCCTTTTTCTGTAACTTTGAGTTTCATCCTCGATTTTCTTCAGGGCAGGTGGAATCTTTGACCTGCCCAAGTGTGGACACTGTGGTAGAGAGAATGCAGCAGATTTGGGACCAAGTGGTGAATAAGTTGTCCCTCTCTGAGGAAAAAGCCCAATGGTTTTCCAACCGGCATAGGACCATTGGTCCCCGGTTTAAAGTGGGTGATATGGTTTGGTTGTTGTCAAAGAATATTCCCATGAAAGTTGCGTCTCCAAAGTTCAAGCCAAGATTCATTGGACCTTATAAAATTTTAGAGATTCTTAATCCTGTTTCTTTTTGAGTGGCTCTTCCAGTTACGTTTAAGATCCATAACGTGTTTCATAAATCTCTGTTGAAGAGGTTTGTGGAGCCAGTAGTTCCTATGGCAGCACCTCCTGACCCAGTATTGGTTAAAGGCAATGTGGAATATGAGGTAGAGAAAATATTGGATTCTCATTTGGCTAGACGGAGACTCCAGTACTTGGTCAAATGAAAGGGTTATGGCCAGGAGGATAATTCTTGGGTCTCTGCTTCTGACATTCATGCCAATAGATTGGTTCGTGTTTTTCACTGGGCCCATCCTGATCGGCCTGGTGGAGGCCAAGGGGAGGGTACTGTTGTGAATTCACTTTCTGGCCTACCTCTGGTTACTGGTGAAGGTAGTGAAGATGGTTATATTGACAGAGGGGTCACGACTTCTCTTTCCGGGCTCCCTCTGGTGGTTACAGGAGGTAATGGAGCTGATCTAATTAACAGGCCTGCCACCTGATAATGAGGAGGACGATTGGACATTGGGAGTTTCTGACTGGATTTAAGACAGCCGACTCCCTCTATCCCTGCTGGTGATTTTTTCCTGCCTCCTGAGGTCTTAGTTTCCAGCTCAGTCCCTGCATGCTGAAGCTAAGTGTTCTTTTGCTATTGTTCACATTTGATTTGGTTTTGTCTATTTTAGTTTTGTGTGGTCAGCCAGCCCCGGCTGGGGCTGTGCTCAATTTCCATCCTTATGTTATGGTTTGTGCCAGTTTGTTTATGTCCCTTATTAGATTGGCCTCTCTTTGCGCTACTTTCAGAATATACCAGAGTGCTAATATAGTGGGCCAAGTCTAGTGACTTCAGTATTTTTTCTATCTGACGTGTTGGGCATTTTTTGCAGGGTTTTTTGCGTGATTGCAGAGTGTCTTTCCTTTCCTGTCCTGTCTAGTTAGTTTGGGCCCCATTGTTTGCTCAGCCTATTTTCCTACCTGTGATTGTGTTTTCATCTTGTCTCACCGACAATATATGTTTGGGGGCTGTCTCGGACTGTTAAACTTGTCTCGGACTGTGTCTCCATTGATGGGGGGTCACCTAGAAGAGGGACCGCTATGGCCTGGAAAATGCCCAGGTGAAGCCAAATCTGGAGATGCAGGTATGCCGAGGAGAAGAGTATTATTTCATGTAGGGAAAGGACTGGACACAGCTGCTGCACTAATACAGGTCACAACTACAGTACTGTCCCTTCCTTACACTTGGCATAGTCGGCAGGATGTCAACACCATGCAGCAAGGGAATGAAGTGATGAACTTGTGAGAGATAAAGTTTGGCAGGATGCTGTTGCCTTGCCATGTGGAGAATCCGCTGTAAGAGGTGATGAAAATGTATGTGTGACTGCTGTCCCCCTGTAAGATGACCAGGAGTAGGAGGCAGAAGTTGCTGTTGATTTAGAAACACTGAATTTGCTTACTAATTTTTTGACAACACTGGACTTGACTACTGCACTGAATTCGACTGATTGGAGAGGAAAAACTACACCTTTACTGGGACCAAGATGACATTGGTGAGAATGGCGTGAAATGGCAGGGAAGAAGTAAACAATGAAAACCGCGTCCTTTGTGGGTGTTGCCGTCACTCTGGCACCAAAACTTGCCTGTCAGTATGCCCGGGTCCGCCCCTGGTGGGAGCGGATGAAGAGGAGACCGCGCCCCTTGCAGCTGATCAGCAATGGATGGGAGGGGCGGCTGGAGGCGGTCCCACCCAGTGACAGGTGGGACTCTGAAGAAAACCTCAGAAGACGCTGTGCAGCGCCATCTTGTACCCATGAACCAGCCATGATACAGCACTCATGCACGAGTAGCTGCCAAGGCGTGGGCCATATTGAGTGGAGGTGGCGGCAGGAAAGAGCGAGTACCCAGCCTCCAACAGTCAGCGAGGAGACAGTGGGAGCCCCCACTTATCCAACTTTAGAGTTGCCTCAACCCCGGAGCGTCCACCTGGTGGAGATAGCATATGTCCAGAGGCGGGATGCTGGTCGTGCGTAACCAATGGAGCAGCCTCGGGCCAGAGGATTGGGTGAACCGGAATCCCCGTCAACTCCGTGAGGACTAGAGCCAAAAGTTGCTCAGAAGGGACTGTGACCAGAAGTTGCATCTGAACCAGTACGCCAGTCTACCGTCACATATGCGGGCATTCCTGCGAAAGGAACTAGTGTCCTAGGAGCTGCAACTCCTTCAGCTCCAGCAGATCGGGTGAGTGCGCCCTTGTCTCCAACCCCAGAAGGGAGGCCCTCCCCACACAGTTCTGTCCCTGAGGCCATCATCCGCCCCCACATTTCTATGGAAAAACTCACCCCTTCACCCCAGCCGTCGAAGGTTCAATCTGTCCCCTATTTGGCCACAGCTCTGGGGGCTACCCATTCCCAACTGGCCGCCTGGGTGGAAGGGGTGATCCTTTATAAGAAACAATGAGAGCAGGAAGTCTGGAGAGAGCTGCGACAGCCGGGTGGGGGCGCTCTGGTGGGATGGTGACCAGCGGCCGGCTGGTGTATACTGACACCGACCAGGGCTACGGCTTTATTCAGGAGGATGGGACGGATGCCAAGATCTATGTTAACGTGACATCCGTCAAGTTCAGGAGATTGCTGAACACGGAAGACCGGGTTTCCTTCTTTAAGGAAGACTGTCCACGGGGGTATTACACGGTAGCGGTTGTGGGTACAGGCCCCATCATTGGCTGACACCCGAAGATCTGACTGTTCTGTAGTAGCACCATCCACATCCTCTTCGGCTGCAGCGATGACACCTGATGGAGCGACAAGCGGCACGTGCCGTTGAAGTTTGCGGATCATCATTTTATGCCTGCTGCATTGGTGTATATATTGGGACTGTTCTGTGTCCCTGTGGGCACTGCAGCCCTTAAAAAAAGGTTTTCCCCCTCGCTTATGGTGAGCGGAAGTGTTTTGGGGTGTTTTTGGTGGCACTGGAGCTAAGCGTTGTCTGCGGTGTATATTTATGGCCTAGAGGACTGCGAGCTAGGCAGAACATACAGAGCCTGTGGACTCTGTGTTTTCTTGTTTTATTGCGCTTGTTGCACCCATTCTTCTGGAAATAAGAGGGACTGTCTCTTTAACTGGAGACCTCTGGAAAGTCTGTACTCCCCTCAAGGGAAGGAGGAGCATCTCTCCTAGGAATGTCTATCGTTGAAATCCTGATAGATTGGGAACTTGGAGTGTTACCTGTGCACCATGGACTATGGTGCATACTGGATGCGGCTTATATTAAGCCAAGTGACTTGCGGTTTTCTTGAGGTTTTTACTATTATTGTTTTTGTATCATACCTTGGTCGGGGACAACCAAGTTCAAGGAAAGGAGGGAGTAAGGAAGTGAAATGTGATGTTTTATTATTCCCTTCCCTCAGTTATCCCTCCTATGTTACATGTATAAATTGCTTATTATATTGTTACTGATTAATGTCTGCAGTACTGCTGCATAGAAATATGTATTATCACCAGTCTCTAACAGTATTGTCACATGTATGTGTTACCATTGTGTATTGTTTAATATTATGTGTCTGTTGTCTATGTATAGTTAGGGTAAGCTAGTGCATTCTTCTTGGGACATTAGAGGAGGGCACTCTTAGTATATAGTTCCCCATAGATGTAATTATGGTGTGGGCCACCAGATGGGGCATACTAGTGGGGCCTGATAAGATGTTCATAGAGGGCTAATTGTAGGAGGGGCTGCTGGGAGTTAAGGTTAGTGCTGAAGAGCAGTTTAGTCAGACGGGGCCAGGGCGCCCAAGTGTCCACATGGGCTATAGGCCTGGACAGCTTGGCAGCCACATAACGTTATGTCATTATAGCCCACTTTACCCAGGAAAGGAAAGATGTGGCATCTCATCACCTGGGCCACTGCTTTTAGGGCAGAAGTTGGCTGGACTAAAGAAATGAAGGGAGTTGGAGCATCGATGAGATCGGTACAGACAGGCCAAATGCTTTAACAGGGGCCACCAATTGTAGTGACTGATGAATTTGTGTCTGGGGTGAAACAGGCTGAAGGAAATGTCATTATAGTGAGGTCAGGCCAGGAAGGAACTGGGTAGCAGTCTAAGACGGTCCGGGCGTGAACTAAACAGAAGTGGCAACAAGCAAGGGAAAGAGGAAGCAAGCAAATGTTATGATGCACCAACTGTGGATGTAATGTGCGAAATCCTAAATAAAAAAAAGCGTTAAAGTTGTCTTGGACTGTGTCTCCATTGATGAGGGTCGCCTAGAAGAGGGACTGTTATGGCCTGGGAAGTGCCCAGGTGAAGCTGAATCTGGAGATGCAGGTATGCTGAGGAGAGTATTATTTCATGTAGGGGAAGGACTGGACACAGCTGCTACAGTAATACAGGTCACAACTACAGTCCTGTCTCTCCCTTAGGGCCCCGTCACACATAGCGACTCACCAGCAATCTCAACAACGATATGAACTTGTCAGGATCGCTGGTGTGTTGCTACATGATCGCTGGTTAGCTGCCAAACAGGCAGCTTCACCAGCGATCAGCACCAGGGACGACGAGCGTGTGCGTCGCTGTGTACCTTAGATACCAGCGCGCTGGTGCAGGGAGCTGGTAACCAAGGTAAACAGCGGGTTTCTAAGAGAAACGCGGTACTTAGAAACCCGCTGTTTACCTTGGTTACCACCTCCCTGCACCAGCGCGCTGGTAGCTAAGGTACACAGAGTGTTTCTAAGTGCCGCACGGTGCTTAGAAACCCACTGTTTACCTTGGATATGAGCTGGGAACTCACTGGCCGTTGCTCTCCCGCCTGCCACACGCAGCGATGCTTACTGGTCAGAGGGAGACCAACGACCCAAAAAAAGTCCAGAACTTTCAGGAACGATCAGTGATACCCGGCAGGGGGGCCGGTTGCTGATAGATGTCACACACAGCGATCTCACTGGTGAGATCGCTGTTGTGTCACAAAATTTGTGACTCAGCAGTGATCTCGCTAGCGAGATTGCTGTGTGTGACGGTGGCTTTACATGAACATACCCTAAGGGTAGTCACCTGATAGGCTTCATTCAATTGGCATACAAGATCTTACAGCTTGACGTTGGAAAATCTGCATAAAAATAATACTGATAAATTATTAACTAAAATTGATATAAAAAATGTGCGTGACACTGTATAATATAATACTGAAGAATGAAGCATCATCTAGTATTAGTCCACTAAACTACAGTATTCATAGATGAAGCAACAATTGGTGCAATAGACAAATAGGAACATTCTAATGAACACTTCTGCCTGCCTGCACTATTAAATAGATCTCTTAATCACTGGGCATTTGTATAGATTTATCATTCCTTATCTTGGCATGCCATTAACTAGTGCAGGGAACAGCATTACAATCTATTTTAAAAGTAATTCATTACTGTGCACACCATTGCTTCATTGCAGAGCACTCTTATTTATCTCCTTTTATTTTATAGTCATACAACACAAACCTCAAAGAGCAAAAGGGCAATTTTACTTGTTCATACATAAAAGATAAGCATGTTGACCTGGGACCCAGAATGTGTCAATAACAGATGGCACAAAGGATAGACACAAATATTCTTAATTGCTGTACATTTTATGTATAGCTCTGGCAAAAATTAAGAGACCACGGCAAAAGTTTCAGTTTGATTTTTCTCTTTATATGTATATTATTGAGTTAAATGTAAATTGCTCTTTTATTCTTAAACTGCTGACAACATGTCTTCGAATTTCCAAGCAATAAATTTTGTATTTATCTTCAGAAAATGAGAAATGGTTAAAATAACAATAAAATGCATTGCTTGCAGACCTCAAATAATATTAAGAAAACAAGTACATAATCATTTAGAAACAACAATACTAATGTTTTAACTCAGGAAGAGTTCAGAAACCAATATTTTGTGGAATAACCATGATTTTGAATTTAATCACAGCTTTCATGCGTCTTGGCATGCTTTCCACCAGTCTTTCAAACTGCTTCTGGGTGACCTTATGCCTCTCCTAGTACAAAAATTTAAGCAGTTCTTCTTTGTTTGATGGCTTGTGACTATCCATCTTCCTCTTGATTACATTCCAGAAGTTTTCAATGGGGTTCAGGTCTGGAGATTGGGCTGGCCATGTCAGGGATTTGATGTGGCGGTCCTTCATCCACACATTGATTGACCTAGCTGTGTGGCATGGCGCATTGTCCTGCTGGAAGAAACAGTCCACAGAGTTGGTGAACATTGCCTGAGCAGAAAGAATCAACTATTTTTCCAGGATAACCTTGTATGTGGTTTGATTCATACGTCCTTTGCAAAGATTAACCTGCCCAATTCCATCCTTGCTGAAGCATTCGCAGAGCATCACCGATCCTCCACCATATTTCATAGTGGGTGCAAGACACTGTGGCTTGTATGCCTCTCCAGGTCTCCATCTAACCATTAGACAACCAGGTGTTGGACAAAGCTGAAAATTAGACTCATCAGAGAAGATTACCTTACTCCAGTCCTATATGGTCCAATCCTTTGGCAAACTTCAGCCAGCCTGGCTCTCCTTTGCTTCTCATTGATGAAAGGCTTTTTTCTAGCTTTACATGACTTGAGTCCTGCCTCAAGGAGCCTGTTACAAATTGTTCTAGACATGCACTTCACCCCAGCTACCATCTGCTATTACTTTTGTAGGTCACTTGATGTCATCCTGCGGTTGCTGAGTGACATTCGAATAAGATGACGGTCATCCCGGTCAGTGGAATCGTTTTCTCCCTCTGACAGTCTGTAGCTTTATTGTCCCCAATGTCCGCTGCTTGACCTTGTTGTAATGGACTGCCATCTTTTCTTTTCAACTCCTTTGGCATGGTTAAAATTTTAGGATATTACTAGCACTTGCCTTGCCATCCAGCTTGTCCTATTGCAAGAGGATTGTGAACACCACAGCAGGGTTTTTTATGCTTTCCTTCGATAAATAAGATTTGGTTCAGGTGATGATCTAATCAGAAGCACATTAAGTAGAATGTGGTGTACTTTGGTTGGAATTCAACTGACACTGGAATGGAAAGACTGTCAGACATGTAGAGAAACTGATTTTTATAAAACTGTGCAGTGGTCTCTTAATTTTTGTCAGAGCTGTATAAGGGAATGAATGCAGTTTAGGATGGCTTTAATGGAAGCTGTCAGCAGGATTGTGCACAGTAACCTACAGACACTGTCAGGTCGGTGCCATTATAGTGACTAAAATGATACTTTGGTTGATGAACTCCATCTTGTGGTTGTTTAATCTTTATCTACAGTTTTGAGTTAATGATATGCTCGTGCTTCGTGGCGGCCTGTGGGAGTGTCTTCATGTGATGCTCTGCTTAGCTATTCATACTGATGGCTTCTGACAGGTCACTGATCCCTCAGAGACTTGCCCCCTAGTTTACTTAATGAATATTATATATATATCTTATAAAAAAAATCCCCTTCTGCACCTTGTCGCATTAAGATGGTGCCGCAGGTGCCAAGGGACCAAGGGATCAGAGACCTGTCAGAAGCCATTCTGAGGAATACCTAAACAGAGCACCACATGAAGATTCGCTCTACAGGCCACCCCAAAGCACAATCATTAACTCAAAACTGAAAATACGGATAAAACAACAATCACAAGATAGATTTCATCAACCAAGGTATCATTTTAATCAGTATAATGGTGCCAACCTGAAACTCTCTGTAGGTTACTCAGCCCAATCCTGCTGACAGGTTCCCTTTAAACCCTTAACTCCTCGAGCTTTTTTGGATTTTTCGTTTTCATTTTTCGCTCCCCTATTTTCCAGATCAATAACTTTATTTTTCCGTCAATATGGCCATGCGGGACAAGTTGTACTTTTGAACAACACCATTGGTTTTGCCATGTACTCGAAAACGGGAAAAAATTCCAAGTGTGGTGAAATTGCAAAAAAAGTGCAATCCCACACTTGTTTTTTGTTTGGCTTTTTTGCTAGGTTCACTAAATGCTAAAACTGACCTTCCATTATGATTCTCCAGGTCATTATGAGTTCATAGACACCTAACATATCTAGGTTATCTTTTATCTAAGTGGTGAAAAAAAAATTCCAAAGTTTGCTTAAAAAAAAAAAAAATAAAAAAGGCGCCATTTTCCGAGACCCATAGCGTCTCCATTTTTCGTGATCTCGGGTCGGGTGAGGGCTTATTTTTTGCACGTCGAGCTGATGTTTTTAATGACACCACTGTTTTCCAGATTTATTCTTTTGATCGCCCATTATTGCATTTTAATGCAATGTAATGGCGACCAAAAAAACATAATTCTGGTGTTTTGATTTTTTTCTCACTACGCCGTTTAATGATCAGGTCAGTCCTTTTTTTTATTGATAGATCAGGCAGTTCTGAACACGGTGATACCAAATATGTGTAGATTTGATTTTTTTTTATTGTTTTATTTTGATTGGGGCGAAAGAGGGGTGATTTAAACTTATGTTTTTTTTATTTTTAAACACTTTTTTTTTCCATGGGAGACTAGAAGCATGCCATACTTGATCGGCTCTGCTACATATAGGCGATGCTCAGATCGCCTATATGTAGCAGATTTACTGCATTATTATGAGCGCCGGCCACCGGGTGGCGCTCATCATAATCTGCTGGCAACAACCATAGAGGTGGCTATGAGACCTCTGGTTGTCAAGGCAACACGTCGCTGACCCCCGATCACGTGACGGGGTCGGCGATGCGCTCATTTCCGTTCAAAAGCCTGAAGTACTAGTTAAATGCCCGCTGTCAGAGTTTGACAGCGGGATTTCACTAGTTAA
The DNA here is from genome assembly GCF_039654945.1 of Dendrobates tinctorius. Lineage (NCBI taxonomy): Eukaryota > Metazoa > Chordata > Amphibia > Anura > Dendrobatidae > Dendrobates > Dendrobates tinctorius. The sequence goes on from NW_027361690.1 coordinate 3,603,014, forward strand.
TATGCATGGGCGATTCCGCTCGCGCCTATTGAGGGCACATGTCAGCTGTTTATAACAGCTGACATGTTGCGGCTTTGAGGTGGGCTCACCGCCAGAGCCCACCTCAAAGCAGCGGATACTTACCGCTTACGTACTATTGCGTCAGCGGTAAGTAAGAGGTTAAAGGGGTTGTCTTATGATATGAATAGTATTGTTCAAAATTCAACAGTGCTTGAAAAGAAGAACTTCTAAGAATTGCTTGGGAGTTCAAAATGCTCACCACATATCTAGATAAGATTCTTGAGGGGTCTAGTTTCAAAAATGGTGTCACTTGTGGTGGGTTTTCCACTGTTTAGACACATCAGAGGATCCTCAAATGCGACATGGTGTCCGCTATTGAGTTCAGCAAATTTTGTGTTCAAAAAGTGAAAATGGTGCTCCTTCCCTACTGTGCCCTGCCGTGCACCTGAACAGTTGATTTTCCCCGCATATGGAGTATCGACGTGCGGAGGAGAAATAGCACAACAAATTTTGGGATCCATTTTCTCCTATTACCCTTGTGAAAATAAAAAAATTGGGTCTAAATAAAGTTTTTGTGAAAAATAAATGTTCATTTTTTCCTGCCACATTCCATTAATTCCTGTGAAGCACCCGAAGGGTTAGTACACTTGAATATGGTTTTTAGCACCTTGAGGAGTGCAGATTGTAGAATGGTGTCACTTTTGGGTAGCTTCTTACATATAAACCTCTCAAAGTATCTTCAAATGTGATGTGCTCCCTAAAAAAAATGGTTTTGTAAACTTTGTTGCAAAAATGAGAAATTGCTGGCCAACTTTTAACCCTTGTAATGTCCTAAAAAAATGTATGTTTCAAAAATTGTGCTGATGCAAAGTAGACATGTGGGAAATGTAATTTATTAACTATTTTGTGAGATATAACTTTTTGATTTAAGGGTATAAAAGTTTGAAACTTGAAACATTTTCAATATTTTCACCAAATTTCCAAATTTTTCACAAATAAACGAAAGTCGTATCGAAGAAATTTTATGACTATCATGAAGTTAATATGTTACAAAAAACAATCTCAGAATCAGTGGGATCCGTTGAAGCGTTCAAGAGTTATTACTGCAAAAATTTACACTCGTCAGAATAAAACATTTGGCCTGGTCATGAAGGTGAAAACAAGCTCGGGGTGAAGGGTTTAAAAGTCTAATTAAAACAATAGGTCAGACTCATTGTCAGACGACACATTCTCTTCATCAGGATACTTTAACCATCATCATGGACACCACATCCCCTAGGGTATGTCTGGATTTTGTATAATGTCTACGCAAACAAATGCTTCATTTGTAATTTGTGAGCTGTGGCTTATACTGTACTGTATATCAGTGTATTATTCAATGGAAAAACAAGTGTTGCGGTTAGGCATGGAAATGGATAATCTCATTTTAGTGACTTATAACCTTTAAATCACCTCCACTCCCTGCATATAGACTATGTATGACATGATGTTCTATGTATAGAGCTTGTTAATGTTGTAAATTTACCCTTAAATAATGATTAATTTAAGGAAATCTCAGCTGCAGTGTAATTCTGTCTCTTCTATATTTAGTACAATGTTTTTAATTATTAAAGAACAGAATCCAAGCAAAGATACACTCACATGTGCTATTCGCCAATGCATTTGGTCCTCAGCCATATATATATAACTTTACACATAATTATTGCACTTAATTTTATTTATATATGTTGGTCATATGTCCTTCAATTGAACAATGGCCTTAGAGGTCATCCCATACCAACCCGTTCATCAAATTATTGTAGTTATATTAATCTATCATTCTCCATGTTTCCTACAACTATAAGCAACAGCTGCCAGTAGAGCTGCTAAATAGATTGTCACCATATTTCCCACTCTTCAGCGGAACCTTCCTTAGTTCTGTAGTCACATGAGAGGGTAAATTGCTGCATAATAATAAAATTCGGTAGATTTCCCATTCAGGAAATTGAGGAAACTCATACTGCTTCTCAGATCCAAATCAATAAGTCTGCAGTCACTCTATGTGACTGCAGACTTATGAATCCCCTCAGTGCATGCACTGTGAACTACTGGGATTAACTGGATTCTGAGCTGGGACTGGAGGGTATGTATGAGTTATACATACTCCGGGCAATGGGTGCAGCCTCGCTTTGTGCACTTGTACTGAGTGAGGCCAAGCCTCAGCTAGTGATGCAGCCATCCAGTGCACATCACTAACTAGAGGTCGCAGCCTCACTCCATACAAGTATATGGAACAAGACTGCAAGGGCTCTGGCCGGGAGTATGTATTATGCATACATACCCTCCAGTCAAGGTGCAGAAACCAGTGAATCCCCCCTGCATGTGCACAGGGGGGATTCAAACACAAAGTAACTGCAGACTTATCAATTTGGACCGTACAATCCTTTCAATAATAACTTCTGTGGGAACTGTAAGGCTATGGTCCCATATCCATAAATCCAGCGGAAATTTCCACGGCAATTCCGCAACTCCCTGCCGTGGAAAATACGCGAGAAATCCGCATGCGTAATTCCCGCATATTTCCCTTGAAAAACTAGCGTTTTGCAAGCGTAATTAGCTTGCAGAATATTAGCGTTTTCCAAGGGGTCATGTCGCATCGCTTGGAAAACTGATTGATAGGTTGGTCACACTTGTCAAAGTGTTTGACTAGTGTGACTAACTTTTTACTATTGAGGCTGCCTTTGCATCATCAGTAGTAAAAAGATATAAAGTTTAAAATAATAAAAAAAAATAAAAAATCGTGTTATTCTCACCTTCCTGTCGTCCCACGCAGCTTCCCCAGGCCTCAGCGATGCTCCCGGCAAGTCCCGTTCCAAGCGATGCCTTGCAACAATGACCTTTGATGATGTAGACTTCACCCTTATACATTGAAGCAACACCTCAGCAATATCATTGCTGAACAACACAAGTCTCCATCCCAAAGCCACCCACTTTGGGATATATAACGGCCATTCCGTATTCTGCCTTTCATCCTTTCTCCTGGGACATCCAAACAGCGCCCCCTAGTGGACTCAGTGGTTACTACACCACAAATGCCAAATGATATGTTTAGCGTAAAGGCAACACAGCACCCTGAATACACCATCCCAACTGTCAAACATGGTGGTGGCAGCATCATGGTTTGGGCCTGCTTTTCTTCAGCAGGGAGAGGGAAGATGGTTAAGATTGATGGGAAGATGGATGGAGCCAAATACAGGACCATTCTTGTTGGAGTCTGCAAAAGACCTGAGACTGGGACGGAGATTTGTATTCCAACAAGACAATGATCCCAAACATAAAGCAAAATCTACAATGGAATGGTTCACAAATAAATGTATCCAGGTGTTAGAATGGCCAAGTCAAAGTCCAGACCTGAATCCAATCAAGAATCTGTGGAAAGAGCTGAAAACTGCTGTTCACAAACGATCTCCATCAAACCTCACTGAGCTCAAGCTGTTTGCCAAGGAAGAATGTGCAAGAATTTCAGTCTCTCGATGTACAAAACTGATAGAGACATACCCCAGCGACTTGCAGCTGTAATCGCAGCAAAAGGTGGCGTAGCAAAGTATTAAGTTAAAAGGGCCGAATAATATTGCACTCCCCAATTTTCAGTTTTTGAATTTCCGCAAAAATGTAAAATAACCAATACATTTCGTACAACTTCACAATTGTGTCCCACTTGTTGTTGATTCTTCACCAAAAATGTACATTTGGTATCTTTATGTTTGAAGCATGTTATGTGGGAAAAGGATGAAAAGTTCCAGGGAGTTGAATACTTTCGCAAGGCACTGTATACATCATATGTCGTGAAAGGAATAACAGTCATGTTGACATGCAGAGAGTGCAGACATTGCTACTGAAGCTCGTGAAGACCTTCAGAGCAGCCTGCGTTGAATTCATGGGGATGACAAACGGTGAACATGCCCCCATTTATTGACTAAAAACATATATGTCTATTTTTTCAGACCGAGAAAACCCTAAATACAGTTGACACCAAGCTGCTTGCCTATAGCAGATTCAGTCTTCCCAGCCTGGTGCAGGGCTACAATTTTGTTTCTGGTGTCCTTTGTCAGCTCTTTGGTCTTCACCATAGCGGAGTTTGAAGTGTGACTGTTTGAGGTTGTGGACAGGTGTCTTTTATACTGATAACAAGTTTAAACAGGTGCCATTACTACAGGTAAGGAGTGGAGGACAGAGGAGCCTCTTAAAGAAGAAGTTACAGGTCTGTGAGAGCCAGAAATCTTTCATGTTTTTAGGCGTTCAAATACTTATTTCCCACCATAATTTGAAAAATATATCTTGCCAAATCACATAAGGTGATTTTCTGGATTTGTCTTCTCATTCCGACTCTCATAGTTGTGGACTACCTATTATGTCAATTACAGACCTCTCTGATCTTTTAAGTGGGAGAACTTGCACAATTGGTGGCTGACTAAATACTTTTTCCCCACTGTGTGTGTGTGTATATATTTTGTGGCATGGCGACAGATCATGTGATTGATGGGCGGTATGTATCGCAGAGGTGGGTGGCCCTGTGATGGAAGCCTGGGCGTGTTTTGCTCAGCAGATCTACTGCTGAGGGTTTTTGCTATACATTGAGAGGCTTCCAGGTGACTTGGAGAGATGGGTGGGTCCAGTCACCTACATACCCACCCAAAGAGTGTGTGTCTGAATACCCAAGATGAAGCCTGTATGTGATTGTGTGTTTGAGGACCTGCAGTGATGTCACGATCACCTGACTAGCCATGTGATAGGTACCTGGGAGTGGTTAAGGCTACTTAATGGAGGAGTGTTTGGCTCATGTGAGCAATGCTGGCTAGTCTGAGCAAGAGGAAGGAAGACTGTGAGATACCTCCGGAGTGGACAGTCTGACAACCATGAGTGATACTGACCGGGGTCAGTGAGAGACGTTTATGGGATACCTCTGAGGATAAGAGGCATCCTGGAATCTGTGTGGCCAACACCAACAGGCAACGGACAGGGATCCGTGTTATGCTGACCGGGGTCAGAAAGAGACTGTGTTTTATGCTGTGTTTATTGGATACCTCTGAGGACAAGAGGCATCCGGGAACCTGTGTGGCCGACACTAACAGGTAACGGAGAGAAATCAGTGTTATGCTGACCAGAGTCAGTGAGAGACTGTATTTGTTCTATAGAGTCGAATGTATAACGGACTGTGTACTGGCTGCTGTAGTGGTACTAAGTTCCTGAGGAGTGGTTTATGCTGTATTTAATACACCGAATGGACCTTTTTTAACCCTAATGTCCCGGTATCTACCTTAAGGACCAGCCAAGTGAGTACCCCCATTCGCTCATAGTGTGGAATGTTGAAATATTATATTATATATATATATATATATACACAAACACACAGTGCCTTGCGAAAGTATTCGGCTCCATGAAAATTTTCAACCTTTTCTCACATATCCTGCTTCAAACAAAATGATACCAAATGTAAGTTTTTGGTGAAGCATCAACAACAAGTTGGACACAATTGTGAAGTTGAGCGAAATTTATTGGTTATTTTAAATTTTTGTGGAAATTCAAAAAATGATAAGTGGGGCGTGCAATATTATTCGACCCCTTCACTTTCAGTGCAGCAAACTCACTCCAGAAGTTCATTGTGGATCTCTGAATGATCCAAAGTTGTCCTAAATGACTAATGATGATAAATATAATCCACCTGTGTGTAATCAAGTCTCTGTATAAATGCACCTGCTCTGTGATAGTCTCAGGGTTCTGTTTGAAGCACAGAGACCATCATGAAGACCAAGGAACACAACAGGCAGGTCCGTGATACTGTTATGGAGAAGTTTAAAGCCAGATTTGGATACAAAATGATTTCCAAAACTTTAAACATCCCAAGGAGCACTGTGCAAGCGATCATATTGAAAAGGAATGAGTATAATACCCCTGCAAATCTACCAAGACCCGACTGTCCCTCTAAACTTACATTTCAAACAAGGAGAAGACTGATCAGAGATGCAGCCAAGAGGCCCATAATCACTTTGGATGAACTGCAGAGATCTACAGCTGAGGTGGGGCAGTCTCCCCATAGGACAACAATCAGTCATACACTGCACAAATCTGGCCTTTATGGAAGAGTGGCAAGAAGAAAGCCATTTCTCAAAGATATCCATAAAAAGTGTAATTTAAAGTTTGCAACAAGCCACCTGGGAGACACACCAAACATGTGGAAGAAGCTGCTCTGGTCAGATGAAACCAAAATCGAACTTTTTAGCAACAATGCCAAATGATATTTTTGGCGTAAAAGCAACACAGCTCATCACCCTGAACACACCATCCCCACTGTCAAACATGGTGATGGCAGCATCATGGTTTGGGGCTGCTTTTCTTCAGCAGGGACAGGGAAGATGGTTAAAAATGATGGGAAGATGGATGGAGCCAAATACAGGACCATTCTTGAAGAAAACCTGATGGAGTCTGCAAATGACCTGAGACTGGGATGGAAATTTGTCTTCCAACAAGACAATGATCCCAAACATAAAGCAAAATCTACAAAGTAATGGTTCACAAATAAATGTATCCAGGTGTTAGAATGGCCAAGTCAAAGTCCAGACCTGAATCCAATCGAGAATCTGTGGAAAGAGCTGAAAACTACTCTTCACAAACGATCGCTATCAAACCTCACTGAGCTCGAGCTGCTTGCCAAGGAAGAATGGGCAAGAATTTCAGTCTCTCGGTGTACAAAACTGATAGCGATGGACCCCAAGCGACTTGCAGCTGTAATCGCAGCAAAAGATGGAGCAACAAAGTATTAAAGGGGCAGAATAATATTACACACCCCACTTTTTAGTTTTTGAATTTCCACAAAAATGTACTATAACCAATACATTTTGTCCAACTTCACAATTGTGTTCCACTTGTTGTTGATTCTTCACCAAAAATTTACATGTGGTATCTTTACGTTTGAAGCATGATATGTAGGAAAAGGTTGAAAAGTTCCAAGGAGCCGAATACTTCCGCAACGCAATATATATATATATATATATATATATATATATATATATATACACACACACACACACACAGTGGGGAAAAAAGTATTTAGTCAGTCAGCAATAGTGCAAGTTCCACCACTTAAAAAGATGAGAGGCGTCTTTAATTTACATCATAGGTAGACCTCAACTATGGGAGACAAACTGAGAAAAAAAAATCCAGAAAATCACATTGTCTGTTTTTTTTTCATTTTATTTGCATATTATGGTGGAAAATAAGTATTTGGTCAGAAACAAAATTTCATCTCAATACTTTGTGATATATCCTTTGTTGGCAATGACAGAGGTCAAACGTTTTCTGTAAGTCTTCACAAGGTTGCCACACACTGTTGTTGGTATGTTGGCCCATTCCTCCATGCAGATCTCCTCTAGAGCAGTGATGTTTTTGGCTTTTCGCTTGGCAACACGGACTTTCAACTCCCTCCAAAGGTTTTCTATAGGGTTGAGATCTGGAGACTGGCTAGGCCACTCCAGGACCTTGAAATGCTTCTTACGAAGCCACTCCTTCGTTGCCCTGGCGGTGTGCTTTGGATCATTGTCATGTTGAAAGACCCAGCCACGTTTCATCTTCAATGCCCTTGCTGATGGAAGGAGGTTTGTACTCAAAATCTCACGATACATGGCCCCATTCATTCTTTCATGTACCCGGATCAGTCGTCCTGGCCCCTTTGCAGAGAAACAGCCCCAAAGCATGATGTTTCCACCACCATGCTTTACAGTAGGTATGGTGTTTGATGGATGCAACTCAGTATTCTTTTTCCTCCAAACACGACAAGTTGTGTTTCTACCAAACAGTTCCAGTTTGGTTTCATCAGACCATAGGACATTCTCCCAAAACTCCTCTGGATCATCCAAATGCTCTCTAGCAAACTTCAGACGGGCCCGGACATGTACAGGCTTAAGCAGTGGGACACGTCTGGCACTGCAGGATCTGAGTCCATGGTGGCGTAGTGTGTTACTTATGGTAGGCCTTGTTACATTGGTCCCAGCTCTCTGCAGTTCATTCACTAGGTCCCCCCGCGTGGTTCTGGGATTTTTGCTCACCGTTCTTGTGATCATTCTGACCCCACGGGGTGGGATTTTGCGTGGAGCACCAGATCGAGGGAGATTATCAGTGGTCTTGTATGTCTTCCATTTTCTAATTATTGCTCCCACAGTTGATTTCTTCACTCCAAGCTGGTTGGCTATTGCAGATTCAGTCTTCCCAGCCTGGTGCAGGGCTACAATTTTGTTTCTGGTGTCCTTTGACAGCTCTTTGGTCTTCACCATAGTGGAGTTTGGAGTCAGACTGTTTGAGGGTGTGCACAGGTGTCTTTTTATACTGATAACAAGTTTAAACAGGTGCCATTACTACAGGTAATGAGTGGAGGAAAGAGGAGACTCTTAAAGAAGAAGTTACAGGTCTGTGAGAGCCAGAAATCTTGATTGCTTGTTTCTGACCAAATACTTATTTTCCACCATAATATGCAAATAAAATGAAAAAAAAAAACAGACAATGTGATTTTCTGGATTTTTTTTTCTCAGTTTGTCTCCCATAGTTGAGGTCTATCTATGATGTAAATTACAGACGCCTCTCATCTTTTTAAGTGGTGGAACTTGCACTATTGCTGACTGACTAAATACTTTTTTTCCCCACTGTATATATGAATGACACATATACATGCATATACACACATACATACACAGCTCTGGCAAGCAAGGGACCACTGCAAAATTTTCAGTTTGTCTGATTTTCCTCTTTATAGGTATATTTTTGCGTAAAAAATACCTAGAAATTGCTCTTTTATTCTATAAACTACTGACAACATGTCTTCAAATTTCCAAGCACCAAATATTTTATTTATTTTCAGAAAATGAGAAATGTTGAAAATAACAAAAAAATGCAGTGCTTGCAGACCTCAAATAATGCTAAGAAAACAAGTTAATAATCATTTAGAAACAACAATACTAATGTTTTAACTCAGGAAGAGTTCAGAAATCGATATTTTGTGGAATAACCATGATTTTTAATCACAGCTTTCATGCGTCTTAGCATGCTTTCCACCAGTCTTTCACACTGCTTTTGGGGGTAACCTTATGCCACTCCTTGTACAAAAATTTAAGCAGCTCTTCATTGTTTGATTGCTTGTGACTATCCATCTTTCTCTTGATTACATTCCAGAGGTTTTCAAATGAGATTCAGGTCTGGAGATTGGGCTGGCCATGACAGGGATTTGATGTGGTGGTCCTTCATCCACACATTGATTGACCTAGCTGTGTGGCATGATGCATTGTCATGCTGAAAAAAGTAGTCCTCAGAGTTGGGGAACATTGCCTGAGCAGAAGGAATCAACTGTTTTTCAAGGATAACCTTGTATGTGGCTTGATTCATACGTCCTTCGCAAAGAGTAACCAGCCCAATTCCAGCCTTGCTGAAGCATCCCCAGATCATCACTGATCCTCCATAAAATTTCACAGTGGGTGCAAAACACTGTGGCTTGTACGCCTCTCCAGGTCTCCATCTAACCATTAGATGACCAGGTGTTGGGCAAAGCTGAAAATTAGACTCATCAGAGAAGATTACCTTACTCCAGTCCTCTATGGTCCAATCCTTATGGTCTTTGGAAAACTTCAGCCTGGCTCTCCTTCTAATTGATGAAAGGCTTTTTTCTAGCTTTACATGACTTGAGCCCTGCCTTTAGGAGCCATTACAAACTGTTCTTGACATGCACTTTACCATAGCTGCCATTTGCCATTCCTTTTGTAGGTCACATGATGTCATCATGCGGTTGCTGAGTGACATTCGAATAAGATGACAGTCATCCCAGTCAGTGGTGTCGTTTTCACCATCTGACGGTCTGAGCTTTATGTCCCCAATGTCCGCTGCTTGACCTCGTTGTAATGGACTGCCGTCTTTGAAATTTTAAGGATGGGGGCAACATGATGCTCACTATATCCCTCTGCTAGTAAAGCCAGAATTGAGCCCTTCTTTTCCTCACTAAAGACTTTTCTTTTCGACTCCTTTGGCATGGTTAAAAGTTATTTTTTCATTCCTATTACTTTTGGGATATTACTAGCATTTGTTTTGCCATCCAGCTTGTCCTATTGCAAGAGGATTGTGAACACCACAGCAGGGTTTTTTATACTTTCCTTCGTTAAATAAGATTTGGTTCAGGTGATCACCTAATCAGAAGCACATAAAGTAGAATGAGGTGTACTTTGGTTGGAATTCAACTGACACTGGAATGGAATGGCTGTCAAACATGTAGAGAAGCTGTTATTTATAAAGCTGTGCAGTGGTCTCTTAATTTTTGCCAGAGCTGTTTAGATATAGATAGATAGATAGATAGATAGATAGATAGATTTGTGTACTCACCTATGGTAAGCACTTGATATTTTATACATAATACTAACCACAAGTGAGTACACAAACACACACGTACTTACCTGGAGTTTTGTGATATATCCTTTTTTGGCAAGTGTTTTCTTTTCGCTCTTTGTTGTGCATTTACATTTTTTTATGTACAACAAAGAAAATGTAAACACTTGTCAAAAAGGACATATCACGAAATTCTAGGTAGGTACATATAGAAAGCAATATGTGGAATTTGCAGATTTTTTTTGTTTCTTATGGGAGTCAAAGGGCGATATTAGATATGTGTCTAAAAACTGACATGCATCAAAGGCTTCCATTGGAAGTATATGCGATATACTGTATAACGCAAATGATTAACTTAGGCTATGTGCACACGTTGCGGATTCCACGCAGAAACGCAGGTAAAACCGCAGGTAAAGTGACCTGCGGTTTTGCTGCGTTTTGGCCTGCGGTTTCACACCTCTACTATGTTAAAGGTGTGAAACCGCAGCAGAATCCGCAGAAATAATTGACATGCTGCGGAAAAAAACCCGCAGCAAAACCGCACGGAAAAAACCGCAGCGTGAGCACTGCGGTTTTGAAAACCCATAGGGTTACATGGTAAAGTACCATGTCTGCGGAACTGCTGCGGTTCCGCAGGGCCAAAACCGCAGCGGAGCCGCAGCAAAAACCGCAGCGTGTGCACATAGCCTTAGATATCTAATTGACATATACACTTGTAACTCAGATGGAAACAAAAAAAGTAACTTTAAACAGACCTTTAACTATTCAACTCAAAGATTCAGATTGTACTGAAAACCCATAAGGCTGCCATATTATTTACAATTTAATATAAATACATTTAGGAGCAGAATATTTTAACACTGTCAGATCTTAAAATACAGCCTTATCAGTCTTTACAAAGTTATAAAGTTTCCATAACATACTTACAAAGGACCAGTCACTAGGTCTAAGGGTACCGTTACACTTAGCGATGCACCAGTGATCCCGACAACGATACGACCCGGTCAGGATCGCTGATGCATCGCTAAGTGGTCGCTAGTGAGCTGCCAAACAGGCAGATCTCACCAGCGATGTAGCAGCGGTCAGAGGTCGCTACTTACCTGTCAGACGCAGGAAGCGCCCGACGAGAAACGACCCAGGACATTCTCGCGCGATCAGCGATAATCAGCGTGGGAGCCAGTCAGAGGAAAGTATTACACATAGCGATATCGGTAGCAATATCGCTGCTGCGTCACAAAACTAGTGACGTTATAGCGATATTGCTAGCGATATAGCTTAGCGTAATTGGCCCTTAAGAGCTTTTGAACTATTGAATTCAGTGAATAGCTGAAACATTATCAATGTGCTATCAGGGCTGCAGATAAATAACAGGGGAAGAGGCACTGATACCATAGTTATTAATAACTATTGCAACTTATAGCCCAAAGTTTTCTGAAAGTATACAACCTTTTTAATTATTTTTTTTATCTTTCCCAATCACCATGCTACAGTCATATTTCAAAGGGTATCTATCAACAGGTTTTTCTAATTAATCTGAGAGTAGTGTGATGTAGATGCAGAGACCATGATTCCAGTTCTCTAGAATCTGCTTTCAACTGCTGCTCAGCAAGAATAAGTACTCTATTTACAATCAGATATGGGATTTTCCCTGTGAGTTGGGGGGATGGGAGCAGAGAGTCTGTTAACCCCTTTACCCCGAAGGGTGATTTGCATGTTAATGACCAGGCCAATTTTTACAATTCTAGCCACTGTCTTTTATGAGGTAATAACTCTGGAATGCTTCCATGAATCCCAGTGATTCTGACACTGTTTTCTCATGACATATTGTACTTCATGATAGTGGTAACATTTCTTAGCTACGACTTGCATTTATTTGTGAAAAAAATTGAAATTTGGCAAAAATTTAAAATTTCGCAATTTTCCAACTCTGAATTTTCATTCCCTTAAATCACAGAGATTAGTCACACAAACTACTTAATAAGTAACATTTCCCACATGTTTACTTTACATCAGTACAATTTTGGAACCAAAATTTTTTTTGTTAGGAAGTTATAAGGGTTAAAAGTTGACCAGCGATTTCTCATTTTTACAACACCATTTTTTTTTAGGTACCACATCACATTTGAAGTCACTTTAAGGGGTCTATATGATAGAAAATACCGAAAAGAGACACCATTCTAAAAACTGCACTGCTCAAGGTGCTCAAAACCACATGAAGAAGTTTATTAACCCTTCAGGTTCTTCACAGGAATTTTTTGAATGTTTATTAAAAAAATGAACATTAACTTTTTTTTTTTACAAAAAAATTACTTCAGGTCCAATTTTTTTTATTTTCCCAAGGGTAACAGGAGAAATTGGACCACAAAAGTTATTATGCAATTTATCCTGAGTATGCTGATACCCCATATGTGGGGGTAAACCACTGTTTGGGCGCATGGCAGAGCTCAGAAGGGAAGGAATGCCGTTTGACTTTTTCAATGCAAAATTGGCTGGAATTGAGATCGGACACCATGTCGCGTTTGGAGAGCCCCTGATGTGCCTAAGTAGTGGAAACCCCCACAAGTGACCCCATTTTGGAAACTAGACTCTCCAAGGAACTTATCTAGAAGTGTGGTGAGAACTTTGAACCCCCCAATGGCTTCACAGAAGTTTATAACACACAGCCGTAAAATTAAAAAATTGTATTTTTTCCACAAAAATAATCTTTTCACTCCCAAAAGTTATTGTGCAATTTGTCCTGAGTATGCTGATACCCCATACCTGGGGGTATACCACTGTTTGGGTGCATGGCAGAGCTTGGAAGGGAAGGAGCGCCGTTTGACTTTTTCCAACGCAAAATTGGCTGGAATTGAAATCGAAAGCCATGTCGCATTTGGAGAGCCCCTGATGTGCCTGAACAGTGGAAACACCCCACAAACGACCCCATTTTGAAAACTAGACCCCCAAAGGCACTTGTCTAGATGTGTGGTGAGACCTTTGAACCCCCAGGTGTTTTACTAAAGGTTATAATGCCCGAGAGTGAAAATAAAAAATCATATTTTTTTCCCGCAAACATGAACTATTAGTCCCCAATTTTTTTTTTACCAAGGGTAACAGGAAAAATTGTACCCCAAAAGTTGTTGTCCAATTTGTCCTGAGTATGCTGATACCCTATATGTGGGAGAAAACTAGTGTATAGGCACGTCGGGGCTCGGAAGGGAAGTAGCGACATTTTGTATTGCAGACTTTGATGGAATGGTCTGCGGGCGTCATGTTGCGTTTAGACAGCCCCTGATGTGCCTAAACAATGGAAATCCCCACAAGTGACCTCTTTTTGGAGACTGGACCACCAAAGGAACTTATCTAGATGTGTGGTGAGATCTTTGAACCCCCAAGTGCTTCACAGAAGTTTATAACGTAGAGTCATAAAAATAAAAATTCATTTTTTTCACAAAAATGATATTTTCGCCCCCAATTTTTTATTTTTCCGAGGGTAATAGTAGAAATTGGACCCCAAGAGTTATTGTGCAATTTGTCCTGAGTATGCCGAAACCCCATATGTGGGGATAAACCACTATTTTGGCGCATGGCAGAGCTCGGAAGGGAAGAAGCACCATTTGACTTTGTCAATGCAGAATTGGCTGGAATTGAGATCAGACACCATGTCGCGTTTGGAGAGCCCCTGATGTGCCTAAACAGTGGAAAACCCCAATTCTAACTCCACCCCCAACCCTAGCCCCAACTTTAGTCCTAACTTTAGCCACAACACTAACTTTAGCCCCAACCATAACTTTAACCCCAACCCTAACCCTAATTTTAGCCCCAACCCTAACCGGAAAATGGAAATACATTTTTTATTGTATTTTTCCCTAACTAAGGGGGTGATAAAGGGGGTATGATTTATTATTTATAGCAGGTTATGTTTGGCAGCTGTCACACGCTAAAAGACGCTTTTTATTGCAAAAAATACTTTTTGCATCACCACATTTTGAGAGCTATAATTTTTTCATATTTTGGCCCACAGTCATGTCAGGTCTAACGAGTTGACGTTTTTATTGGTACCATTTTTGGGCACATGACTTTTTTGATCACTTTTTATTCCAATTTTTGGGAGACAGAATGAGCAAAAACCAGCAATTCATGAATTTCTTTGGGGGGGGCGTTTATACCGTTCCGCATGTGGTATAATTGATAAAGCAGTCTTATTCTCTGTGTTAGTACGATTACAGCGATACCTCATTTATATCTTTTTTTAATGTTTTGGCGCTTTTATACAATAAAAACAATTTTATATAAAAAAAATAATTATTTTTGCATCGCTTTATTCTGCGAGGTTTTTTATTTTTTCGCTGATGATGCTGTGTGATGGCTCATTTTTTGCGGGACAAGATGACGTTTTCAGTGGTACCATGTTTATTTATATCCGTCTTTTTGATTGCGTGTTATTCCACTTTTTTATCAATGGTATGATGATAAAGCATTGTTTTTTTTGTCTTTTTTTTTTAAGGGGTTCCCTAAAGGGTTTAACTAGTGGGACAGTTTTATAGGGCGGGTCTTTACAGACGCAGCAATCCTAAATATGTATACTTTTATTGTTTTTTTTACTTACATAAATATTGTTCCAAAAATACATTTCTTTATTTTTCTGTATTTATTAATTTCTAAAAAATATTTTTACACATGTTCATTTTTTTTTTTACTTTTTTACTTTGTCCCAGAGTGGGACATCACTATATAGTGTCAGATCACTGATCTGACACTTTGCATAGCACTGTGTCAGATCAGCGATCTCACAGGCAGTGTAGGAGGCTTGCCGGTACCTGCTTTCAGCAGGCACTGACAAGCCACCTCCCTGCAGTACCCAGGAGGACCCCACGGCCATCATGGATCCAGGGGGCCTGCAGGGAGGAGGCCGTTGGAACAAAGTGATCACATCGCGTTGTTCTGAGGGTCTCAGGGAAGCATGCTGGGAGCCCCTTCTCTGCACGATGCTTCCCTATGCCACCGAAATGCTGCAATCATGTTTGATCGCAGTGTGCCAGGGGTTAAAGTGCTGTGAGCGGTCCATGACTGCTCCTGGCACTTAGTGCCAGGTGTCAGCTGTGATAATCAGCTGACACCCAGCCGTGATCAGCCCTGCTTCCCCCGTGAGCACGGCTGATTGGTATGACGTACTATCCCGTCCACTATCATACGGGCCCAGGTCACCTGGATGGGATAGTACATCATATGTCAGAAAGGGGTTAAAGTCCTGTACTCAGACTATAAATTGAGTACTTATTCTTGCTGAGTAGCCGTTGAAGGCAGATTCTTAAGGAACTTGAACTGCAAAGTTAAAATGGCACTACAGGATGGTGTTTGGAATAGGAGGCAAAATAAGATAATGAAGTATATTACAAAAAACATAACTTTTCAAAGGCTTATCAATAATTAAAAAATAAAAAAGAAAAGTTGTTTCTTAAGGCTGTAAACAATATAGAGAATACATAATCAGGGAATAGTTCTCATTTAACCAGTTCATGACTTAACCAGTTCATGACTTTGACATACTAGTACGTCAAAAGATGTGTCCTTGATTTTGATGCAGACTCGCACACTAAGCCTGCATCTTTCCCTGCATGCTGAGCCTGCATCTTTCCCCACACATGATGCCTTTTTTAATCAGCCATCAAATGCCATTAACAGCTGGGTGGAATCTAGCTCTTTTCGCTGATGTCAACCTGTTAAACCCCACTTTAAATCTCTGAGAGCAACATTTAACATGCGCCGGCAGGGGGCAAATCATTCCTCGCTCCCATCGGTATGCTGGTGATATGATCACAGGGCGGTGATGGGTTGCCATGACAGCTGGGTGTCTACAGAAGACCCCTGTGCCTGTCATTATGATAGTCCTGTGAAAGCCAGCCAGTGGCAATTGGATAATCATAGTTTCAAGCCTCCTAAGGGGACTATTAAATACAGTGAAAACTGAAAAAAAATATGAAAAAACACAAAAGTTCAAAAGTCTGTGAATAAAGATTTCACTATATCTATTGTTACTTCAAGTGTCATATCTGCGTGTTGTAGATTACTTTTCTGGACTTAATTAGCTATTCCTTCAGCGCACCCCCTCTTGTACATCTCGTACTCTATACATATATTCTGTGGATAGATCATCAATGTGTCAGTTTCAGACAAATCCCTTTAAGGATATTAGGAGTCACCTCTCAGTTCCTTGGCCTATATACATGCACTCAGTTTGTATTTCTTACTTATATATGATCATGAAGCTTCTTAATGGCTTCTAATTTTCTCATAATTCATAGCAGGAGGAAGAACGTACAATCTGGTATATATCATGGACCCGGCCAAAGACCTGTTTTACACACAATGAGTTTGTACATTAGAAAGTTTGCCATTTTCCTTTATGGGAAAGTTTCAATAAGTTACTATGTCCTTTTCATTGTTTACTAATCCAAAAACAAGAATAAAATGAAATGATTACTGTACATTTGTATAAAAATAACTGAATATTTAAGTGTTACAAGGAATTTGGAAAATGCATCCAAGGTATTGAAAGGGAAATATGTTAGTTGATTTCCATTCCTAGCAAGAAACAGAAGGAAAGGTGTTTGATCTACTTTACAGCTAAAAATAGAACCAATCTCTTTTATCTAATGACAATATTTCAGACGAGCTTGTACTTCCATGCCGCAGAAGCCTAAGTAATTTACAATGCCCTTGAAATCGACTTTCACGCTCAGGTGTTTCCTTAGTTCTAGTAAATTTACTTTGAAGCCATTTCTACCATATAAACTGCTGAAGTCTGAAGTATAATTGCTGTCCTGTATCCTGTTTGAATAGGATGGCAGACCATGGATTGGTAATATGCAGCACAAATGGCAATTCATCCCCACAATTGGCCGTTTACCATATATATTTGAGTATTTGCGGTAATTGTTTCTGTTCTCTTCCAAAAATGTAAAATTTATCTACAAAAAAATGAAAATTGGAAAACGACCCCCACATAGTAAGGTCATGAACACCTTTGAGAAACATTTTCTTAAATTTTACTTATATGTGTCAGGAACACCGCACTGAACTTGCTCACTGAGCCAGTGCGCGTGTCCTGAGTAAAGCGAACTGTGCTCAAAGATAAAGAAAAAGAAAGGTCCAGCTTTGCAAATTCAAGTCCAATTTATTGTTAAAAACAAGTCCAAGACAGATCAAAAATTGGTATGTTCACATGAGTAATAAGTAGTAGATTACGCATTTCAAACAATAGCTTGCTCTTTCTCAGTTTTGAGAAAGAACAAGCTATTGTTCGAAACGCGTAATCTACTTGTTACTAGAGTTGAGCGAAACGGGTCGAACAATTTCAAAAGTCGCCGACTTTTGGCAAAGTCGGGTTTCATGAAACGAAACCCGACCCTAGGATGAGGTCGGCCACGAGGTCGGCGACTTACGTGCCAAAGTCGCGTTTCAAAAGTTTGTTTAGCGCTCTTTTTCAGCCAATCAGGATCCACGGACACTGTGGGCAATGTGATGACATAGGCAGGGGTCGCCACCATCTTTCAGAAGGGCATGCAAGTGATTGGCTTGCTTTGGTGGGCGTCACAGGGGTTATAAATGGGCGTGCACGCCGACCGCCATCTTACTTCTGACGATCTTAGCATAGGGAGAGGTTGCTGATTCTGTAGGGAGAGCGTTAGGCAGGGAAGAAGACAAAAAAACTGCTTCTGCTGCTAGCGATTTTGCCTGTGCAACACACCAGTCACTGTGTGTGCAGTGCAAGGGGAGGCTATATTGTGGTGGATCAGCGGTGTTGGTTGTTAGGCTGCCTTCTAAGGCTGCCTGACTGCTGCATTGCTGTTTCCCCACTGCTCTGCAAACTGCTTTTTTAAAAGCAATCCCAATTTTTTTTTTGTCCTGCTAAGGTACTGAGCGTGCATTTATTCACACCATACAGCGGTGTACGCTCCTCACACAGTACTGTGTAACGGCTGTTATCACAGCCACAGTGAAGCTATCTGTGTGTCACTGTGGAAGGATAAGTGGAGGACTTGCTCCGTTCTTACAGACCTACACTCTAGGGAGATTCCTATTCTGCCCAATTCTACAATTCACTTTTTTCACACCTGTGCCATCGAGCCTGTGACATAGCGCTGAGATATTCAGTGGGCCTCACACAATCCAAGTGTCCAGTGTCCACAAGTGTCTGCAGAAAATCTAAATCTCCCCTGTCCTATAGACACCTTGTACCTTGTTTTACATTACTATATAGTTTGTAGGATTTTGTCTACATTTCTACCAAAAATGAGGAAGGCTGGTGGAAGAGGCCGTGGAATTGGGCGGGGGTTGGCAGCTGGTAATGATGGTGTTGGTGGTGGATCTGATGGTAGTGGCAAAAGCAAAATAGGACCGAATGCAGGAGGTGTTGAGCCTGCGTCATCATCTGGCTCCATAAGGCTTCTAAGGCTTAGTTTTCTAGGAGTTGGCAAACCGCTTTTAACGCCAGAGCATCAGGAAAAGTTTTGTCTTACATTGCTGACTCAGCCTCCAGCTCTATCGCCTCCTCTTCTGAAGTTGTAAAAAGTAAAAGCACTGAGTCGTCATTGGAGGCTCATGTTCATGAACCACACCTTTCCTTGTGTCCTTCACCACAACCAAGATTGAAGGATGACGCAGGCCATACTACTGATTACTCCATGGAGCTGTTTTCACATACCATGCCTGGATTATCAAGTGAAATGGTGAATTACCCAGGCCAAGATGAATCTGACATGGAGTGCACTGATGCACAGCCGCTGATAGATGATTCTGCTGGTACATTCACTCAGAGCACTACATTGTCCTCGCAGTGTACAGAGCCAGATTCTGACCCTGATGAGACTCAGGTGCCCCTTCCCGCACACTATACCACCATACACGGTGACACAGAGGAAGGTGCACATGACATTGAAGAGGAGGTGATGGATGACCCAGTTGTTGACCCAGATTGGCATCCATTGGGGGAAGAGGGTGCTGCTTCCAATAGCTCAGATGAGGAGCATCCACAGCATACATCAACATCGCAACAGCTGTTATCTGGCAGGCCCGGAGCACTCCAAAGACAGGTTCCAAAAATCAAAAAAGTTGCTGGACAGCTTGTCCAGAGGGTCAAAACATCACAGCATGCTAGGCCGCAAAATGTCTGCCAAAGTAGGAGGAGTGCAGTGTGGCACTTTTTTGAACAAAATCCTCATGATCAGGCCAAGGTTATCTGTAAGAAGTGCGCAAAGACCTTTAGCCGAGGGAAAAATCAGAAAAATTTGAATACCAGTTGCATGCTTAGACATTTAACCAGCATGCACTTGCAAGCGTGGACACAACACCAAACCTCAAGTGCCACATGTGCAACTGATCACAAAGAAGGTAGTCAGCAACGCTACATTGTTTCCTCCACTGTAAGCCCACCGGTTAGCACAGCAGCAAATGTTGAGGTGTCGTTGCAAGGCCACAGTAGTCAGGGAATCCCACTGTTATATCAACGAAATACTGAATCTAGGCCATCAGAAAGAACACCAACTCCATCACCATCATCAACCCTCTCTCAGTCCGCCCTGTCCACCGCTACTTCCACCATATGCAGCTCTCAAGTCCAGCTCACCCTCCCAGACACTATGAGTAGGTCAAGAAAGTACTCAGTCTCTCATCCGCGTACACTGGGTTTGAACGCCCACATTGCCAAACTAATCTCGTTTGAGATGATGCCCTATCGGTTGGTGGAAAGCGCAGCTTTCCGCGAACTCATGGCCTATGCAGTACCACGCTATGACCTACCCAGTCGCCACTTCTTCTCTCGCAAAGCCTTCCAAGCCCTCCACCATCATGTGAAAGACCGCATTGTCCATGCACTCAAGCAGTCAGTGAGTGGAAAGGTGCACATCACAACTGATGCATGGTCCAGTCGGCATGGCCAGGGCCGTTACGTGTCCATCACTGCGCACTGGGTTAATGTGGTGGATGCAGGGTCCACAGGGGACAGCGGTGGTGGGACAGTGCTGCCTAGCCCACGGTATAGGAAACAGTTGGCTGTAGGCGTTCCACCCTCCTCCTCCTCCTCCAGAAGCGAAAGCTCGTCCACAGAGCGCAGTCATACGAGCACTCCATCTGCAGCTGCCACTGTTGCACACGAGGTGTCCCCCTATCGAGCAGCTAGTGGAAAGCGTCAGCAGGCTGTGTTGCAGATGATGTGTTTGGGCGACAGACACAGCGCCGAGGTGCTGGCCGAGTACTTGAAGCGACAAACTGAGTCATGGCTGGGCAGTGTACATCTTGAGGCAGGCAAGGTAGTTAGTGATAACGGCCGTATTTTTGTGGCAGCCATAGCCCTTTCAAAACTCAGCCACATACCTTGCTTGGCTCACACCTTGAACCTGGTGGTGCAGTGCTTCCTCAAAAATTATCCGGAGTTAACAGCCCTGCTCCATAAGGTGCGAAGACTGTGCGCGCACATCCGCCGGTCGCCTGTACACTCCGTTCGTATGCAGAAGCTGCAGCGATTGCTCCATCTTCCCAACCACCGCCTCATTATCAACATTGCAACAAGGTGGAACTCCACCCTGCACATGGTGGAGCGGCTGTGCGAGCAGAGGCAGGCCATAATGCATTTGTGGGAGGATACACGGCCAGGCACTTTGAGAGCAGACATGGAGTTGACAGGTGTGCAGTGGTCGAAGCTGAAAGACCTCTGTAAAGTCCTTCAGTGTTTTGAGGAATGCACACGGCTGGTAAGTGCAGACGACGCCATCCTAAGCATGAGCATCCCACTTATGCGTCTGCTCATGCAAACTTTGACGCACCTTAAGGAGCAGGCGTCTGCAGCCAATGTTGACGAGGAGGAAGAGGTGGAGGGAATCCTTGATGACATTCAGCCATTGTCTGCTCAGGGACCTCTCCTGGACGAGTTGGAGGAAGAAGAGGAGGAGGAGGATGATGATGGGGATGATTACTTAGGGGAGGAGGATGCATCTCGTGGGGCAAGTGAAAATGTTGGCGTGGCAAGGTCTGGTACAGGGTTTGTGCGTGACTGGAGGGATGTGGATTTGCCAGAAAGTGCTCCTCCACCCAGCACTCGCAGTGCATCATTGACACCGGGAACATTGGCCCACATGTCAGATTATGCCTTGCGGATCCTAAAAAGGGACCCCCGCATTGCCAAAATGATGAACGATGACGACTACTGGTTGGCCAGCATCCTGGATCCACGCTATAAAGGCAAATTACAAAACATCATGCCACAGGAGAACCTTGACCTAATATTAGCTAATAAACAAGCAACTCTGGTAAATCGGTTGCTTGAGGCATTCCCAGCACACAGCAGCGGTGATGGTTCTCACACGAGCAGTACGGGCCGGGGGCAGCTTGGCAGAGGTGTTCATGGTGCACACAGCAGAAGTGGCGTTGGAGACAGGGGTTTCATGACAATGTTGTGGACTGATTTTTCAAGTACCGCTCACACAACTGGTAATACAGCATCGATGGAAAGTGACAGGAGACAGCAGTTGTCAACTATGGTTACAAACTACTTTTCCTCCCATATCGATGTTCTCCCACACAGGTCATTCCCCTTTGACTATTGGGCTGCTAAACTGGACACCTGGCCTGAATTGGCACAATATGCCTTACAGGAGCTCGCTTGCCCAGCTGCAAGTGTGCTATCGGAAAGAGTCTTCAGTGCAGCTGGATCAATCCTGACAGAAAAAGGGACCCGTCTGTCAACCCAAAATGTGGATGATCTAACCTTCATTAAAATGAACCATGCATGGGTTTCCAAGGATTTTGTCCCACCTTCCCCTGATGACACATAGGGTGACAGAAAAATGGCTTGCTTTGGTCCACCTCTTCCTGGGACTTGACCTATTTCGCCTTTTGCATCAGCTGAATGTCCAACATCAACATATGCCACTTTCTAAAACTCCCTAACTGTGCTGCCTCCCCCCCATGGCCAGGGTCACCACCTAGCGCACGACACCGTGCGAGTGCCGTTGCCCTGGACAGGTGGGTAGGCCGACTCTTGGGCGCGGGCACTGGCACAGGGTCCCTCATAGTGCAATCAAGTGTCTCTGACGGTGGTGGTGCACACCCGCCGTCAGACACACCGCCGTACTATGAGGGGCCCAGTGCCAGTACCGACGCCCACGAGTGGGCCCCCCTTGCTTGGGCAGGGCCCCAGCATTTGCAATCTTTACCTCTCCCTGCTCCTCCGCTGTGTAGTCTGGGCCGTCAAATCCATACTGTGCCTGACACCGTCTGAGCCTGCCTCCTGATGTATAGACATATCTTTTGAATGTGTACGCTATCCATACATGTTATCCGGGGATACGGTACCCTTTCTCACCTTTGTGCAATCACGTGCAAGCCATACTGGGCCTAACACCGTCTGAGCCTGCCTCCTGATGTATAGACATATCTTTTGAATGTGTACGCTATCCCTACATGTTATCCGGGGATACGGTACCCTTTCTCACCTTTGTGCAATCACTTGCAAGCCATACTGGGCCTTACACCGTCTGAGCCTGCCTCCTGATGTATAGACATATCTTTTGAATGTGTACGCTATCCATACATGTTATCCGGGGATACGGTACCCTTTCTCACCTTTGTGCAATCACGTGTAACCCATACTGGGCGTGAGAACGACTGGCGAGCTGTTAAGCAAGCTACAGCACCTGTGGTTTGCACACGTAAGTTTTTCATTTTTTTCAGGAATGATGGTTAGGCCTAATTCCAGAACTGCGGTTGACCTGCACTTACTGGGAAATCATCGTTCGCGAGTAATAATTGTAATCAGTGATCCCCATCACTAACGTTGTTCAGCGGGTTATCTGCACCTGTAAGCGACAAACGCTGGCCTTTTCAGTGTAGCGCACATGCAGCCACGGACATGTAAGGGCATGACACACCAGTTATTGGCCAATCTCATGTGCCAGAGCCTCACGTGTCCCTCTAGTAAGCCGGACTCGGACCGCGGGGCATGACGGAGTCTCGTTCGTTAACGGAATTAAGCTTGCAATGTGTGCATCTGTTCTGTAGCTGGCATGGTTGAGGTTGCCCGTGTTGAGTCAAATTACGCCGTAGGCTCCACTCCTGGTGGCGCCCTTCTGGACATTCCTTTAAGGTTCAGCTTTGCAACCATACTGCCCACGTAAAACAAACACTTTGCCTTCATGAACGCTCTTTGGAGGGTCATGACTCGTGGGAATAACGCCGCCCAATCAGTTAACCTGCTAGAGAGATCCTTCATTGCTCCCAAGCATGACATCACACTCCCTAGGAGGAAGGTAATGCCACTGTGGCGACTGTACTCCTGGGGGCGACACAAGTGCACTGATGCCCAGCCACTGCTCGATGAATCTGCTGGTACATTGACCCAGACCACTACATTCCCCTCGCACGCTACCCGGCCTGAATCTGACCCTGATGAAACTCAGGTTACCCTTCCCATATACAGTTCCATCTTACACGGTGACAAAGAGGAAGCTGCAGATGAAAGTGCAGGTTTGGCCCACCCGCCATCAGACACACCACCGTACTATCAGGGGCCCTGTGCCAGTGCCGTCGCCAACGAGTGGGCCCCCCCTGCTTGCTCAGGATCACAGCACTTGCAAGGTTGAAATACTGTGCAGTGAGATGGAAGATGGGGACGACGAGGAGTCCAGACTAGTACAGGGATTCCCTAGCGAGGAGACTTATTTCATTGTTTTCAATGTTGGGACAGCAATTTTTGAGGAGCACTATACTCTGGAGAATGATAGATGGGGCCCACCATACACTGGAACATTCCAAAGGTGGACATCAGACACTGGAGCAGCATTTACAGGGCCCATTATACACTAGAGAATAAGAAATGGGGCCCATTATGTTTGGAGCATTATTTGGGCCCATAAGACAGTGGAGCTTCATCCATGGGGACCAACATATACTGTAGAATTATGTGGAGCTCATCATATACTGTTTCAAACATTATATGGGACCAATGATTCTGTATGGAGAAATAGATGGGCCTCGTCATGAGATGTAAAAAGTGAAGTATTTTTCATTGTACTATACCGCTATTTCTCTGCCGTATCGGAGCATGATGAGTTGTGGTATTATGTGTTAAAGGGGCGCTCTTTCGCCCAGGGCACATGAAAACCTGGAGCCAGCCCTACCCCCCCACAACTTTAGCCAAATAACCCCCATTTTTCAGTGCGTAACTTGTATTATGAAGTTAATTAAGGTTGACCAGCTGAAGAATTGATGCTTTTGGCATTCAAATGAGCACTGTATGTGTGTTTCCTGTCCTCCTCTCACTGCCGACTTTTATTCCCCATTGACTTACATTGGGTTTCGTGTTTCGGGACGACCCCGACTTTTCCCTATAATCGGCCGATCTTGCTCGACCCGACTTTTGGAAAAGTCGGGTTTCACGAAACGAAACTCGACCATAAAAAAACAAAAGTCGCTCAACTCTACTTGTTACTCATGTGAACATACCAATTTTTGCTCTGTCTTGGACTTGTTTTTAACAATAAATTGGACTTGAATTTGCAAAGCTGGACCTTTCTTTTTCCTTGGTCATTGCGTGAAGACTGCACGTGGTCCGGGCTATCCACTACACATACCTTCAGGTGAGCTGGCTTTTTTTCTTTTTTTGAACGTGCTCAAAGATACCTGTGGAGCGGGCAGCAGCCAAATAGATGCGTACTTCAGAGCCGCAGGACCTGATGCACGTGACTGCTGGGGGCATGGCCTAAGCTCCTGAGAGCTAGGAGCTGCAAGAGACCTCCTAGCAGGGCAACTGCGAGACAAAGTTACCAAGGGGCATAGACAGGGAGGATAGTCAGGATGTAGACAATGAGTCATACACAGAGATAGCTGCAAGGTACAAGAGGGGCGAGCAGAGAGTAGTCACATAACAGGCAACGAGTCATACTCAGAGAGGGTAGCGCAGTACCGAATCAACAGGCAAACTCACAACAGGGAACAGAATCGGATCAGAACCATATAAACAAGCTATAACAACGAACAGGCACAGGCACACGGAGGTCACCACACTCGGCCAAAGGCAAAAGTATAACTGACAGGGATTGGAGCTTCACAGGGGTTTAAGAAGCTCTCCCAGAACCAAAAAGAGGCCACAATCATTAACCCGAGGTGTGCAGATCAAAACCTGCACTGGGCTCCAGACATTAACCCCTGACGTGCAGCTCAAAAACCTGCACTGGGATCATGACAATATGCTTGTAATTTGAGCAACAAATAAAATATCAGTTGTGTTTCATCAAAGCGGTTTCACCATTTGCATCCTATAGCATCTGTTTAGCACTGTATATTGCTGCAGAATCTGTTATCTGTCAGATCGCTCTTACGTCAGACTGTAACTAGTGAGTATTCTCCGTGCTGATTTCTGACCACATCAAAGTTGAAATTAACTTTGTGCTGCTAAAAACTGTTATAAACTCTCCCATCAGAAAGAGCTGAGGATGGATTTACGGTTAACTGATTCAGTTGCCAGCTAAGTACAAGGAAACAAAGAGTCTGAAAAAGCCTGTGCATAGGGAGAAAGTTGTCAATCAGTGATGGGCGGGGGATTATACAGATCTCATGAATATGGAGGATTATATCGCAGTAGGTTTACTAATTCTCTAGTGATAATCTCCTGTGGATAAAACTGTGATTTTATCAAAACTGAAGCAAGCAGCTCAGTAAGTGACACATCACTGGAAACAGGGTCTCTGTCTCCATTATGCTGCTCTCAGATTTGGTGGAAAAATCTCATGATCGATTTCCTTTAAGGTAATTTTAAATGAAGATCGATTTATCATATCTTATCCACCCAAAGAGAAAGAAAGACCGCACTCAACGAGCTGGTGAAGGTATCGCTTGATTTATTGGCACATGCGGTTCATGTCAGCCGGGGGAGTGATACCAGCACTGGAGTGAAAGCTGACAACGGCCGTTTCGCGCTGTCAAAGCTCTTCAATGGGTCATAAAGTGGAAGGAAGGACTTTATGACCTGTTGAAGCGCTTTGACAGCGCGAAACGGCCGTTGTCGGCTTTCACTCCTCTCCTGGTATCACTCCCCCGGCCGACATGAACCGCATGTGCCAATAAATCAAGCGATACCTTCACCAGCTCGTTGAGTGCGGTCTCTCTTTCTCTTTTGATGGATTCAATATTGTGGATTTCCAGACCAGCACCCGAAGCTGCCAGCAGTCAGCGCTCCAAATACCGCACACCACCAGAAGTCACATGGTAAAAGCGGTGCCGTTCGCATTTTCTTTCCTCATCATTTGTTATATCTTATACTTATCATCTGAGAAAAATCATCATGAAGCACAAAACTCATGATACAATTAGGTGTATTGCTAATCAAGCTTTATTTTTATATCTTCAAAACGAAGTTATGACTTTCATGTGATTAAAACAATAGCCGTCCCTTTTGCTACTGAGTTTTATCTAATACAGAAAAAAAAAAAAGGTTGGGGGTGAAAATATATTCTACTAAAATCAATAAAATAAGAAAAAAATACATACAGTGTTTAAGACAAAGACATGTTTCTTTGTGTGCTTAGGAAAGATGGCAGACACTAATCTCATGTCCAGATGTTTGGCCCCATGTTACAGAATCCAATGCTTTCTAGCAGTAGGCCTGTTCTGTGTATACCAGGTCCTCAGAGACCATCAACTAGTTGGCTTTCAAGAGGATCAATCAGCACATCTGTGCTTACACAGATATACCATTAAATCCAGGGCTGATAAAAGCCCTTGAGGACTGGGAACTGTGCTTTATGGCCAAAGCCAGCTCGTTCAACACTAAGCTCTGTAAGGCTAAAAATTGGAAATTCTATCTCCAAGTCAATACTCTCAAAGTGCTTTGCGCACATATCTGATTAATTTACACAGGGAATATATAATGAGAGCTCTATCAATGACATGGAGATCAGTATCAAAATCAGGAGTCAACAAGTTGCACGAAAAAAGTATCACGAAAAAAAAATCTCTCAGTTTACCATTTGCTCACTTTATATTTTAGTTGGTTTCAGTGTGATGAGACTGCAGGCATGTAGGATGCAGTAACAGACTGCACACAGACCAAGGGTGAAAGGGGTTTATTATACAGTAGAAACTCCATGCAGGGAGAAAACGGAGGGATAATAATCCCTAATACAGCAAAAGGCTAATGGGGATAACTTAAGGAACAGGGACAAGTAAAGCCGACAATACAATAAAATATAACTTAAAACTCAGGCGCCAGTCACGGTTGAACTTCGGTCTGCGATTGGTGCTGCCTAGATTACGTCACAGTGGGGGTCTATCACAATCCTGAGGTAAATGATGTAGTATCTTTTGACATTGGCAGTGTCCTCCCATGGTCCTGACGATGGTGGCGAATCCTCGGGATCCTGATGCGGGTCCAGCAGATGATGTGATGAAGAGGGATACGTCCTTATCCTCAGGAGTGAGTGTCCCAACACTGCAGAGATTTGCAGCACTGCCCAAACACAGTTTACAATGGGCAGCCCGGCTCACTGTGCTGAATCGACACATGCCTAAGTCCCGTTCACAGATGTTGTCTCTCATGGTCAGTACGGTCAGCGGGGACAGTGATGTCAGCTGGGACAGCAGTGTCTGAGTAGTACTCAGTCGACGGTCTCCTGTCAAAGCGCTCTGCCGTCCCAGGCTCTGCTCTGCCCAGACGCCCAGGGGCGTATCTAGGGGGGAAGCCGGGGCACTTGCCCCGGGCGCAGCCAGCAGGGGGGCGCAGTCGGGCCGCCTAATGCAGCGGTCTGCAGTGTCCTCCTTGGCGGCTGCGTTCTGCCGCCCCCCGGCCTGAGAGTCGGCGGTTCTCTGTGTCAGCTGTCAAGCTGACAGCCAGGGCAGAGAAGGAGCGCGTGCCGGCTCCCAGGGAACAATTGTACTGACGTCTATACAGACGCCAGTACAATTGAAGCTCTGACCGCCGGGCCAGAGCGACGTCAGCATCGTGATCACGTCACTCCCCGGCGCCCAAAGCAAACGCTGGTGGTAAGTGTGCTCCTCTGCGGAGCTGAAGAACCACCGAAGATGGGAGATGAGGGGGAGTTAATGAGTGGAGATGGGGGGGATTTGTAGAGGGAATGGCGGTTAATGTGTGGGGGTATTTAGAGTGGGGATGGGGGTTAATGTGTGTGGGGTTAATGAGTGGGGATGCCATGGGGTTAATGTGTGGGGGGATTTGGAGTGGAGATGGGGGTTATTTAATGTGATGGGGTTAATGAGTGGGGATTGGGTTAATGTGTGCGGGGGTTAATGAATGGGGAGGGGGTTAATGAATGGGGAGGGGGGTTAATGTGTGGGGGCATTAATGAGTGGGGATGGGGGTTAATGTGTGTGGGGGTTAATGAGTGGGGATGCCATGGGGTTACTGTGTGGGGGGATTTGGAGTGGAGATGGGGGTTATTTAATGTGATGGGGGTTAATGAGTGGGGATGGGGGTTAATGGGTGTGGGGGTTAATGAATGGGGATGGGGGTTAATGTGTGGGGGTATTTGGAGTGGAGATGGTTATTTAATGTGTGGGGGGACTTGGAGTGGTGATGGGGTTAATGAGTGGGGATTGGGTTAATGTGTGCGGGGGTTAATGAATGGAGATGGGGGTTAATGTATGGGGGCGTTAATTAGTGGAGTTGTGGTTAATGTGTGGGGCTATTTGGAGTGGGGGTGGGGCGATTTGGAGTGCTGATGGGGGTTAATGAGTGGGGATTGGGTTAATGTGTGGGGGGATTTGGAGTGGGGATGGGGGGTACTTAATGTGTGTTGGGGATTGGGGATGGGGGGATTTAATGTGTGGGCAGATTTGAGGACACAAAATAAAGAGTATGTATGAGGAAACAGTATGGGGGATTGGTGCAGACAGTATGGGGAGCGAATGGGTTAATGTAAGTGGACACAGTATGGGGAGTCAGGGATATGTGTGAGCAGACAGTATAGAGAGTGAGGGGGTAAATATATGAGGAGACAGTATAGTGAACAGGTGGGATGCTAGAGGGGAATAGTGTGAGGAGACAGTATATTGCAGATATTTTTATTTAGGAGCATTATAATGACACTTCTATCTTTAAGGGCGTCGTGTGGAGATTTGCTGCAGAAGACTGGAGAAGATGGACGTCTACAGAGACGAGATGTGGATGAGAAAACTCATCATGGGGTCTAGAAGAAAAGGTGACTGACTGCAGAGACGACTTCATCTATAAGGTACCTGGATGTAAATGTTATTTGTGATACTGACTAATTCTCATGTTTTTATTTGTTAGGAACATTAAAGGGGTTGTCCAGGTTTGTGCTGAGTCTGCAGTCATTCTATGTGACTGCAGACTTCTGAATTCTCACAGTGCTCACTGAACGCTGTTAGGATTCTCTTGTGCCGGTAATTTACATACATGCGGTCACATGCTGACTAGACATGTGTGGCCTCACTCAATGAAAATGAACAGAGCGAGGCTGGGCACGTCTAGTCGGAATGTGGCCAGAAGTATACAAATCACATACTTGTGCTGACATGACTGTACATCGGCAAGGGAGAATCCTAAAAGTGTGCAGTGCATTCGTTGTGAGAATTCAGAAGCCTGCAATGTCAGGATTCAGCTCTGCAGGTTGCCGTAATTATCACATGGACACTTCACTCATATGCGATTTTCATAGGTATGGTCCTGTGACAACGAGCTTCTCTTCCTGCTTCTCTCAGTTTTTTACTGAACATTGAGAGCATTAGGAGGAGCAGCTCGTGGTTACATGGCTAAGTGTGCAAGTCGCATATGTACTTGGGCGGGGGGGTGGCCGAACCGAATTCTTGCCCCGGGTGCCAGAAAGCCTAGATACGCCTCTGCAGACGCCTCTCAGCTGATCTTACCTCACAGGTGTCCCATACACCTGAAGTTCCCATCCAAACTGTCTGGTCACTCGCGCACTGCAGCTCTGTCCACTTAGCCATGCCCCCTTTTCTCAAACACAGAGTACGATCTGGAGTCTCAAGCTTCCTACCCCGCAATATAGGTGACAGCCCCAACAGTTCCGGACCCTTCATGGAGGAGACATGCCTAGTTGGTTCCTTCCCCTTACATCAGCACCATCATGTTTGCTATATAATGTGTAGCTGGAGAGCAGAATAAACCCACGCCGCCATTAGTATAAAATGCAATATAAATCCGTGGGAAAGTAGGCGCATTTTTTATCTATCAACACACTTTGAAGCACAAGTTTCGAACCTCAAGTACTACTCTTGTGGCTCATCCTGAGGAAGAAGCCTGTGTGTTTTGAAAGGCGTTGCATTTTATACTACTGGCAGCATGTATTTATTCCACTTCTCTCCAGCTACACGTTATCCCTTCTTGTGGATGTGCAGCAGCCAATTTCCTCCGCCAGCACAGGAGTTGAGACTTTCACAACCATTGAAGGTGAGCATATTTTTTTCACTTTCTCGCTGCTTTGGGTGAAAATACACTGCGAAGACGCTGAAAGAATTTATATGCTGCAAATTTTCTCTTCCATCCTCCCAGTGGATGGCCATGGAACAAGGAGGTGGAATAAGATTCTGCAGGTGAACAACTGGCTATGTCGATGGTGCCGTCAGCAACGATTTGGATTTCTGGATCACGGAGTGAACTACTTATACGATGGACTACTTGCTAGAGATGGGGTGCACCTTACGAAGACTGGAAAGCAGGTATTTGGAAGTCGCCTTGCTACACTTGTAAGGAGAGCTTTAAACTAGAACAACATGGGAAGGGAAGCAAAAGACCAGAAAAAGCCATACACCTGACAAATGCTACTGAGAACTCTGCTATTAGAAGTGGAAAGGAAGAACAAAGACGAAAGAATCTAATTAAAAAAAATATTGGAGAAAGAGAAACCAATCACAAACTAAAATGTTTCTATACTAATGCACAAAGCATGGGCAACAAACAAGGAGAATTGGAACTACTAACACAGGAAAAGAAATATGATGTCATTGGAATCACTGAAACTTGGTGGGACAATACACATGATTGGAATACAAGACTAGAAGGATACAACTTATTTGCAAGAAACAGACTTGATAAACGAGGAGGGGGTGTCGCATTGTATGTTAGAAATGCGTATATCTGCACAGAGATTGAAGCTTCAGAGACTGGGAGTTCTGTGGAAACTGTTTGGGTAAGAATACAAGGACAGAACAATGGAAAGGACACCATTGTAGGCATTTACTACAGGCCGCCTGTGCAAGCTGAAGATATGGATGAACTCTTTATGCATCAAATGGCCAAGTTCTCCAAAAAATATGACATAGTTGTCATGGGAGATTTCAACTATCCAGACATTTGTTGGGAATCTCTCTCAGGCAAAACTAACAGGTCAAGGAAATTCTTATCCTCTCTTGCTGACAACTTTATCTTCCAAAAGGTAAAGGAGAAAACAAGGGGAACTGCTACCTTGGATCTAATCCTTATAAACAGGGAGGAAATGGTTGAGGAGGTAAAAGTGTCTGGGACCCTAGGAGGTAGCGACCATGCTATTTTAGAATTTTGGATAACTAGAGGCGGAAGACCTGTGAAGACTCAGACGTCAAGGTTAGATTTCAGAAAGGCAGATTTTAAGGGATTCAGAAAGAGAATTGGAGGGATCCAATGGCTGGATATCCTTAAAGACAAAAATGTCCAGGAAGGATGGGAAATCTTGAAAAATGAAATTCTCAAAGCACAGTTGTTAACAATTCCGAAAAGAGGGAAGAATAGGAAGCATTTAAGGAAACCAGGATGGATGAACACAGAACTTAAGCACATGCTAAAAAGGAAGCAAAAAATGTTTATAAAATGGAAAGAAGGAGGCATATCTAAAGAAGAATATAATGCTGTCTGCAGAACCTGCAAGGCACAAATCAGATTATCTAAAGCTGAAAATGAATTGAGGCTTGCAAGAGATGTCAAAAGCAATAATAAAGGATTTTGGGGATATGTCAAAAGTAAAAGAAAAGTCAAAGATGCTATAGGATTTTTACAGGATGAAAATGATGAAATGGTAAGACAGGATGTTGAGAAGGCTGAACTTTTAAATTCCTATTTTGCATCTGTTTTCTCTCAGAAAGGAAATGTAACATCAACTGTTATTCACTGTCCTATTAAGGGAATAGAAGAATCCAGGATATCTATAAACAGAAAGATAGTGAGGAAACACTTAGCTAACCTAAATGTATTCAAGTCTCCAGGTCCAGATGAATTACACCCCAGAGTACTGAAGGAGATAGCAGAAGAAATTTTTGAACCCCTCTCCATAATCTTTGAAAATTCTTGGAGAACAGGAGAAGTGCCAGAAGACTGGAGAAGAGCAAATGTTGTTCCTATCTTCAAAAAGGGGAAGAAGGTGGACCCAGGCAACTATAGGCCGGTGAGTCTGACTTCTATACCAGGAAAGATCTTTGAACAAATTATTAAACAACATGTATGTCAATACCTGGATAAGAATGAAGTGATTAAACAGAGTCAGCATGGGTTTGTAACTAATAAGTCATGTCAGACTAATTTAATTTCCTTCTATGATGGTATTACTGATTGGGTGGATCAAGGAAATGCTGTAGATATAGTATATCTTGACTTCAGCAAAGCATTTGACAAAGTCTCTCATACAATCCTTATTGAAAAAATGACTAAGTATGGAATGGACAAGGCAACTGTTAGGTGGATTCATAACTGGCTTAGTGATCGGACCCAAAGAGTGGTCGTAAATGGCTGCACATCCAGTTGGAAGAATGTCTCAAGTGGGGTACCACAGGGCTCTGTCCTGGGCCCTGTATTGTTCAACATCTTTATCAACGATTTAGATGAAGGAATTGAGGGTAAACTGATTAAATTTGCTGATGACACAAAGCTAGGAGGGACAGCTAATACTAGAGAAGAGAGAGAGAGGATTCAAAAAGATTTAAATAAACTGGAGAAGTGGGCAGCAACTAACAGAATGGTTTTTAACAGGGAGAAATGCAAAGTACTACATCTGGGCAATAAAAATGAAAAAAGCATATATAGAATGGGAGGAATAGGGCTAAGTGACAGCACATGTGAAAAAGACTTGGGTATACTAATAGATCACAGACTGAATATGAGTCAACAGTGTGATGCAGCAGCAAAAAAGGCAAATGCAATTCTAGGATGTATTAACAGAAGCATACAGTCTAGATCACGTGAAGTAATTATTTCCCTCTACTCCTCTTTGGTCAGACCTCATCTGGAATATTGTGTCCAATTTTGGGCACCACATTTTAAAAAAGACATCAACAAACTGGAGCAAGTTCAGAAAAGAGCGACCAGAATGGTGACCGGTCTGCAAACCCTGTCTTATGAGGAAAGGTTGCAGGATTTGGGAATGTTTAGTTTGCAAAAGAGAAGACTGAGAGGAGACTTAATAGCTGTCTACAAATATCTAAAGGGCTGTCACATTGTAGAAGGATCAACTTTATTCTCATTTGCACAAGGAAAGACTAGAAGCAATGGGATGAAGCTGAATGGGAGGAGACACAGATTAGATATTAGAAAAAACTTTTTGACAGTTAGAGTGATCAATGAGTGGAACAGGCTGCCACGAGAAGTGGTGAGTTCTCCTTCAATGGAAGTCTTCAAACAGAGGCTGGACAGACATCTAACTGGGATGATTTAGCGAATCCTGCTTTGAGCAGGGGGTTGGACCAGATGGCCCAGGAGGTCCCTTCCAACTCTACGATTCTATGATTCTATGATTCTATGATTCTATGAAATTTAAATAACGTTTTCCAATTCAGTCAGGAAAAAAACATTGCATGACATTTTGGAAATGTCATAGTGTTTGCTGTCACTGTAAAAAGCATCTTTTTAATTTGCATAAAAACCTCAGCCAAAAGCACTGCAACAACGCGATGTGTGAACATAGCCTTAGTCTTTACTTTCTCGCCAACCTGCATGGCCAGCATTAAGGAGGGGCAAACAAGGCATTTGGCTAGGGCCCAGTGGTGTGTTGCCAATGGCGGCAGAGCATGCAGCAGCTTTGGGGCCTGTGAGTCAGGGGTCTTGGGTCCAGCACCCTCCCACACACAACATCACTTTGTGTACATACAAATCCCCTTAAAAAACAATTTATTAATGATCATAAAAAACACCTTCCCAGTGAAATTTGAAAAATATCAAAAAATGAAGAAAGACCTAGTCTCAGGTGCTGCATAGCCCTACATTAAGGCCTAACTGATACCTTCCTAGCCGTGGAGGTTGGCACCCTAATAGTACGATATTGGCGCCCCCACTCAACGAGGACTATCCCTCGTTTCCCTAGTGATCCCTAATATCACAGAGGGGAAAACAATTTTCAAATAGAACAGTGGTGAAATAATCAGAATGCCCTAGGACTCATGCAGACCAGACAAATAAATTTAAGGAATACAGCGATAAAAACATTTCAACCATATCATGATATCATGTGACCTACAAAAATAGAATGACCTCAATAAGGCCAAATCAGCAGCTATTCTCACGTGGAGAGATAAACATCCTCAAATGCAATCACCAAATAATAAAAGGTCACTTATCATGTCTTATGGGGGAACCCTCAACGCGTTTCCCCGCCGTAGCGGTTCATCAGGAGGAATAATCCTTTCAGAGATATTGTTGCTGCTTCATGCCTGATACCACAAAAATTTCACTGGGAAGGTGTTTTTTATGATCATTAATAAATTGTTTTTTAAGGGGATTTGTACGTACACAAAGTCTTTTTCTAATCTCCATGAATTAGTGACTTTTTCCACACACAACATCACACATTCATCCCTATCTGCATCTTTAATGCAGATATCGTTGAAAGCAATAATGGAGGATAGAGCTACAGGGATGCTCCTTCTCCCAACATTCCCCCTTTGAATCTGATGTCTCAACCACACTGTAACGGGCAGTGGAGCTGTTGAGGAGATGCACTGCAAAACAGGAGCAGGGAGGGAAAACAGAAAGTGGTAAATATTGTATTTTTTTAAGTCAGTGAGTATGTGGTGGCTATAATACTGGCGCACTATGAGATATGCCTTTTATTATATGGGGGGCTGGATTATACCATGTGGTGGCCAAAAATACTGGAGGACTATGGGGGCTGAATTATACCATATGGGAGGTTGCATTATATCATATGGAGGCCATGATACTGGAAGATTACAGGGGCTGTATTATACCATATGGGGCAGCATTACACCCTATCAAGGACTATGGGTTCATTATACTATATGCACTATACGGGGGGTTACATTGTACTGTATGGGGACTGCATTATACTTTATCAAGGACTATGCTATGGGGGAGCATTATATTTTATGCACTACATGATAGCTATATTATACGCTATGAGGGACTATAGGGAGTGCATTATACTATATGTGCTATATGGAGGCTGCATTATACTATATGGGGCACCATTATACTATATGAGGCTGCTTTATACTACATGGGGAGTGCATTACAATGTTGATCACCATCTCCTACTCTCTTTAGGCTCCAGTCACTAGGCATTAAGGACACTGCTCTCTCCTGGTTCTCTTCCTATCTTTCTGACCACTCCTTCAGTGTTTTGTTCTCTGGCTCCACGTCATCTCCCCTTCCTCTCACTGTCGGGGTACCTCAGGGCTCAGTCCTTGGCCCCTTTCTCGTCTCTCTCTACACAGCCCCAATTGGACAGACCATCAGCAGATTTGGCTTTCAGTATCATCTTTTTGCTGATGACACACAACTATATATGTCATTCCCCGACCTTACCCCCACTGTACTACAGAACGCCAGTGAATGTCTGTCCGCAGTCTCCAACATCATGTCCGCTCTCTATCTGAAACTCAACCTCTCCAAAACTGAACTTCTGCTCCTGCCGTCTACTAACCTCCCTAAATCTGACATTTCTCTCTCAGTGGGTGGCACCACAATATCACCGTGGCTGCAGGCGTGCTGTCTGGGTGTTGTGTTTGACACCAATCTCTCCTTCACATCCCATATCCAATCTCTTGCCCGCTCTTGCCACTTACACCTAAAGAACATCTCTAAAATCCGCCATTTTCTCACCATGGAAACAACAAAAACCCTCAATGTAGCATTGATCCACTTCTGCCTGGATTACTGAAATGCTCTATTAATTGGCCTCCCCGTCACTCGACTATCCCCTCTCCAGTCCATACTTAGTGCAGCAGCCAGGGTCATCTATCTGGCTAATCGGTACTCGGACACGTCCGCTCTTTGCCAGTCCTTACATTGGCTGCCCATTCCTTATAGGATCCCATTCCAAGTACATGTTCTCACCCACAAATCTCTCCACAGTGCAGCACCCCCCTACATCTCTTCCCTCATTTCTGTTTATCGACCTAACCAACCACTGCGCTCTGCCAAAGACTTTCGACTAACCTCTGCACTAATCCGTACCTCCCACTCCCGACTACAAGACTTCTCCCACGCTGCGCCAATCCTCTGGAATGCTCTACCCCAAGAAATTAGGACTATCCACAATTTGCATAGTTTCAGGCGCTCCCTCAAAACACATTTGTTCAGATCGGCATATCATGTTCACTAATCAAAGTCATTCTATGTGTAAGTGTGCATGTGTAGCCCATTCACTATCTCCATCCATCCCTCACTCCCTTAAGATGGCTGGACCATCATTGTAAATACACCATTGTAAATACACATCTGTACTTTGTATCTCCCCCACCTCATTGTAGATTGTAAGCTCTCACGAGCAGGGTTGTCTTATTTTGCTTTAATTATTGTATTGTTAACGTTGTTACTTATGATTTGTGTTTTGAAACTGTTAAACTGTAAAGCGCTGAGGAATATGTTGGCGCTACATAAATAAAGATTATTATTTTTATTATTATTATTAGGGAGCTGCATTATACTATATGGTGTAGCTTTATACTCTATGAAGGACTATAGACTGTTTATTATACTATATGCATTATATGAGGAGTGCATTATACTCTATCAAGGACTATGTGCTGTGCATTATATTATATGTACTATATGGGGGCTGCAATATACTATATGGGGACTGCATTATACAAAGACTATGGGGAGTACATTTATGCTATATGTACTATATGGGGGCAGCATTATACTTTATTGAGGACAATGGGGTGTACATTAAACTTAAACTATGTGTACTATATAGGGGCTGCATTATAATATTGAGGACTATGAGGTGCATTATATTGTATGGATGACTATGGGGAATGTATTATACTGTATGGAGGACTATGGAGCATGCATTATACTATACAAATGACTGTGGGGTGCATTATATGATGGGGAGTGCATTGTACTATATGGAGGATTATGGGGATGCATTACACATTACCATGCGCACGTCAGCGCTCCCATAGACTTTAATGTGTTTTTGGGTGAATTTGTGCGCATGCGTTTTTTTGAGACCGGTCAGACGCACAAAAAATGCAACAGGATACATTTTGTGCGCCCGGGTACACACTACAAACAAAACGCATGCGAATACAAACGCGTACAAACGCATGACAATGCGCACCCATGTTAAGTATAGGGAAAAAAAACGCATGCACATGTATGCGAAAAAACTCAGCGCAAAAAAACGCAAGTGTGAAACCAGCCTTAGAGTCCTAGGTTTTAATTCTGATTCTACAATGCTGTAGCATTCATCCTCTCATCAATTCTGTAGAATAAATTGTGGAGGTCCTTTTTAATTATAAAAATGTTGCTGGTTGCTGATATATGTTAACTTCTTACTAATTTAATATGGCCACCTCTATGTTCTCAGTGCAATGATGCCCAAAAATGAATACATGAATAATATTAGAGTGCATTACACTGCCGTCATATCCCTGAAAGCAAGATAAGAAAGAAAAGTAGCTAACAATGTAAGCAATTTTATCAGTGGGCTCTTAAATGTTTTATACGATGAGTAGTTAAAAGCAGGTCAGAGATGCTGAGCACCAGACTTAATGATGCAAGAGGTCTCCTCCAGTTCATTCTTCTGTTAGTGATTGTGTTCCACGGCTAAAAATGATTCCAGCAGTGGCAACGCAAAGACACAGATTCCAGCTCAACATGCCAGTCTTCCAAATCCTCTAATCCTCTGCAAATTAAAAGCCCTGTAAGTGCAACTGGGACTTTGTACTTGAACTCCCATCTAGATGCCACCAATAAACAGAGACTATCTAATGTAATTAGTGTAAAGCAAACTCCCTAACAACATAACCTGCAGGTAGTTAGATGATAATTCATTTCCATCCTTCCTTGCAAATTCATGTGAATAATTCTGCCAGTGCTGTAAGCTTTATTATTTTCTGGTAATCACAATGACAGTTTAAGGATACTTACAAATGTTGTGCGTCCTTATGTGTCATGATGTCACTCTGCATGTCTGTATTATACAATGAATTATCAGACTATAGATATTTTCTCTGGACTTATTTTGAAATATAATAACATATTATTGACACCTCTTATCCCACCTTTTTTTTCCCCGTAACTGTTCCTTATCTGGTCCTTATCTTTCTCCTTTTGGTCTTGCAGGTGGAGAACTGTGGCAGCAGGACAGGTGAGGGGCGAGGTTCAATATATTTTACTACTTTTTAATACTTTTCTGTCCCTCCATTTATTACGTTTTAGGGTCTGAAGAGACCTCTGATTATTATAAATGTTTTTTAAAGGGAATTTGTCACCAGATCTTTGTTATGTAATCTGAGAGCAGAATGTGCTCCGAATGCGGAGCTCTGTGTAACGCCACCCACACCACTGATTAGCAGCATTCTGTGTACACTGTACATTGACAGAAAACTGCCAATCATTGGTGGAGGTGGGGTTACACAGCAGTTGACTAGGAGGCACAAGACATCTAGTCCACTAATGAGAATCTCTTACTAACATAACACTGATTTCATTGAAACAACAGCACACAGCCTGTTAAGTGACACATCACTGGAATCAGAAATTCAGCCTCTACTTGATGCTGCTCTTACATTAAATAGCAAAAAGTAAAGTTGTAATCACAATCAGGTCACAATACCTACCCACACTTTGCTTTAGTTTTGCATCGAATTATTTAGATGCAAATCTAGTTTCTATCCAAATTCAAGCAAACCTATCAAACTTGAATTTCTCTATGTACAAATCAACCAATCTATTATTAGATGAAATTTACTTTGTGATAGAATGTCCTATTACAAAGTACACCATACGTAGAAGATGCTCACCTAACTTTTTCAGTTTCTAGCAAATCACAGACATAATCCAACACAATAGGTCAGATTTATTATTAAGGGCATTTGAACTTTAGCGGAAAATGAGCCAAATAACGATACATTTTAGTGGAAATGGCAGCATCCTGCTTTAAAGCTATTTAGTATGAGTTTTAAAAACGTTAATACTGAAACATGGGTGTTGATCAGTTGAGTAAAATGTGTCACTGAGGTCCAAATTGAACTAAAATTTAGACACATAAAAAAGTGAGGCAAAGTTAGTGAACCAAGAGGTGGTATAAAGTTAGACAAATGTGTTTAAATACATACCAAATTTATTCCAGTGGTTTGTACTGGAAGATAAATTTGGAGTTTTTGTTCACACTTTCAAGTTTAACTTTACACTGTCAAAAACTAGGAGAAGTACATGGTTCCCTTTGTTTAGCAGCTGAACAGTCTGCCTTTGTGAAACATACCTCAAACTATTAAAAGTAAATAATTTCAATTCAATACTACTTTGTTAAACAAGTAGAAGAAAAAAAATATAGAATCATTAACTACAAAAAAAAAAATTCAGCTAGTACTTTGTTAGTCCTTCTAGGTCTGCCTGAAGGCTGTAGCCTTTATAATCAGCATCAGGTGGATGTGGAGGGGACTATGAGTTATCACAGGTACCGTCAGAGGAAAAATCCAAAAGTCAGTATTAGGCTATGTTCACACGTGGCATTTTTTCAGCATGTCAGCTGTGTAATTGTGTGAAATATGCAGCCTTTTATGTTGCCAGAAAAAATCAATGAGATTTCGTAAATTTTGAGCCATGCTGTGTTTTTGCCAAGATGCAGCATGCCAATCCTTTCAACATTTTTGCAAAGTTTGCCAAGCTGCATGCTTGTGGGCTGACAGGCATATATTTCGCGTAAAGCAAATCAATTACTACTGGATAGCCAAGACTTTTAGACTCTCGCTATCAGAGCAAAATGGGGGCAATTATTTATGGCTTCTGAAAGGGAGGAAAAATTGGCATTCTGCAAGGAAAACCTGCAATCCCTGGACACCGTTTTCACAGAGAAGACACTTGCCAAGTGCATGTCTAAACAGGTGACCCTTCTCCACCCCTTGCTAAGGCCATGTCAAAATGAATCAGGCATGAGTCAGGGAGGTTTTCATTCATCTTTTGCTGATGACAATGATTTGACTGTATGTAAAGGTACTGTCACACTAAGCGATATCGCTAGCAATATCGCTATAACTAGTGATGTTATAGCGATATTGCTAGCGATATCGCTGTGTCTGATACTTACCTACAACCCGCTCCCCCGCTGCTTATCGCTGATTGCGAGAGAACGTCCAGGACCGTTTATCGTCGTCCGCTTCCTGCGGCGCTTCCTGCTGTGACGACGAGCGACGCGTGGAGCCGGGCGGGAGGACGCAGGATCGCCAGGTGTGACAGGTAAGTAGCGACCCCCGTCCTCAGCGATGTCGCTGGTGAGATCTGCCTGTGTGGCAGCTCACTAGCGACCACTTAGCGATGTACCAGCGATCCTGACCGCGTCATATCGCTGGTCGGGATCGCTGGTACATCGCTAAGTGTGACAGTACCTTTACGTCTGCCTATCCATTATGTTCTATACTGTTCTGTTGTCACCATGCCTTACACAGGCAGACATTTCATATCTGTTCATCATGTTCTATTAATATTGTGCTGCTGCTGCCATTGCTGGTCCCACACAACCACACACCTCTTGGCTGTACATGATGTATACCTATGCCTATAGTCAGTCAGCATCACCAATACATTAACAATGTTCTATTTGTACTGTTGTTTGTTGCCAGCGCTGTCAGTATTGGCTATACACAGTCAGACATCCTTTTCTTGGCCATCATATTCTACTGTACTGTTGCTGCTGCCACTTGGCTGCCACACATCCTGTGCCTGTCCATTCAGTTGCATATCTTTACTGTACTGCTCCCTGGAACCCTATTAGATAAACGGTAAATATAAGAAGCCTGAAAACACTTCCAAAAAAAGAGATACATTTTGGATGTCTGGTTAAAAAGACATTACTGTTTAACTTTCCAAACATAAAACCTGTTGCTGATCTAAAAAAAAAGGGAAACCTTTAGGATGATTTGCGCTTCTTCACAGGTTATAATGTATTTATACAGTGGGCAAGAAATGTTACAGTATTTTCAGTAAAAATATTAACTCTGCAAAAAAAAAACCCAATGTTAAGTTTATTGTCAAGACTGAGATTAGCCATGGCTTAGTCATCCGCTTATTTCTCCTACTGAAACACATGTTTTATTTCTTTCTACTTAAAAAGTAAAAAATTATAAAGTCATTGCCATCTGAAATGAAGCATATGCAGTTTGATCCCTGGACTGGTAGTGGCCATAGTCTAGGTCCTATTGCTTCTCCATTGGGCAGCACGGTGGCTCAGTGGTTAGCAGTGGTTCAAATCCCACCAAGGACATCATCTGTAAAGAGTTTGTATGGGTTTGCATGGGTTTCCTCCGGGTTCTCCGGTTTCCTCCCATATTCCAAAGACATATTGATAGGGAATATAGATTGTGAGCCCCATCGGGGGCAGTGATGATAATGTGTGCAAACTGTAAAGTGCTGCAGAATATGTTAGTGCTATATAAAAATAAAGATTATTGTTTATTCA
This sequence comes from Dendrobates tinctorius, assembly GCF_039654945.1. Taxonomy (NCBI): domain Eukaryota; kingdom Metazoa; phylum Chordata; class Amphibia; order Anura; family Dendrobatidae; genus Dendrobates; species Dendrobates tinctorius. The sequence continues at coordinate 3,645,268 of NW_027361690.1, forward strand.
CTTTGCAAATTAATGTTAAAATTTCTTATACGGCACAAATAATGATAAATAATAACTTTTTGATTGTTAAAAAAAGTCAAGCCATTGCAGACACCAAACCTGTTTCCGTTTCCTAATAAAATATTATTTTTGGATCACCTCCTGTCAAAAAAAATTACGACTCCTTCCATATATGCAGCATGTATATAAAGGCCGGCATGAAAGTCATCAGCCCCCTAAAACGGAAACATTTGAAATGTATTTTATTTTTTAAAAGTATAAAAGTCTGAAAGCATTATGTTAATGAACAGATTGTTGGTTACTACCGGCTCCACCTGTTTACCCTTATAGCTACGTACATTGTGGTCAATTTACATTTATAAGGCTGTGTATGACAAAGTGATTGAATGTTGGATAAAGTCCTGAGAGTGTCGGGAGCGTCTTTTCAGGGCAATAGGAACACATTTTTACCAATTTTTTTTTCCTATTATTTCATAATTTGTTCCTCTGCTTGCAATAAAAAAAAACCCTTACACCAGTAACTATAATGATTCACATACACATTTTAAAAGCATACTGTATGTTTTGTGTACTTGCTGAGAAAAAAAAAGCAGGATGAACATTCTTTCTCGCTGTGTGGATTCTATCATTTTTGCCTTGGGGTTATTTGATGACATCTCTAACATTTATCCGTTTATTAATCAATATTTACCCCTTCATGAATGGACAATTTTTCCTGACTTGTTTTTTTGCTACCCTTCTTCTAATAGTCATAACTTTTTATTCCTCCTCATCAACAGCTGCATAGCGGCATGTTTATTTGAGGAAAATGTTGTATTTTTGAGGAAACCATTCATGTTACCATATAATGTAATGAAAAACAGGAACAACATTCAAAAAGCTGTGAAATGGTGTAAGCCCCCCCCCACACACAATTTTGCCTTTGTTTGTTTTTTGTTTTGTTTTTACACTTTTCATTGTCCAGCATGCTGGAGCTCATAGGCACCGGTGAGGTGAGTGCTATGTATCATGAGGCATATAGTTTTCAGGTGCAGACCAGAATTAATACATGTCAATAAAACAGGTTGGTTCAGGGGGCCGATAGGCGACTGGAGAAATGCTTAAAAGGGGGGACTTGCAGGCACATTACAAAAGGGTCCCCAAGTTTATTCTATACTGAAAGAAAGCTAGGAAAACCCCTTTAAAACTGTTAATGTGTCTTCATCATTGGCATGGCACTTATATATCCCTAATGATAGTTATACTTATGATATAGACCCTGCCCATGATCCATTACTTATCCCTAGAACATTTCTGCTGCACTTTTTTCCACTGTGACTTATAATGTTGCTACATTATATAATCTTACAGGCATCTGTCACTCAGACACTGGTTTCTGGTTGTCGCCTTTTTATATGTATGTGCGTGTTTTTATACAAACTGTTAAAGTGTACAATTTTTGTGCCAAATATAATTCCTTTAGTTCTTAGTCTGACACTGATCTATTTTAAATTTAATTTACTAGAGTAAAGAAATAGGAGGAAGAGAAAACATATACCGTATATACTCGAATATAAGCTGAGATTTTCAGCCCATTTTTTTGGGCTGAAAGTCCCCCTCTCGGCTTATATTCGAGTCATATACACCGGGGGGTTGGAGGGGGATGGGGGCAGGGGTGTCAGGTCATACTTACCCGTCCTGACGCTGTCTCTTGAGCCCCAGCTTCTCCGCGCTCTCTCTTCCTGCCTTTAGCGGTCACGTGGTACCGCTCATTAAAACTCATGAATATGCGCATATTCATGAGTTTTAATGAGCGGTATCACAGGATCCTGAACGCAGGAAGAGAGAGCACGGAGAAGCTGGGGGCTCAAGAGACAGCGTCAGGACGGGTAAGTATAGCGATACTCACCTGTCCTGCGTCCATGGCTGCTTGCTGCTGTCTGTCATCGGTCAGTGACTTCAGACAGCAGAGGGCGCGGTGACGTGATTAGTGCGCGCCGTGCCCCCTGCAGCCTGAACGTCACTGACCGATGACGTGGCAGATAGCGGTGAGCAGCCATGGACGCAGGACAGGTGAGTATCTGACACCTAGCGACGGAGAGGTGAGTATGTCATTTTTTTTATTTTTACATGCGGCAGCACATGGGGGAATAATCTAAGGAGCTGCTTATGGGGTCAGCATAAGGGGGAATAATCTAAGGAGCTTCTTATGGGGTCAGCATATGGGGGAATAATCTAAGGAGCTTCTTATGGGGTCAGCATAGGGGGGAATAATCTAAGGAGCTTCTTATGGGGTCAGCATATGGGGGTATAATCTAAGGAGCTTCTTATGGGGTCAGCATAGGGGGGAATAATCTAAGGAGCTTCTTATGGGGTCAGCATATGAGGGTATAATCTAAGGAGCTTCTTATGGGGTCAGCATATGGGGGAATAATCTAAGGAGCTTCTTATGGGGTCAGCATATGGGGGAATAATCTAAGGAGCTTCTTATGGGGTCAGCATATGGGGGAATAATCTAAGGAGCTTCTTATGGGGTCAGCATATGGGGGAATAATCTAAGGAGCTTCTTCTGGGGACACCATATGGGGGAATAATCTATGGTGCATTTCCCACCCTAGGCTTACACTCGAGTCAATAAGTTTTCCCAGTTTTTTGTGGCAAAATTAGGGGGGTCGGCTTATACTCGGGTCAGCTTATACTCAAGTATATACAGTATCCTGCTGGGGGAAGGAGAGCGAGCAGTGGAGATAGCAGCGCAATATGAGAGCTAATGTCATAGACTGCAAGAAAGAGAACTATGATATGCCATGGACTTCTATGGCCCCAACCCTGGATATGCCCCATCCCCCAATCCACCTTCCCTATGCCATGGACTTCTATAGCCTGATCCTGGATCTGCACCCATCCACCTTCCCTATGCTATGGACTTCTATAGCCCCATCCTGGATCTGCCCCCATCCACCTTTCCTACAGCCCCTACCCAACATCCCTACAGTCCCTATCCCCATTCCCTTCTGTACACTTGCTTTGGCAAAACTAATGTGTATTTAGTCCTGCCAATAAAGCTTCTTTGAATTTGAATATGCAAAATGACTTAACATTACTGTTTCAGAAGGATAAGCACCATAAGCTTTCCAACAAAAATAAATGTACCTTCAAAAACACAAGAAGTGTCATTTCTCTTTGCAGGGAAAGACATGCTAAGAATGTCGAGGTGAGGAGACTTAAAGTCGCAATGCTCCTCTGGGAAATATGCTAATTATGCAAATTGTCTCTTCAGAGAGGAAGAGGACTAGAACTCTAGTGCCACCTATTGGAAGTAGCAATCCTAAAAGTCAATGTTGACCCTTTAACGAGCCTTGTTACATGACTTAGGATAAAAGCCAAACCAGAATCTCAATTTGCAGACACTGTGTTTTGGGGTACTGCCCCTCATCAGTGCAAAGTGTGAGAGGCATCTGACCGATATCCAAGAAGTATCATTTCTCTTTGCGGAGAATGACATGCTAAGCATGTCTCTCTGAAGAGGAAAATTGCATAATTAGCATATTTCCCAGAGGAGCATTGCGGCTTTAAGTCTCCTCACCTCGGCATGCTTACCATGTCACTCTCCGCAAAGAGAAATGATACTTCTTGGATATCGGTCAGACGCCTCTCACACTGCCAAAAACACAATGATGAATGAACCTGCTCCAGAGTGCCTGTAAGGATACATTCACACACTGAACTGCTGCATGGTGGCAAATGTACAGTTAGGGCATTAAGGCTAGTTTCACACTAGCATTCGTGGGCGCAGTGCAGGGCTGCTGCTAAGTCATGCCCCGGCCGCACCCCCTCCGGTCAGTTCCTCCTCTGATTGCATGAGGCTGCATGCTATCAGCATATCCTATATTTAGCGCTGGATACGATGATCATGCTCTGACCGTGCGCTGGTCTGATTTTGCTGGCACTGCGCCCTTTTGGCGCTGCGTTGCATTTTTTGCTCTGGGCACAGCGCCAAAAGGGTGCAGCGCCAGCAAAATCAGACCAGCGCACGGTCAGCGTATTCAATGCTAAATATAGGATACGCTGATCGCATGCAGCCTCATGTGATCAGAGGAGGAACTGACTGGAGGGGGCGTGGCCGGGGGGATTGGTGGCAGTGTGGGGAGGTTGAACTAACGGACAGGTATGCCTGTGGAGAGAGGCAGAGGGATAGCGCAGTGTAGGCTGAGATACAGAGAAAGGGGAGTTTGACCATTAGAGGGCAGTGGGGAGTGTAGGAGAGAGTGACTGTGTAACTGCCATGGGTCAAAGTAACAGCCATTGGTCAAGGTAACTGTCAGGTGATAGAGGGCAGAGCTACCTGGACTGGAAGTATAAAGGCAGAGAGGCAAGGTTCTGGAAGGTCCAGTCAGCCAGGGGAGCTCACTAGAGAGGAGGATCTGTGGTAGAGAGAAAGACGGTAAAAGCCTTCAGAAAGTAACTGACAGTTGAGACGGTCACGGGGGGGGTGACCCAAAGGACAGTAGCCACAGACGGAGACGGTCTGGGGGTACCAAGTGGATGGTGTACTTTGATTGGTGAAGCGCTGTGGTGGATGTGCCTAGGGCAGCCACAGTGAGGAGAGCCACAAAGGACACCATGTCGGTGAAACTAAGAAGTGAAGGTACCCGGGTCTGTGAGCTATAGGACTGTGAAATTCCTGTGAAGAATTGCATCAGTCGTCAGAGAGGCGGCCTATAAAAATGGACCTGTTGAATATAACCACTGTCTCAGTCTTGTGTCTGTTGGCGGCAAGAAGTGGGTCACCCCCCCTTACTGGATCAGCACCCCCTCACCTATCCTACATTTGGCGTAGTCGGCAGGATCAATTGCCACCAATACAACACCTTCAGTGGCAAGCCTGCTCCCAAGTACCACAGGCCCCCAAGTTGTACGGGGTGAAGAATTTTATTTTTCTTTTCCTTTCTCTGTGGATTACAATTTGGGACTGTCCTCCGGATTGCTGGCTGCCAATAAGTAAAACCAAAGCAGAAAAGTGTACTGTTAAAAATGGCTGTGGCATTTCAGCATCAGGAAGAGACACAGGAGTTTGCAGCCGTAACGGACCATCTAGGACTGTGTCGCATCCGCCCCTGGGGGGAGCGGCTTACATCAGGAGACAGCCGCACTCCCATGCTGGACCTTGGAAAATGGGTGGAGGGGCCGACCAATGCCCCACCCCCAAGCGGGAGTGGCCCTAGTGGAGACTGAGTGTAGCTGTTTGGCCCCATTGAGTCTCGGGAACTCGGGCGATATGCGACGCTGCTGTTGCCGTGGCCTCGGATGCCTGGAGTGGAAATGGCGTCAGGAAGTTGAAACCCACCGGGAGACCTGCCCCTGGGAGCCGTTCTCGGTGCCCCATACCCCGATGCAACCGCCGGTGGAAGAAGCTGGAAAATTATCTCCCGCGGAGCCATCGGGCCTGGAGGCCAACCCTGCCGGATGGCAGAGTAAAGATCCATGGCAATTGGAGGAGCTGCGGGAAAGTCTGCTGGGAGCTGTGACGCTGGGGAAGGTGAGCGTTCCCCCGGCCCAGCTGGCAGCACTACAGAAAGATCCCACCCCCACGCCCAGAGCACCAGACAGGTCCCCAGGCCCTGACGCCAGCCATTGGCCCCCTTGGCCGTCCTCCCACTCTCCAACAACTACGGCCCTGGATGACGTTACTCCTCCTGACCAACATCCCGAGTCACCTCGCCTGATGATGCCGGTGCGGAGCCAACCTGCGGCTGCCCCTGCTGTGATCTGTCTACCGGCCGCGGCCTGTTCACCAGAGCCTGCTGTCCCTTCGGGCCCACCGCAGGTCACCGCGGCCTACTTACCGACACCCGCGGCAACCACTGTCCCATCTGTGGCCATGGCTACGGCCTACTCATCGGAGCCCACGGCCGCCTTGATTCCGGTTGCGGCCAACTACACAGCCTACCCGATAACACCTGTGGCCGTTTCTGCCCCGTCCGCTACTCCGGTTGCGGCCTGCTCCCCAATATCTGTGGCCGCCTCTGCTCCACTTTCGGCTGCAGCCCGTCCACCGGACTCTGTGGCCTATACCGGACCCTCTGCTTGTGTTGCGGAAATTATTCAAAAGAAGAAGGCCAAGGAATGGGAGGTGTGGGCGTTACTCCATGAGAAGAGGGAGGCCGCCATGTCTGTTCCATGGTCATATGAGCGGCTGGTACGTATGGACAATGGCAAGGGCTACGGTTTCATTAGAGATCTTACCACTGGCTATAAAATCTATTTAAATGTGAGCTCCATCAAGCACGGCCGGGTTCCACAACCGGGAGACCGTCTCCTATTACAAGGAATATTGCCCCCGCGGCTACTATGTGGTGGCCGTTATCGCTTACCCTGAAGGGTACAAGCCTCCATAAAGAAACGAGGACTCCTGGGTCTCAAGCATCAGGGACACTTGTGGCCCAGAGATACTGCTGGCATTCCAGAGACTCTACGGCTGTGGAGTCCCCTGTTTTGGCGAAACATTGGCCGCCAGGAGGTGGCCCAGAGCACCTATACAATGGACTGCCGGGATTGCAGTGCACCATTGCACAATGAGGGGACTGTTCCGCATCCCCATGGGAAGCATATCATCTTCCTGGTGCATCAGGGATGCCTAATGAGCTTGCTTTTCTTAAAAGGCAGGGGGAGCACCCCTGTCCTCAGTTGGTTAATATTTTTTTTGTTTGTTTGTTTGGAGTGTATTGTTTTTGTTTAAAAAAAAAAGTAAAAGGCTAAAAAAAACCATTTTGATAAAAATGTATTTCAGTAAATATGGTCAAGTGTTATGAAAGAGTCACCGTAGGAGGCAAAAACAGAAATGCTAGTTAAGTCCAGAAAACCAGAGAAGTTGGCAGCTATCGGATTGCAGACCCCTGAACCTATCAACACAACTAGCAGTAGCCGTGGGGGGTTCCTACGATGCCCTAGACCCCTCGATCACAGCCGGAGAACTGCCTAGCCTAAAGACAGAAAGGGAAATCTAAACTGCCCCAGAGCAGACCCCAAAGCAAAAGGCAGCCCCCAACATATAATGACGGTGAGGCAAGAAGAAAGAACACTAACACAGACAGAAAGATAGGCTGAGCAAAGACGGGGCCCAAGCTAACTAGATAGGAAAGGACAGGAAGGCTGCTGTCTGCAATCCGTGAAAAACCCTACAAAAATAAGAGCCAACAAACTGACAATGAAAAAAGGCCCTGAAGACGCTAAGCTTCAAAAAGCTATGTCAGTACTCAGGAATATTCTGAAGACAGAGCAACAGGCAAAAGGATATTCAGCTCACCCCAGCAGGGAATGGCAGAATCCAGAAAAGCAAGGCAAACAAAAAACAAAACACAAATGCTAACAGGCAAAGCAGAAAACTTAGCTTTATAGGAGCAGGAATCAGACTGGTCTCAAAGAAGTCCACAGAGAAATCACCCGCAGGGCAGAAGGGCATCGGCAGCCTTATATCCAGTCCGTGACTCCACTCAGCCAGTCATCATCATTAGGCTCAGGTGCCTGATAATCAGGCTCATTACCTTCCTTTACCAGAATAGGGAGTTCACCAGACCTCAGTGACGAAGGGGAAAATGAACTCACAACAGTAAAGTATGTAGTAAATTTGACATGTTGAAATGTTATAAAAAAAAATGTGTGTTCAACAGGTCCCGGGTACTTGGAGTATGCTGACCATGACGTATGTAAGTTGGCAGGATGACAAGACAGGAAGAGTGTAGACAGACAGTGATCCTTGAGTCATACCCTGAGTACCAGACGTACAACCCAGAAGGTTAGGAGGATGCGGACGATGACCTGGTAGGTCAGGGCCTCGGTCATGACTTTAAGAGGGTGACAGAAGGTGAGAGCAGTGGGAGGTACACATCCGTAGAGTTGTCTGGCTGGACCTAACCCAACCTGAAGGAATTGTCATGGTGGAATACGCATTGGCGGGTAAGCTGTGAGCTACTTGGAGCAAGATTGCTCCCAGTTTGGTTCAGCCCCCACGTATTGCGGGCCTGGCCCAACAACCGGTCTGACAAAAGAAGGTGGGAAAGTTTAAGAACAGAAAGGAGGGAGACAAGATTGTCGAGGATGACAATAGATAAAGGAAGGGAGAATGTGGGGAGGTTGAACTGACGGAGAGGTCTGCCTGTGGAGAAAGGCAGAGGGATAGCGTAATGTAGGCGGAGATACAGAGAAAGGGGTGTCATGTGGTAGTTTGACCATTAGAGGGCAGTGGGGAGTGTAGGAGAGAGTGACTGTAACTGCCATGGATCAAAGTAACTGCCATTGGTCAAGGTAGCTGTCAAGTGAGATTGGAAGCGGAGCTACAGGGAAGGTTCTGGAAGGTCCAGTCAGCCAGGGGAGCTCACTAGAGAGGAGGATCTGTGGTAGAGAGAAAGACTGTAAACGCCTTCAGAGAGTAACTGACGGTTGAGACGGTCACAGGGGGTGACCCAAAGGACAGTAGCCGCAGATGGAGATGGTCTGGGGGTACCAAGTGGATGGTGTACTTTGATTGGTGAAGCGCTGTGGTGGATGTGCCTAGGGCAGCCACAGTGAGGAGAGCCACAAAGGACATCACGATGGTGAAACTAAGAAGTGAAGGTACCCGGGTCTGTGAGCCATAGGACTGTGCAATTCCTGTGAAGAATTGCATCGGCCATCAGAGAGGTGGCCAATAAAAACAGACTTGTTGAATATAACCCCTGTCTCAGTCTCGTGTCTGTTGGCGGCAAGAAGTGAGTCACCCCCATTCCTGTTGGATCAGCGCTCCCCTCACCTACCTACAGCGGCCCTGCGCTGCGCCCTTGAACGCTAGTATGAAACTAGCCCCTGTTGGATATTTTGGGTGCCTTTGGGCATAAATATTAAAGGTAGATCAGAGGTGTGAAGTGAATATTTCTCCATGAATTTGTTGCTCAAAATTTGACAAGCATGTAATGCTCTTACAATGCATTTTTGTGACAACAAGCAAGAAACCATTTATGGGCAAAAGAAATGAACATTTGATGTATTTTTTTTCACTTTCTACAATATTGTATTTATACAAGATTATTTGTGAATATGTTGTAGGTTTTACAGTTAGATAGATAATTTTAATAAACTTCCCCCTGTCAAGGGGTTACAGTGATAGGGTGGAGCCAGAAGGCCACAGCGTCTGATTGCTCCTACTCCGGCGCTAAGAGGAGGCACTTTTGGCAGAACAGGGGTTAATCGGCCCTATGCTCATGGCTGAACTCGGTCAGCCACTCCTTTCCCCTTTATTATCTGGGCTCTGTTACAAATCCTTATCAGAGCTAGCATTTACTGCATGGCTAATGGAGGGAGAGGAGAAAAGAGAACCCAGCATATGAGGCGCACCATGCAACATGCTAGCCTAAATGTATACAATATTACATAAGGCATGACCCACCGACCGCAAATCTGGAAGTCCCCGGAAAGACGATGACACACACACACTCCAGTCCAAACAGCCTTAAGAAAAGCCAGGGAGCACTATAAGCAGCCCTGTAAGGGAGGGAGCAAAGTGACCATCCACTATAAGGATAGTATATAACATCCCTATGAAACCAACTATGGCACTTATTGGCGACGTAAAAAAATCCTGCCTCTGGTATAGTAATGCTCTGTCGGATAAATATACATGGGGGGCTACTTACTGTATTGTGGGAGCAATCAACCGGAAACAGAATGCATAAGTTGTAACAGTCTCACCCATATATGGTGTAAGGAATCAGCTCCCCAAGCTAGTCATGGTCAGGTAAAACAACACTCTAGCCATGATTCTTCAACTTTTAAGGGGTACCGCTCTCAACACGTTTCCACTTTAGCTAGATTCTTCAGAGGAGTCTTATATGAATGGTGGACTACCTTATCCCCATGCCTGCACTACAATGCTGCAGGTCATGCGTCTGTGACCTTCTGCATAGTAAGGCCCATAAGCAATATGCCTTATTTCATACTTGCCATGCTCAGCTATTGCAGCAGCGTCATGCCCAAGAACCCCATCCCCACTTCTGGCTGGTGTAAGGCTGGTTTCACATTTGCGGAAGGAGGAGCTGCGGAGGGATACGGACTTCCTCCGTGAAAGCTCCGTATACTGCCGCGCCTCCTCCGGTGAGCTCTGCCTACATCCGCATGCGGCCTGCGTACCCTATCTTTAGCATTGCCTGTGCGGATGTATGCAGATGCCTCCGCATGCGTCGTTCTGACGGTGCGGCGACGCAACAAGTTGGAATTCTAATGCGGTAGCCGCATTGTCAAAATGACGCATCAAAATGACGCATGCGGAGGCATCTGCATGCCTCCGCATGGCCTGCGTACCCAATGCTAAAGATAGGGTACATGCGGATGTAGGTGGAGCTGACCGGAGGACGTGTGGCAGTGGGCGGAGTTTCACGGAGGAAGTTTGCATCCCTCTGCAGCTCCTCCATCTGCAAATGTGAAACCAGCCTAACAGTCACGATGGTGACCCCACATGTCACTTCCAGGTGATGGGTACACTTGATTCACCGCACCTCCATTCCAGTGAAGTAATCATGAGGAATAATGTCATGGGCTGGTAATGACAATCCCTACCACCCATATCACATCACATAGGACAAAATCCCTAAGAGCTTGTCCTTATTGGTTGCTTACCCCTTCTGCCAGCCACAGTTTTGCATTAAAAAAAGTACTGAGAATAACAGTTCCCAATCAATTTGGCTGTTCTCGATATATTTAACCCTATAATGAGTAACAGGGAAATAGTTACAGTATACCAAATTCAATGTGATAGCTAGGCAAAGGAATTCCAAATCATTGCACATTCAACACAAATAAAATGACAGGTTATTAGAGTTGGATAAGTGGTACTTTAAGAAGGTGAGATAGAGCAGAAAGGATGGGTCTCAGCAGAAGAAAGTATGTATAGGGTGACGGATGGGGAGCATTCTATGAAAGAGATGTGCCTAAACAGCACCTTATTAATGTCTAATCTGGTCTGCCCCCTTACCTTACCAAGGGGTTGGCACCCTAAAATCCTGCGCAAGTGGCAAGTTGTCGACTGTCCCTTTTACTTCTGTCCCTAGAAAGCCCTGTAACTATAAAAAAATTTGAATGAAATTTGTTCATTCAAATCGTTGGGTGAAGTAATTCTCAGATGGTATATCCATCTGGTTTCTTTCTTCAAAATGTTCTTGTCCTAGCCTTCTCCTCTGAATGGGATCATAACACAATCAATCCCCATAAAGCTCATAGCCGCTGTCTGACCCTGATGCATACCGTTAACATGTCTGGCTATCAGAGTATCTCTTTGATTATGTTCCACAAATGCTCCCCCACCCTCCTCCTGAACTCTCTTTTGGTCTTTCCAATATATTGTATTCCGCATTGACATGTGGCCTTGTAGATGATGGCTTTAAATTGGCAGTTAATGAATGACCTTGTCAGGAAGGTTTCCCCTATCACGTTACTTTTGAAACCATTACTCGGGGTGATTGAATTGCATACTATAGTGCTATAGCATCCTTTTGTAGTTGATTGCATACAATTTGAGCCATCACGTTATGTGTAGTGGCTATGTACCAATCTATCTTTCAATGATCTACCTTTTTGTATGTGATTAGTGGGGTAGATTTACACTACATTATATAGTATGTTCTTCACTTCATACAATCTATTTGGGAAGTGGTAATTAATCTGCACATGTTATTACCATCAATGCCTGGAGGGGTCTGGTTCAATAGGGTTGTGGAATCATTTGCCTGCATTTCTCAGTACACTTTTAATAAAACTTTTAATAAAACTTTTTTAGTGTATCTCCTCTCTAGAAGCCTGTTGTTTAAAGCTGGTGTCATCCGAACAGTTTCTACGGATCTTCATAAACTGACCTGAGCAATGAAATTGTGGCCGTTGCTCTCCAATGCGTTCCCGACTATTTTTTCTATGGATCAAAATGTCCAGAAAGGGAAGCTTGTCTCGATTCGATTCAAAGATAAAATGTAAGTTTAGAATGTAATTTAGTTTACTTACAAACTTTCTGAATTGTACTGAATCGCCTTTCCAGAAGATCAGAACTATGTAGCGAATCCACAAAGAGATTTACTTACTACCCAGAACTGGGGTATCCCCAAACACCATGGTTTCCTTCCACTTGCCCAGAAATAAATTTCCATACGATGGGGGCATACCGACTCCCCATTGCTGTACCCCTGAGCTGATGGAAGTATCACCAGTCAAAGAGGAAAACATTTGTTGACAGATAAAAAAAACCATGGGAATCTAGGACAAACATGTAATGTTTCTCAAATTGATACCCTCTGCTTTTCAGTAAAAAGTATACGGGGAATCTATGTTGATACTGGCCAGCATCATGCTTGAATCCAAAATAAGGCCTTCAAATTTACTGAGCAAGTCAGTGGTGTCACAAACATAAGAGTTTAGACTAGTAACAATTGGTCTTAAAACTTTGCCAATAATATGCCGAAATTTATGTAGAAAATTAGTAAGATTTAGTTCTAAAAAGAAATCATTTCTTAATCATTTGATTCTTAAAAAAACCAGAAACATTGCAGTGCATGGCACAGAAAACCCTGTCTATATAGACACAGCTTGTTACGGACATTCACGTGGGATGTGCATTCACACTTTATGCACAATGCAACACAACACTGGAAATAAATTAGCTTAACCTGTAAACAATCATGAACACAGCGCACATGAGTCTGTAGGCCATTAACTGCATATACTCTTAATGAGTCTATTCATTTACTACACACTCCCTGCTTTCTTCTCATATGGCTGCATTTCTGACCTAACATTGAACTTCTACAATTTAGTTCTGCCTTGCATTACATTTATCTGCATCTACTTCTAAAAAAATACAACAAAACAAACATCTACAATAAATACTACACCAATAAAAGAATAATCAAGAAACGTTCATGCACATGGATATACAGTATTGTGCAAAAGTTTTAGGCAAGTGTGGAAAAAATGCTGCAAACTAAGAAAACTTTGAAAAATAAGTGTTAAAGGGACTCTGTTTTAAAAAGTAATATGAGAGCAGCATGATATAGAGGCAGAGACCCTAATTCCAGTCACTTCCTGGGCTGCTTGTTATAATTTCAATAATATCAGTGTTTTATCAGCAGGAGACAATCACTAAAGGACTAGTTGATGCCAGTCATGTTGTCCTCCTGCTCAGTGTAACCTCGTCTTCACTATTGATTGACAGCTTTCTGAGAACTGGTAGATTAGCAGAGAAAAACAGTAATTTTAGCAAAACTACACAAAGCAGTCCAGTAAATGATGCAAAGCCCATGGTAAGGTCACAGCGCACATCTTTATGTCATAATGACACTGCAAACCTAAAACAGCATGAAGAAATCCAGGGTGTTAGAGCATGGTGGAGGTTAAGGGCAGAGGGAACTGAACAGGGGAGAGCAAGCAGTGGAGTTGGCCAGGAAGTGAGTGGTGAGGTATTATTATTATTATTTTAACCTTATGCTAGCCCTGTACAGTTCAGGAAAATGACCACCATGTTGCGGAATTTGCTTGGACCAAATTGCAAAAAAAAAATTTGTATTCTGCAGTGTAATACAGACTTTTGTAAAATTCAAGTAGAATTCAACTCCACTCAAATAAACAGCATCAATTCTTCAAGGAATACTTGCACACAGGACAGAGGTTGTCGAAACATCTTGGAGAACTTAGCCGAGATTGTCCGTTGATGTAGGCGTCTGCAAATCTTTGCCTTTTTCCCCCAATTCCACACAGACTGGAACATGTTGACATCAGGGCTTTTTGAGGTCATATCACTTCCAAAACTTCTTGATCTTCTTTAAGCTGAAGATAGTTCTTAATGACATAGCTGTACTTTTGGGGTCATTGTCCTTATACAGAATAAATTTGTTGCCAATCAGATGTGCTAACCCACCTTTCGTTTCTCCCTTTTTCCCTCATAGACTGTAAGCTTGCGAGCAGGGCCCTCATTCCTCTTGGTATTTTGTTATAATCTACTGTATGTGATTATTGTTATGCTGAAATGTCTATTGTCTGTACAAATCCCCTCTGAAATGTAAAGTGCTGCGGAATATGTCGGCGCTATAGAAATAAAATTTATTATTATTATAATCAGATGCCACCCTGATGGTATTGTATGTTGGGTAAGTATTTCTCAGCAATGAGGACACCAGGAAAGGGCAATGTTGAGGATTGCAGATGCAGTGATTGGCCAAGGAAAAATACTGCAGCAGATAGACACATGGTGTTTACTTCAATTCAAAATCAGAACATGTCCATCAGTGTCATCTGCTGAGAACTGGCAGTAAATAGTTGTACCCAACTACAGTGATCTACTGGTCGAAAAAGTCTGACCAGAAGTGACGTTCATGATGAATTGTGGACAAAAACCATATCTTTGACATGAAAACAAGGTCAAGTGATTTAATTATGCATGAAAATATAGGAATTGGGGTGCAGAAAATTGGCAGCAGGAGGTGCTTTGGATTAAAGAGTCAAAATATGAAATATTTGGCTGTAATAGAAGGCAGTTTGTTGACTAAAGGGATTAAGAATGATACAATAATGAATGTCTGCAGGCAAGAGTGAAGTAATTTTGGGGCTGCATTTGAGCAAAAGGGGATTTGGCTAGGATTAATGGTGTCCTCAATGCTGAGAAATATAGGCAGAAATTTATCAATCATACAATAACGTCTAGAAGCCATCTGACAGGCAGGACAACGACTACAAACTTACAGCCAATGTCATTAAGAACTTTCTTCAGCGTAAAGAAAAACAAGGAGTTCTGAAAGTGATGATATAACCATCACAAGCACTGATCTCAACATCAAGTCTGTCTGGGATTACAAGAAGAGACAGATAGGTTTGCATGAGCCCATATAAACAGAAGATTTGTGATTTGCTCTCCAAGATGTTTATAGCAAGCTCCCTGCTGAGATTCTTTAACCCCTTTCTGAAATATGATGTACTATCCCGTCCATGCGCCCTGGGCCTTAACGCCCATGGAAGGGATAGTATGTCATAGCGATCAGCTGTGCTCATGGGGGGAGCGCAGCTGATCGCTGCCGGGTGTCAGCTGATTATCACAGCTGAGACCCGGCACTATGTGCCAGGAGCATTCACGGACTGTTCCTGGCATATTAACCCCCCGGCACACTGCAATCAAACATGATTGCAGTGTTCGGGAGGCATAGGGAAGCATCGCATTGTTCCGAGGGCCTTCTCAGTGCCTGCTGAGAGCAGGTGCTGAGAAGCCTCCTACACTGCCTGTCAGATCGCTGATCTGACACAATATAGTGCAAAGTGTCAGATCAGCGATCTGACACTATAAAGTGATGTCCCACCCTGCGACAATGTAATAAATTAAAAAAAAATTAACATGTGTAAAAATAATTTAAAAATTCTTAAAGAAAGAAAAATATACCCCAATAAATTAATTTCTTTATGTAAATAAAAAAAACAAATAAAAGTACACATATTTAGTATTGCCGCATCCATAACGACCTGCCCTATTTAACTGTCCCACTAGGTAACCCCTTTAGTGAACCCTTAAAAAAAAAAAAACAAGGCAAAAAACAATGCTTTATCATCATACCGCCAAACAAGAAGTGCAATGACACTCGATCAAAAATATGGATATAAATAAACGTGGTACCGCTGAAAACATCTTATCCCGCAAAAAAACGAGCCACTCTACAGCATCATCAGTGAAATAATAAAGTTATAGCTCGCAGAATAAAGCGATGCAAAATAATTTTTTATTTAAAATGTTTTTTATTGTATAAAAGTGCCAAAACATCGTACTGACCCAAAGAATAAAACTGCTTTATCAATTTTACCACACGCAAAACAGTGTAAACACCTACCCAAAAGAAATTCATGAATTGCTGATTTCTGATCATTCTGCGTCTCAAAAATTAGAATAAAAAGCGATCAAAAAATGTCATGTGCCTGAAAATGGTACCAATAAAAACTTCAATTCATCCTGCAAAAAATAAGACCGCACATGACTCTGTGGGCCAAAATATGGAAAAATTATAGCTCTCAAAATGTGGTGATGCAAAAACTATTTTTTGCAATAAAAAGCATCTTTTAGCATATGACAGCTGCCAAACATAAAAACCTGCAATAAATAGTAAATCAAACCCCCCTTTATCATCCCCTTAGTTTGGAAAAAATAATAAGATTAAAAAATGTATTTATTTTCATTTTCCCATTGGGGTTAGGGCTAGGGTTAGGGCTAGAGTTAAGGTTGGCATTAGGGTTAGGTGTTTGTTGGGGTTAGGTTTGGAGTTCGAATTGGGGGGGTTTCCACTGTTCAGGCACATCAGGGGCTCTCCAAATGCAACATGGCGTCTGATCTCAATTCCAGACAATTCTGTGTTGAAAAAGTCAAACAAGGCTACTTCCCTTCCAAGCTCAGCCATGTGCCCAAACAGTGGTTTACCCCCACATTTGGGTATCCACCTACTCAAGACAAATTGCATAACCTCTTTCAGGGTCCAATTTCTCCTGTCACCCTTGGCAAAATAAAAAATTGGGGACTAAAAGATCATTTGTGTGGAAAAAATATGATTTTTTTATTTTATGGCTCTACGTTATAAACTTCTGTGAAGCACTTGGGGTTCAAAGTGCTCACCACACATCTAGATAAGTTCCTCGGGGGGTCTAGTTTCCAAAACAGGGTGACTTGTTGGGGGTTTCCACTGTTTAGGTACATCAGGGGCTCTCCAAACATGACATGACACCCGCAAACAATTCCATCAAAGTCTGCATTCCAAAACGTCACTACTTACCTTCCGAGCCAAGACGTGTGCCCATATAGTAGTTTTCTCCCACATATGGGGTATCAGCATACTCAGGACAAATTGTACAACATCTTTTAGGGTCCAATTTCTCCTGTTACCCTTGGGAAAATAAAAAATTGGGGACTAAAAGATCATTTTTGTGTAAAAAATATGATATTTTTATTTTCACACCTGGGCGTCATAAACTTCTGTGAAGAACTTGGGGTTGCAAAGTTCTTTCCATACATCTAGATAAGTTCATTGGGGGGGGTCTAGTTTTCAAAATGGAGTCACTTGTGAGGGGTTACCACTATTTAGGCACATCAGGGGCTCTCCAAATGCGTCATGGGGTCTGATCTCAATTCCAGCCAATTTTGCGATGAAAAAGTCAAACGGCGCTCCTTCCCTTCTGTGCTCTGCCATGCGCCGAAACAGTCATTCCCCCCACAAATAAGGTATCAGCGTACTCAGGACAAATTGCACAATAACTTTTGGAGTCCAATTTCTCCTGTTACCCTTGGTAAAATAAAAAAATTGGACCTGAATTATTATTTTTTTTTTTTTTTTAAAAAGTTACATATTCATTTTTTTTAAACATTGAAAAAATTCCTGTGATGCACCTGAAGGGTTAATAAACTTCTAGAATGTGGTTTTGAGCACCGTGAGGTGAATTTTTTAGAATGGTGTCACTTTGGGGTATTTTCTATCATATAGACCCCTCAAAGTGACTTCAAATGTGATGTGGTCCCTAAAAAAAATGGTGTTGTAAAACTGTGAAATCGCTGGTCAACTTTTAACCCTTATAACTTCCTAACAAAAAAAAAATTTGGTTCCAAAATTGTGCTGATGTAAAGTAAACATGTGGGAAATGTTATTTATTACATTTTTTGTGTGCTATATCTCTGTGATTTAAGGGCATGAAAATTCAAAGTTGAAAAATTGCGAAATTTTCGCCAAATTTTCATTTTTTTCACATATAAACACAAGTTATAGCAAATAAATTTTATCACTCACATGAAGTACAATATGTCACGAGAAAACAGTGTCAGAATCACCGGGATCTATGGAAGCGTTCCAGTGTTTTTACCTCATAAAGGGACAGTGGTCAGAATTGTAATAATTGGCCCGTCATTAATATGCAACCCACCCTTGGGGCTTAAGAGGTTAAAAACTGTATGCAAGTGTACCTAGAAGAATGGACATTTTGATGCTGTTTTGAATACAAAAAGGATTCTCACCAAATGTTGATTTGATTTTGAATTGTTTTATTTATCCACTTTGCATTGTGTTAATTGGTACAATTAAATTAGTAACACTTCTATTTTTGAAAGCATTCTCATCTTGTAGCATTTTTCACACCTGCCTTTGGGTATGTTTGCATGGTCAATAAACGCTGCGGGATGGACGCTGCGTACAACCACAGCGGCCAGATGTTACAGCATAGTGGATGGGATTTCAAGAAATCACATCTTCACTATATGTTCATAGACACCTCAGGCTTCTCTGCGTAAATGGGCATGTAGCGCGTCTTTCCATACTGCAGCATATCTATTTATGCTGTGGAGATGCTCAATCTCCACAGCGTAAATTACCCATAGGATTTAATTACATGCAGTAAAACCGCATTATCTTTATGGTCACAGTGCAGGAACGCAGCTTACTACGCATGTGTACTAATTTAAATAAAAGTGTACCTTGTGCCACAGCCGGAAGTTCCCGTCCACTGCACTTCTCGCCATGAGCTGAGCTGACCACGAGAACTACCATGCACGTGGGGGCAGCGCATTTTTGTATAATGCCTAAAACTCACCTAGACTGATTATTGAATGTAACTATTATTCTAATTGGACACCCTATTTCTTGCTTCTTCAATGAGCACAACAGGGATTGTCTATCTCTAGCGTGTTTAAATACTAAATCTGTTCTTGCGATCCCCAGCCAGTGTATAAAATTCAATAAGCGAACAATTTCTTCCGATTTGTAAATACTGTCCTTTAGGTGTTCATCTTTTTAATGGCAGCAAATTATACTATTTTAAAACATTTTTGATGGTAGATGGTTTCCTGAAAGTGGTGGTCTCTAGATTGCCATTTATGTCTTTTTCAGTCATGATATCCTAAAAGCTAATCTATGCTCATCAATCTCAGAAGTAAATCGTAAGCTACTATCTTTAAAAGCTGTCAATAAAAGCCAAACTCAGGCAGCATTCCTGACCATAATATCAAGACATCATTGTCTACTACAAAATAAAATTTTATGGATTGATCACTGAGCCTCCTCCCTAAATGCAACAACATCTACCCACCAGCCCAAGTTAGCATTCTACTGAGCACAGAGCTTCCCATCACTGTGACGCTGAGCTGGTGAAACAATTTGCCATTAAGCAATAGTACATGTGGATCAAGATAAATTCAAGAAGTTTGACTGCAAACTAATTATGTAGTCCAAAGTAGGTGGCCCTTGTCTTTAAAGAAAAATATATACTTAAAGTTTTATGCCCATTTTGTGAGGAAAAACGCTGTACAGGATTTCTACATCAACTAGAGCAGGGAAGAATTTTTATTCCTACTGATATATCTTCCAATTTCAGAAGCCGATCAGCAGTATCACTACTGAAGATGTCAATGCTCTCACAAATCGATGGGTAATACAGTCAATGTAGATGCAGGAGTTTTGCACAAGTGAATCCACCCTAGAGACTACTGGACACTTTTTTAATCGTTCAATATCCATGTGGTTTTAAGGAAGATATAAAACGTTAGAATTGAAGGAAATTTGTTAATCATAATATCACATTAATTTCTCGAGGTCATATAGTGGTCTAAGGTAATTGATAGAAGATCATAAAGGACATTACTGAATGTTTCAGTAGGCATATTAGTTAATATCATATAAGTGTCCATGTCACACAGGATAACAAGAACCACTAAAAGTTAGTTTAGCTACAAATAGTCAAGAAAGTTGTAAAAATTTGTCAAATGAAAAAGATGTACATTAAAGGGAATCTTTCAGCTGTTTGTTTGCTACCTCATCTGAGAGCAGGATGAGGTAGGCAGAGAGACCCTGAATCCAACGATGTATCACTCAGATTACTGGGTGCAGTGGTTCTGACACAGTGTTTTTAGATTTGGCAATGCAGCAGAGCTGAGAAAGCTAACCCCACCCACATCAGGCTCTGTATGTACAATGGCTACAGACTCGGAACTTCTTATCATAAAAGGGGGTTGAGTCAGACCAAAAGACACTATGTCCAAGCAATGATAAGTTCCTGGTGCTAAAACAATTATTGCAAGTAAACAAAACCATGGAGCTTAATGAGAGGCATCTTAGAAATTTGTGTTTTAACCTTTACACTATGCTGTATTCAGATTACATAGCAAAAACCTGCTGACAAATTCCTTTTAACTGCAAAGATTTGAGAAGAATAAAATGTGAAGAAATCAGGAACCCATTATCCCTCAGTGCTGTCATATTCCATAACTGCAATCTCCCTGGACTGCCCAGAAGCACAAGGTGCTCAGAGACAAGGGCAGGATAAGGAAGGCTGTAACTCGACCAGCACTGAAAAAGACACACAAGTTATAACTGGGCCAAGAAATATCTGAATACAGATTTTTCAAAGGCATTATGGACTGATAAGATGAGAGAGACTCTTAACATACCAGATGGATGATCATCTGGATCACTAACGGGTACAGACGTCTAATTTGACTCTACTTGGACATTTTTGGGTTGAATATGGACTTAAATTCAGCTCCCAAACCTACTGCCAGCTTTAGAAGACATGTTTTTCAAGCAGTGGTTCAGGAAAAAGTATGCATTTTTGAAGAAAACTATAATTTTTATGCAGAACAATGCTCCATCACATGCGTTGAATTATTCCATTGCTTGCCCAGCCAGAAGAGGCCATAAAAATTTAAAAATAATTACATGGCTCACTTCCTCACCGGACCAAAACCCTAATGAGAATTTGTGGGCATTTCTTAAATGGGAAATTTAAGGTGAAACAGTACACCTCTCTGAACAGCGTCTGGGAGCCTGTGGTTGGTGCTGAACAAAAAGTTGATAGTCAACAGATTAAGAAACTGACAAACTCAATGAAAGGAAGGCTTATGACTGTAACTGAAAAGAAGGGTATATTGGCCGCTGATATTTTTTGTTAAATGTCAAAATTGTATTTTTGCACATTTTGAAGTCATTGGTTATTTTTCCCAATTAAACAGATTCAATTAACAATTAAAATAGAAAAATTTTCATTTATTAATCTACTTTTATAACAATTCTACATGTTAAATTGTCCAATAATTCTACACACATATATATTTTATCCTCTTAAGAAAGACAAAACCTCACTTTTACATTTTTAAATATTTAGGTTTCAGATTTGACTGAGAGCACTGTAGTTCAACAATAAAAATAATCAAAAAATACATTTAGCCTCATTGTGCACACAGAGCATGTGAACCAGAGGTTTTCAGGAAGAATAGGGACCATAATGACCTCATATAGGATAGAAAAAAGAAAACACATCCTTATTGCCCTTTGTATACAGAGATTTCCTAAGACTGATCTCATGCATAAGTCATTCACAGTGCAGACCTCAATTTTTGTACAGGTCTCCGAACTCCGGACCTGAACGCAATAGCCTTATAGGCAAATATGAAGTTGTTGGTTGACTTTAGATAAGGAAACTTACATACGTCCCAGACATTGTGGTCTGTACTCATACAAATTTGATTTGATATTCACAGTCTAACTGGCCTAAACATATAAAATCTGAAATTAGGATCTTTGATGCTATGGGTTACAGTATTTTTCAGACTATAAGACGCACTTTTTTCCCAAAAAATTTTGAAGGAAAATGGGGGTGTGTCTTATAGTCCGGATGTACTTACCCAGGAGTCTCATTCAGGCTGAAGCGCGGCAGTTTCGCAGATGCTTGGTAGCGCGGTGGCTCCGCTGACATTTTGTAAAAGCCCGGAGCCCCCACACTTCTATTGCTGTAAGGCACTGGCCTCCAGGAAAATGGCTGCCGGAGGCGGCACATGTGTAGATTGATATCTCGGGAGACGAGATCTCGGCAGTGAGATCTCATCACCGAGATCTCATATCCCAAGATCTCATTCTGTGCATGCGCCGCCTCTGGCGGCCATTTTCCTGGAGACCACAAGATTACAGCAATGGAAGTGAGGAGGCTCTGGCTTTCACAAAATGTCGGCAGAGCCCCTGCACCACTGAGCATCTCCAAAACTGCGCACACCAGCCTGGGATGGACGTGTGGGGGCTCCGGGATTTCTCAAAATGTCAGCGGAGCACCAACACCACCGAGCATCTGCAAAACTGCTGCGCATCAGCCTGGGATGGATATTTGGGGGCTTTCACAAAATGGCAGAGCCCCCACACCACTGAACCTGCCGCACCAGCCTGGGATGAGTTAGATCATCGTCAGACCACCAAACACCTCTTGTGACCCCGCTCCACCAGTGCCCCCGATCACAACCTATCCCTGGTAAACTGAGTAATTCAGACTGCAAGACCCTCATTTGACGCATTAATTTTTTTCCCTATTTTTCTTTTAAAAATTTGGGGTGCGTATTACAGTCTGATGCATCTTATAGTCCGAAAAATATGGTATATCTGGGCAGCAGGGTGGCTCAGTGGTTAGCTCTGTAATCTTTCAGAGCTGGGCATCTTAATTCAAGTCCATCAAAGATAATATCTGGTTTGTAGGTTCTCAACCGTGTTTGTGCAGGTTTCCTCCTACACTCCAAGGAGTAATTTGTATTGTATGCCCCTGTGAGGACAGTGATGAGGTCTCTAAAGTATTATGGAATGAATGGCAATATATACTGTAAGTGATCCAAAGCTTCAATAAAAAACAATCCTGTACCTAAAAAAAGAAATGTTTCTAAAAAAAAAACAAACAAAAAAAAAAACTTTTATTGGAAAAGCTAATCATGATTATTTGTAATACAAATATATTCTTTATTAAAGTGGTGAAGGTTTACCTCATCATCCCCAGATTGTGCAATTCTGGAAAATTATTTTACTAGATTATGCCACGTGGCATTTCAGACTTTGTATTATACAGTAAACCAAAATATATCTTCTTTCACTGCTACTCTCGCAGAATATCTTATTGCCAAAGTAGCAATGACTTGACTAGCATTTAAAGATAGATAACATTACAAAGTGCTCCTGGCGATGAATTATTGGATGTAAATCACTTCTCTTCACATTTTTTTGTCAGGCACAGTAATTATTATTTAAAGAAAATGAGAGAGCAAGTAACAAAAATAAAATATGATTTATATTTCCTTTATTCCCTAGTTTTTAATCACATTTGTCTTCCCATGCTGTGTCAGAGAAGCTTGGTGTAAGAGATAACATAATCTACATTTGTATTAAAGTTAAAAAAAACATATCATGCATTAGAATAGAAAAAGCAAACGTTAAAGAAATTGGCCACTTTCTCTTGTTAGTGCAGATTACTTCAAAAACAGACCAATACTTTTGTCCATACAATGGCTGCTGATGGAGGAACATATGACCAGATCTGTCTATCAGTCTCCATCACTTTTAAATGACCCGACATGGGAAACTGCATTTCTATTAGAGGAGGCTGATGGACTGGTCTGATGAGATGCTTCTCCATCACCAGTCATTTATGAACAGTGGAGCTGGTCAGTTTTTAACCCCTTTCTGACATCCGACGTACTATCCCGTCCATGGGACCCAGGCCCCTATGCCCATGGACGGGATAGTACGTCTCAGTGGTGAGCGCCGCTGATCGCGGCCGGGTGTCAGCAGATTATCACAGCTGACACCCGGCACGTTAACCCCTTGCACACCATGATCAAACACGATCGCGGTGTACCGGGGGTTAAAGGGAAGCATCGGCAGGGAGGGGGCTCCCTCCGTGCTTCACTGAGCCCCCCACGGCAGCGCAATGTGCAGCGCTGCTGCGGGGGGCTCCTTTCCTGCAGGCCCCCGAATCCAAGATGGCGACAGGGGCCTTCGGGGGCCTGCAGGAAGCTGGCTTCCTCAGGGCCTGCAAAGCGCAGGAAAAAGGAAGTCTTCTTCAATGCCTGTGACAGATTGCTGATCTGTCACAGTGATCTGTGATGTGACAGATCAGCGATATGTCACAGGACAGTGATGTCCCACCTGGGACTATTGAGTAAAGTTAAAAAAAAAAAGTGTTAAAATAATAAAAAAAAAAAAAAATCGCCAAATAAATTAGAAAAAAAAAAATATTCCCCCAAATAAATCCATTTTTTGGAAATAAAAAAAAACCAAAACAATAAAAGTACACATATTAGGTATCGCCGCGTCCGTAACGACCCGCCCTATAAAACTGTCCCATTAGTTAACCCCTTTAGCGAACCCCTTAAAAAATAAAAATAAAAAACGAAGCAAAAAATAATGATTTATTATCATACAGCCAAACAAAAAGTGTAATAACGCGCGATCAAAAAGACGCATATAAATATCCATGGTACCGCTGAAAACGTCATCTTGTCCCGCAAAAAACGAGCCGCCACACAGCATCATCAGCAAAAAATAAAAAAGTTATAGCTCGCAGAATAAAGCGATGCAAAAATAATTATTTTTTATATAAAATAGTTTTCATTGCATAAAACCGACAAAACATAAAAAAACAACCTAAATGAGGTATCGCTATAACCATACTGACCCGAAGAATAAAAAGAATAAAACCGGTTCAATTTTACCGCACGCGGAACGGTGTAAACGCACCCCCCCAAAAGAAATTCATGAAACGCTGGCTTTTGTTCATTCTGCGTCCCAAAAATTGGAATAAAAAGCGATCAAAAAATGTCACGTGCCCGAAAATGGTACCAATAAAACCGTCAACTCGTCCCGCAAAAAATAAGACCTCACATGACTCGGTGTGAGCGTCTTTTAGCGTGCGACAGCTGCCAAACATAAAAACCGCCATAAATAGTAAATCAAACCCCCCGTTATCACCCCCTTAGTTAGGGAAAAATAATAAAATAAAAAAAATGTATTTATTTCCATTTTTCCATTAGGGTTAGGGTTAGGGCTAGGGTTAGGGTTAGGGCTAGGGTTAGGGCTAGGGTTAGGGCTGAGATTAGGGTTAGGGGTGTGTTGGCGTTCGGGTTGAAGTTAGAATTGGGGGTTTTCCACTGTTTGGGCACATCAGGGGCTCTCCAAATGCAACATTGCGTCTGATCTCAATTCCAGCCAATTCTGAGTTGAAAAAGTCAAATAGTGCTCCTTCCCTTCCAAGCTCTGCCATGCGCCCAAACAGTGTTTTACCCCCACATGTAGGGTATCAGCCTACTCAGGACAAATTGCAAAACAATTTTTGGGGTCCAATTTCTCCTGTTACTCTTAGGAAAATAAAAATTGGGGGCAAAAATATCATTTTTGTGGAAAAAAATGATTTTTTTATTTTCACGTCCGAGCGTTATAAACTTCTGTGAAGCACTTGGGGGTTCAAAGTGCTCACCACACATCTAGATAAGTTCCGTGGGGGGTTTAGTGTCCATAATGGGGTCACTTGTGGGGAGTTTCAATAGTTTAGGTACATCAGGGGCTCTCCAAACGCACATGACACCCGCAGACCATTCCATCAAAGTCTGCTTTCCAAAACGTCACTGCTTCCCTTCCGAGCCCCGACGTGTGTCCATACAGTAGTTTTCTCCCACATATGGGGTGTCAGCGTACTCATGACAAATTGGACAACAACTTTTGGGGTCCAATTTCTCCTGTTACCCTTGGGAAAATAAAAAACTGGTGACTAAAAGATCATGTTTGTGGAAAAAATACAAATTTTTTATTTTCACGCCCGGGCGTTATAAACTTCTGTGAAGCACTGGGGGGTTCAAAGTGCTCACCACACATCTAGATAAGTTCCTTGGGGGGGTCTAGTTTACAAAATGGTGTCATTTGTGGGGGGTTTCCACTGTTTAGGTACATCAGGGGTTTTCCAATCGCGACATGGTGTCCGATCTCAATTCCAGCCAAAAAATGTCAAATGGCGCTGCTTCCCTTCCGAGCTCTGCCATGCGCTCAAATAGTGGTTTACCCCCACATGTGGGGTATCAGCATACTCAGGACAAATTTCACAATAACTTTTAGGGTGCTGTTGCCCTTGGAAAAATAAGAATTGAGGGTGAAAAGATCATTTTTGTGGAAAAAATATGATTTTTTAATTGTACGGCTTTATGTTATAAACTTCTGTGAAGCCCTTGGGGGTTCAAAGTTCTCACCACACATCTAGATAAGTTCCTTAGGGGGTCTAGTTTCCAAAATGGTGTCATTTGTGGGGGGTTTCCACTGTTTTGGTACATCAGGGGTTTTCCAATCGTGACATGGTGTCAGATCTCAATTCCAGCCAAAAACATCAAATGGCGCTGCTTCCCTTCCGAGCTCTGCCATGCTCCCAAATAGTGGTTTACCCCCACATGTGGGGTATCAGCGTACTCAGGACAAATTGCACAATAACTTTTAGGGTCCTGTTACCTTTGGAAAAATAAGAATTGAGGGTGAAAAGATCATTTTTGTGGAAAAAATATGATTTTTTAATTGTACGGCTGTACGTTATAAACTTCTGTAAAGCCCTTGTGGGTTCAAAGTTCTCACCACATATCTAGATAAGTTCCTTGGGGGGTCTAGTTTCCAAAATGGGGTCACTTGTAGGGGGTTTCCACTGTTTAGGTACATCAGGGACTCTCCAAACGTGACATGGCGTCCGATCTGAATTCCAGCCAATTTTGCATTGAAAAAGTCAAACGGCGCTCCTTTCATTCTGAGCTCTGCCATGTGCCGAAACGGTCGTTCCCCCCCACAAATCAGGTATCAGCGTACTCAGAACAAATTGCACAATAACTTTTGCAGTCCAATTTCTCCTGTTACCCTTGGTAAAATAAAAAAAATTGAACCTGAAATATTTTTTTTGTGAAAAAAAGTTAGATGTTCATTTTTTTTTAAATATTCAAAAAAATTCCTGTGACGCACCTAATTGGTTAATAAACTTCTTGAATGTGGTTTTGAGCACCTTAAGGGGTGCAGTTTTTAGAATGGTGTCACTTTTGGGTATTTTCTATCATATAGACCCCTCAAAGTGGCTTCAAATGTGATGTGGTCCTAAAAATAAAATGGTGTTGTAAAAATGAGAAATCGCTAGTCAACTTTTAACCCTTATAACTTCCTAACAAAAAAAAATTTTGGTTCCAAAATTGTGCTGATGTAAAGTAAACATGTGGGAAATGTTAGCTATCAAGTTTTTTGTGTGCCGTATCTCTGATTTAAAGGGCATAAAAATTCAAAGTTGGAAAATTGCGAAATTTCCAAAATTTTTGCCAAATTTCCGCTTTTTTCACAAATAAACGCAAGTTATTTGAATGAAATTTTACCACTAACATGAAGTACAATATGTCACGAGAAAACAGTGTCAGAATCACCGGGATCCATGGAAGCGTTCCATAGTTATTATGACCTCATAAAGGTACAGTGGTCAGAATTGTAAAAATTGGCCTGGTCATGAACGTGCAAACCACCCTTGGGGGTGAAGGGGTTAAGGAAAGCTGCGGAAATAAGAGAAAGTAGCCGATCTCTTTCAATCTTGACCTAGTTGGCAGGGACAGCTGAGGATCAGACTGCTTATATTGCAAATGCATTGAGACAAAAACTACTAGAGGAAGAAACAAAACTATCAAATGTCAAAAGTCACAATCAAAGAATGACCTACTTGTTGTAGTTTTAACTAATTTAAAGTCTTGGTGATTGAGCCTTTCCTGAGAAAGTCATGCATGTTGGCACATATAAAATTATATAGGCAAATGTGATATCAGTGTGATATTAGACAGAATTTAGACAATAGATAGGGAGATGGATGATGGCTATGTTGGGAGCTCATGAAGCTCAGAAGTTAGTATAAGGATTTTTTGTGATGAAATTAAAGAAGCCCTATCATGAATTTTTTCCTCTAAATCTGTGTATATGTAGTGTATTATTTAGTGTGTTAAAAAGGTTGTCTGGGCTTTCTGTATAATTTGTGTGTGTACGTAGGATGCAGAAGGCTGACAGTATGTAACATATTCCCTGTCAGCATTCTGCATGGTTTCCTAGGTATCATGCTTAGTCTAGTGAGCAGCTGTCTCCTGATTCTGGAGGAGCTGCTCACTCCCCGACTAGAGTTTTCCTATCTGGCAGAGACTGGCCGTAACCGCCCCAGTCTCTGCCAGACCCTTCCCATCCTCCCTCATTCATCCATCCCTAACTCCATCTACACATACACATCCATCCACACAGGGCAGCCATCAGGGCATTATTACCCAACACACACATCACTATAGGCTGAGGTTCTGCAGCAGCTGAGGTGCATTATGTGGTATATACACTCACTGGCCACTTTATTAGGTACACCTGTCCAACTGTGTGTTAAGACTTAATTTCTAATCAGCCAATCACATGGCGGCAACTCAGTGCATTTAGGCATGTAGACATGGTCAAGACAATCTCCTGCAGTTCAAACCGAGCATCAGTATGGGGAAGAAAGGTGATTTGAGTGCCTTTGAACGTGGCATGATTGTTGGTGCCAGAAGGGCTGGTCTGAGTATTTCAGAAACTGCTGATCTACTGGGATTTTCACGCACAACCATCTCTAGGGTTTACAGAGAATGGTCCGAAAAAGAAAAAAAAACCAGTGAGCGGCAGTTCTGTGGCCGGAAATGCCTTGTTGATGCCAGAGGTCAGAGGAGAATGGGCAGACTGGTTCGAGCTGATAGAAAGGCAACAGTGACTCAAATTGCCACCCGTTACAACCAAGGTAGGCAGAAGAGCATCTCTGAATGCACAGTGCGTCGAACTTTGAGGCAGATGGGCTACAGCAGCAGAAGACCACACTGGGTACCACTCCTCTCAGCTAAGAACAGGAAACTGAGGCTACAATTTGCACAAGCTCATCGAAATTGGACAGTAGAAGATTGGATAAACGTTGCCTGGTCTGATGAGTCTCGATTTCTGCTGCGACATTCGGATGGTAGGGTCAGAATTTGGCGTAAACAACATGAAAGCATGGATCCATCCTGCCTTGTATCAACGGTTCAGGCTGGTGGTGGTGGTGTCATGGTGTGGGGAATTTTTTCTTGGCACTCTTTGGGCCCCTTGGTACCAATTGAGCATCGTTGCAACGCCACAGCCTACCTGAGTATTGTTGCTGACCATGTCCATCCCTTTATGACCACAATGTACCCAACATCTGATGGCTACTTTCAGCAGGATAGTGCGCCATGTCATAAAGCTCGAATCATCTCAGATTGGTTTCTTGAACATGACAATGAGTTCACTGTACTCAAATGGCCTCCTCAGTCACCAGATCTCAATCCAATAGAGCATCTTTGGGATGTGGTGGAACGGGAGATTCGCATCAGGGATGTGCAGCCGACAAATCTGCGCCAACTGTGTGATGCCATCATGTCAAAATGGTCCAAAATCTCTGAGGAATGCTTCCAGCACCTTGTTGAATCTCTGCCACGAAGAATTGAGGCAGTTCTGAAGGCAAAAGGTGGTCCAACCCCTTACTAGCATGGTGTACCTAATAAAGTGGCCAGTGAGTGTATGTAAATAAACGCTTATTGGATTAACCAGGAAAGAAAAATATATATGTTCAAATCATCCCCCATTTGCCTCATTCATAATAAAACAATAAAGAAATAAAAATAAACATATTTGGTATCACCGCATTCAGAATATATAAAAATAATTTTTGATCGGTAAACGGTGTGACAAGAAAAAAATCAAAACACCAGAATTACGTTTTTTTGCTCGCCACAACATTGCATTAAAATGCAAAAATGGGCACTCAAAAGATCGTATCTGACCAAAATTGCATCAATAAAACAGTCAGCATGGCACGCAAGAAATAAGCCCTTACCCAACCTGAGATCATGAAAAATGGCAACTTTTCTCATATTTTTTTTTTTGTTGTTAAATTTGGGATTTTTTTGGCACTTAAATAAAAAAGAACCTATACATGTTTGGTATCTACGAAATCATAATGACCTGGAGAATCATAATGGCATGTCAGTTCTAGCATTTACTGAACATGGTAAAATAGCATAACAAAAAACAATTGTGGAACTGGATTTTTTTGCAATTTCACCGCACTTTTAATTTTTTTCCTGTTTTCCAGTACACTGTATGGCAAAACCAATGGTGTCATTCAAAAGTACTACTTGTCCCACAAAAAAACAAGCCTGCACATGGCCATATTGACAGAAAAATAAAAAAGTTATGGTTCTTGGAAGAAGGGGGAGCAAAAAATGGAAACTCAAAAATGAAAAAAAATAAGGTGGTGAAGGGTTTAATGTTTTCAGTTTTACCAAATAGTTGCATGACTTTTGTTGTGGAATGATGAGCATTCCAAAATTCTAGACAATCCTTATTAAGAACTTCGCATGGTCCTGTTCTTTTGTTATACCTCCTAAATATTTATGAATACATTGACAACTGGTCAAAGGGCAATATGCTTACATAGTCTAGCAATGCTAGCATTTATTGGAGAGTATCAAAATCTATAGGAAACACCCCAATTGTTAACACTCATTGTTAATTCATTAATACTAAAGGCTGCACAGTAGAAGAATAACAGAAGAATGACACAAGATAATTCAAAAAAAGTTGTTCCAAGTAAATAAAAACAAATTTCTAAAACAAAATTGTCAGCAGCGTGGCCAGGTACACGGAATATTTAATGCACTTTTAATGCTGTAAATAAATCCATTAACATTTACATGTCAAACAAGAAAAGTCATATTTCTTACAGAAAATTTTGCTCAAGTTGGCCATTTTCTAATAAATCAGAAGTCAGAGAACTAACTTTTTTTTACCTGCAATAGCTTGTACTGTATCTATGCAGTTGCAATTGCAATTTTTACAAAAATGTCAACAGGTGCCTTTAATGGATCTCATCTTTAGAGAATAACTGTGGTTTCAGGTGAACTTGTAGTAGCATGTTTATTTGTTTTTATCTCTAAATCTCCTTTTTCCCTCCTCCCTCTACCTGTGTATTTTGAGCAGCATCTATGGTCCGATTCCTCTGTGAGCCTATAACCTGTCTTTACTGAAGAAAGAATTTACCAGTGAATTGTTAATGCAAATTTCCTCTTCAGAGAGAAAGAGGACTTGAATTCTATACCCAAGTCCTCTTCCTCTCTGATGAGGTAATTTGCATATAAAATTTCCTAGAAGAGAGTTGCATGGCAAATAAGCCTTCTTACCTTGGCATGCCAGAGTCGGCGGTATGTCACTCTCCACAAGGAGAAACGTTACCCCTTAGAACTCAGTGAATTGATAGTGAATGATTTGCCAATGAGGCTAGAGGCAGAAAAATAATCATTGTTTCCAATAAGATATATTGCAAAATTTCTTATTTTTGGCTGTACTTTTGAGTTATGAGTAAAGATGAAAACAACAGTTACACTTTAATTTTGTTTTAAAGCTAATTAGAAACTCATTATTAGGCTGGGGTAACACTAGCGGTGAATACGGATGAGTGCTATGCGATAAAACATCACATAGCACATAGACCAGTATTCATCTATGGGGCAGCTCCCATCAGCTTTTTTTTCTCGGCCGTTTTCATCGTGGGAGTAAAATCGCAGTATGCTGCAACAGTCACCGGCACTCAGCCGAGTCTCGGCTCTCTCGCACCCATATAAAGCCTATGGGTGCGAGTGAGACAATGCACATCGCTCAGCTATCATCCGAGTGATGTGTGCTATACGCTGACCCTGGCAATGGAGGAGATGGAGAAATTAATTTCTCCACCTCCTCCGCAGCTGTGCGAGAGGCTCGGTGCACAGATGCATGACACTCGGCTCCAGCTCTGCTGCGAGCGGGAGCCGAAGGTCATTAGCATATCACATCCGATGCTCTCGCATTGGATGCCATACACTAGTCGGACCCCGACCTTTTTGGTAGACTGCTGATAAAATGTCAGGCATCAATTTATCAATTTCTGAAATGCTTAAAAGGTATATCCTGGACTTTTGTTTCTAACTACCTGCCTGTTCTGTCCTGTGATGATCTGTTCCAGCTGAGACCGGTCACTGACCACTTCTACCAGTGATTCTCCCACATCCGGTGATGTCACTTCAACAGAGCTGCTTCTTTTTTTCTGCTCTGCTCTGGTGAAATATGTCACAACTTATGTCATGCTAATTGACAGACCGCTACTTGCTGCTTAACTGTGGGGAGCTGTGTTGTGAGTTCATTTTCCCCTTCATTACTGAGGCCCGAGGAACTCCCTCTTTTGGTTAAGAAAGGTAGTGAGCCTGATTGTCAAACACCTGAGGCTGATGATGAGGACAGGCTGAGTGGAGTTACGGACTGGATATAAGGCTGCCGACACCCTTCTGCCCTGCGGGTGATTTCTCTGTGGGATCCTTGCAGACTAGTCTGAATTCCTGCTCCTCTAAAGCTAAGTTTGCTGCTCGGCCTTTTGCTTTTGTGCTTTGACTTTGTTTTTGCTTTGTTTTTCTGGATTTCTGCCATTCCCTGCTGGGGTGTGCTGAATTCATTTAGCTCTGTCTTCTGAAAATACCTGAGTGCTGACTTAGTTTTTGAAGCCTAGCTGCTTCAGGGCCTTTTTCATATCAGCTTGTTGGCTTATGTCTTTGATAGGGTTTTGGCAGATTGCAGACAGCAGCCTTCCTGTCCTTTCCTATCTAGATAGTTGTGGGCCCCGTCTTTGCTCAGTCTATCTTTCTGTCTGTGTTAGTATTTTCATCTTGCTTCACCGTCATTATATGTTGGGGGCTGCCTATTGCTTTGGGGTCTGCTCTGGGGCAGTTTAGATTTCCCCTTTCTTTCTTTAGGCCTATGCAATTCTCCGGCTGTGATCGAGGGGTCTAGGGCTTCGTAGGAACCCCCCATGGCTACTGCTAGTTGTGTTGTTAGGTTTCAGGGGTCTGCAATCTGATAGTTGCCAACTTCTCTGGTTTTCTGGACTTAGCTTGTATTTCTGCTTTTGCCTCCTACGGTGACTCATTCATAACAGAGCTGGCTGTCAATCGGCATGACATCAGCAGTGATGAGAAGACTGGAAGTGAAAAAGCTGCTCTGTTGACATGAGGTCAAATGAAGCCGAAGAATTCCCACCTGAGCTAGGACAGATCCTTGCAGGGCAGAACAGGCAGGTAGTTAGCAACCATCTGCCTGTAAGTTGCTAGTCCCATAGCCAAAAAAACCCAGAAATCCCAGATAACCCCTTTAATCAATTAACTTAAAAGAGACCTTAATTAACAAACTTTATCCGCTGCTCTATCTCCTCATTGATCAACATGTGACCAGTTTTACATTTTGGATGTGATCCAGCTAGCAGAGAATATTTTAGGGGCAGGGCATCTATATGAATTATGCAAATCAGCTATTCTACAGGAGTAAAAATATGGTCTAATGACACCTATAGGTACATAATCAGTGTCAGTTTAGGTTAATCATTCTAAAACAACAAAGTTGGGCATATTTTATCTAGCGATATAAAGCAATATAACTGATATTTTACAAAATATGACTTGAAATCATTTCTTAGCAACTATTTTATTTGAATACTGACATTTTAAATTTTGAGGGCTTTTTGGTCCCAAAGTGATTCATTAGTAATGCCTTTCTACTATTGTCAAACACTGCATGATAATATTGCAGCATAATGCTATCAAGTTTCCAGCAGGGAAAGCAATGTGGTAAATTATGATATAAATAGATTCATAACTACGGAAGAGGAATAGAATACATTTGTTTTACCCATATTGTCTATTTTAGACCATGCCTTTCGATATGCTGATTCTATAGCGGCAGCCTACTGATTGGAAACCCCTTGTATTAGGCCTCATTCAAACATTTTGTTTTGTATGTGGAGAAAAACAGACCAATTTATATTATTGTTTTGGATCAGATTTTCATCAGTGTTTGCTCAGTGTCTGTTTTTACTTTGTGTAATTTTCTCTTATGTCTGCCCCAATCTGTGTGCCATTAGTGATTTTCATGGACCAAAGACTTTTTGGGGTTATTTTGATCTGTGACTTTGATGAAATACTGACATTCTCCATGATATTTTTGCAGACACGTGATCTAGCAAAAAACATGGATATGGGAACAGCTACACATACTAAAATTGGTGTGTGTTTTAGAAGTGAAAAACAAAGATGGAACAGGTTAATGAAAAATAGATGTCTGAAGGAGGCTTTAGTGCAAGCTAAGTGTTACGTTCAGCATATGCCTTTGCTCGAAAGGGCCAATGATGTCTTCGAAAACTAAAGATACCCAATTACTTAAAGGGCTGACAAATTTAGAAAATCATTTCCCATATATCCTAGTAGAGGATTTTGTGTTCACTGAGTAAAGCGTCATCTGTTCTGGATATTCATCTCTTGGCCAGAGTGGACAGTGGCATCTTACATATTGTAAAAAGGCCTGATAATCTGAATGATCACTGTGCAATGCTTAGTTTCTTTCTGGTGGTGGCTTACTGCCAGACTTCTCAGTTGATCACTGGGGCCCCCAGCAGGGGGTCATTTCATATTCAGCTTATTGTCAAAGGAGCCTCTTAACAAATAGTGATTTTTCAAGGTGAAGAACCTTTTACAGTTTTAAAACAATGATGCATTTCAATATTTTTTGCAGCATATTGGAGGTTTGCTCTTTATACGTAAAGTTCATTGTACAGTGAAGAGTAACAGTCTAAACTGTGTTACGTTCCCTCTATAATTTAAGGATCTCTGCTTGTTGTGAATTCATGCTTTCTTCTTCACATACAAAGGCTAAAAATCTGCTATAATTATGTCAATCTGACATGGACATATGGTGCATTTCAGAGCAAGCTCTGATACACTTGAAGTGGATTTGTCACCATACTATGCTACTCTGTATAGGGGTGACATAATATATGAACATGCCTGATTTTCTATTAGTCTAAACAGCAGAAAAAAGTATTGCCATGTTTGGCAAATATGAGTTATAATGTGATAAAGTTTATAGAAGCAGGTGCACGGCAGCTTGTCAATCACTGTTGACAGGGTCAGCAGGAGGCAAGGAGAACATTCCCCTACGAATAAAGCAGGTTTGCCGCCATATGTCCAAAGTATTTTTTGTTAGGCTCTATATCAGTCGAACGAAACACAAGTGTTTTTTTTCTTTGGCCTGACATCAAAACCTGTCTACATATTCATGCATCAGGCCTGTCTACTTATTTTGCTGCCTTTAAACAGACACTTTAAGGAGTTATACATCTCTGCCACTTGGAAACAATCAGGACAAGCATTTAGGCTGATGTCACACATCAGTGCGAGTAGCACCTATCCAAGATGCGTCTGATGAGAAGTGGCTTCCTGAATATTGCAGCGGCTTTCCGCTGCATCATTAAACATTAATTGCTAATTGCTTGCCTATTTCAATAGCAATGTGGTTTCTCTAAAACTGAGCCACCATTAAAAATAGGCAATCCATTAGCAATTTATCTATAATGATGCAGCTGAAAGTCGGTGCGACATTTAGGCCACATTCAGTATTTTGGTTAGTATTTGGAAGTCAAAACCAGGAGTGTGTGATAAATACAGAAGAGGTGACGTGTTTCTATTACACTGTTCCTCTGACTGTTCCACTCCTGATTTTGGCTTACAAATAATGATATAAAATAATGACCAAATGCTGAACGTGTGAACGTGGCTTTAGGAAGTCACTTGCAGCGGACACGTGTTACTTGTTCACCAAGCGCCATGTGTGACCTCCACCCCAGACTCTGTGTGCAAATAGGTATGGACAGTAAGCACAGATCCAAATTATGATGATATCTGGACACAAATAAATGCACTTAAAACTTAATGTAAAGATAAAGACCAAGAAGGTCAAGTTTTCTGCCACTGAAGATTTCAATCAGAATTTTATAACACTTGGCCTGCATTCACACAATGCAATAAAAATAGGATGTGTACGTATCTGTTTGCATTCCATTTTTTGCAGCAGTTAACAGCAAATTGCAAATGGTCTTGTAAATATTATGTTAAACAATTTCAATGTAGTTGTAAAAAAAATGATAACTACTACTCTGTCATACCTAAATTCCATCCTCCTTAAAGGGATGGTCCAAAGTCAAACTAAATTTCATTCTAAATCCCTATCTATTTAGTGCTGTAATCGAAGATATTTTCTAATATACTTGTATTAATAATTCCCCAGCATTGTCTAATTACACTATGTGCTATTCTATATTTTTTCTAGTTTCTATTTGACGACATTTTGTTTGTGAATCCAAGGATTGTTATATCATCAATGTATCTGGTGTAATTAATAGACAAAGACTATTTTCAAATGCCAATGAGTCTATTCATTAAAGCTGAAATGATGCCAGTCTTCATGGCTTGGCTCACTGGAGTACAATACACCTAATCAGTAGTGTAGCTACCAGGAGAACAGAGGGTACAGTCACCCCGGGCCCCTCACTCAGAGGGATCCACACAGAGCAGATGCCACTCTAAACTATATCAGCGTGTGCAGCGCTGATACAGTTAAACGACGCACAGACAAGGCAGGGAGTGAGGTCGGATCGGCATGATGACATTATCATGCTGGGACACTTTGCATGCCCCAGTGCAATGATGTCACCATTTTGGTCTGCTCATACCTTTGTCTTTTCTGCCATTGGACTAGTCAGGATAAGATATTTTTTTTTAAATGTCATTTTAATAGTGCTGATAGGAGCCATCATACAGTGTGGGAGAAATACTGGGTGACATCTTACTGTATGGGGGGTAACTGGGGGCCATCATACAGTGTGGAGAAAATACTGGGGTCCATCATACAATGTGATGGAGGCTACTGTGGGCCACCATACAGTGCGGAGCTATTGAGGGTTGTCATACAGTTCGAGAGCTACTGGGGGAAGTCATACAGTCACAGGGGGCTATTGTGGGGCCTATTATGCTGTGAATAGGGATCTGTGGGTACATCATGCTGTGTATGTGGAATAATCATGCTGTATAGAGGGGAACTATAAATAGGGCTACACAGGGGACAAAATAAAATGTTAAGAAGCATAAGTGGTATAGGGGCGCTCAGTACTGGGACTCAAATGGGCACACTTGGGACATTATTACTTTCTATGGGGCAAAATGTGAGCAATCTTTTATAGGGCATTTGCATATGGCAATAATATTTTCTATGGTGCAATTTTACCATTTAGAGGGCACAAAGGAGGCATTTTACTTTTTAAGTGGCATAATGGTAGGCATTTTTATGTGGGGTACTAAGAAGATCAGTAATAAGGACACATTGGAAGCAGTAACTCAGCGTTGGGAACAGATGGGGACGGTGCTGGAAATGTGAGAAGTCAAATGTGTCTTTCTTATGAAGTCTGCAAACAAGTCATGGCTGGTTGAAGTTGTCATGTTGGTGTGTTAAAGACGGAAAAGACAAGAAAGGAGAACGACTCCATCACAAAGAATGTTACTTGTAAGTCACTATCTATAACTGTACTGTAATCTCTTACATATTCTGCAGGACTGGTATCTACCACTACATAGTCACCATATGGTGGCAATATCAGTGTTAATTTTTGTATAGAGATTTTTAGTAACAGCATAGTCTTCTGCGGAGGTTCCTCTATGCCTATGATTGGATGGCACTACCCCAGTTGTAAACAGGTCTACTTGGTTAGAGGCACACTCCGAGTTTTCACCTCCGCCCCCCTGCTGAGCTGAAATCCTCTG
Source organism: Dendrobates tinctorius (assembly GCF_039654945.1). Classification (NCBI taxonomy): domain Eukaryota; kingdom Metazoa; phylum Chordata; class Amphibia; order Anura; family Dendrobatidae; genus Dendrobates; species Dendrobates tinctorius. The sequence goes on from NW_027361690.1 coordinate 3,682,802, forward strand.
CACCTAATTCACTAATCAGTTCATGTCACTTAATGAAATGGGAAAATGACGCTTGATGAATTAGGTGTATCTGTTAACAGGCATAAATTATCATGAGTGTGATGAGCAGATGTAGCATTGTCAGGTCCATCCCATGTTACTAGCAAATGTCACAATATTGACACAAGTGCACAAAAATATTGTTATTTATTAAGAAATTTAACGCCAGTATTCTGGTGTAAAAACCTAAACAAATTGCCTGTATAGACTTGAAAAAAACATTCATTAAGACTGGTGTTGTATATGTCATACTTAGGCTACTTTCACACATCCGGTGTGTGGGGTCCGGCGGCGTGCGGCGAAAAGCCGGGCTGCCGGATCCGGCCTGCAGCTGTGACACCGGATGTGTGTGCGGCGAGACGATACGGCTCGGACATTATTAAAGGAGCCGCAGGACGAGGTGGACAGAGGCAGCCAATGAGACAGCTGCTGAAAGGGAGGTGAGGGGAGGAGAGGATAGGAGAGGGGAGGGGAGGGGAGGAGAGGGGAGGGGAGGGGAGGGGAGGGGGGTGGAGAGAGACATGGGGGGTTAACACTTAGTGTCCAGGCAAGAGAATCTCTCTCTCTTGCCGGGCACTTGTGGGGTTAACCCCACAGAGAGATCTCTCTCACCCAGACACTGTGAGTGTTAACCCCACAAGTGCCCGGCGAGAGAGATCTCTCACAAGTGTCCGGGTGACAGAGAGAGATCTCTCTCTCTCTCTCGCCGGGCACTTGTGGGGTTAACATTCACAGAGTCCGGGCATACGCTGTGGAAAAAGCCGGTCCGGCGCTGCAAAAAAAGTTACATGGAACGTTTTTTCCAGACGCCGGACAGGCTGTTTTTGCCGGATCAGGCAAAAACCGGATACGCCGCATAGGTATCCGGCGCGATGCGGCAATAATGAAACTGAATGGGGGAAAAACCGGATCCGGTGGCAACCGGCGCCAGATCCGGTTTTTACACTTTTCGCCGCATCGCGCCTGATGCTGAAAACTGGATGTGTGAAAGAGGCCTTAATGAAGGGCGTGCAAGAATAAGGTGTGTCAAATTCATTAGAAACTAGGAGCAATTATCACTGACACGCACCTCTTTGCTCCTAGTCAGAAATGTTAATGCAGTCAGTGACTGGAGTAACATTTCTGGCATTTCAAGAAACGCAAGAAACTATTGATGAATTTGTCAAAGTTTCTGGAACACCTTGATAAATAGGGGACAAAGAATCTTCTGCTAATTTAAGTGGAAAATCTTTACATAAAGGGTAATACAGGAACCCTACATTACGAAAAAGATCAATATTACAATATTTTTTTTTTAGAAAAGAAGAAACACTACTTATTGTATCATCAACCTAAAATTATCACATGAAAAAGAATTTGAAAAAAAGAAACATTCAGTTCTTCCTATTGCTGCTATTTAAACTGTGAAATCCCAAAAGCTACTATTGACAAGAAGGGTTGTAAGCCCAGCTCCTCTGTGGAGGACCATTACCAAAATAAATTTCTCCCTTCTGCAAGGATCCACTGACATTACACTTAGCAGATTTCTGCACAAGAGTTGTGCCTAATGAAGTGTGTTAGATATGTAAGTAAAACACAGTGAACAGAGAACAAAGATATACTGACCAAGGCACACCTTTGGCCCAATACAAAACTAATAACAGTAATCTGGAATATTTTAAATATTGGTTCTCTAATGTGATAAAGGGCCGTCAGACCCCTCAAACACTAAGGCCCAGATTTGATTGCTACCGTGCAGCCCCTATAGCTAGATCCAGTGCAATAACCCATTTAAGAATATTGATGTTTGTATTACTCTGGGTATACATTTAAAGGACTAAAAATGGAACTGACTGCTTGCTTGGTATGTACTGTCTTGTATTTTTTTTGTTTCATCCAAAGACCATATATTTACACACCAGCTTCTTAAATATGTGCAAAGTGTCTGTCAAGTTGACAATTGTCAGAAGTTCCGAAATAAGATTGTGGCTCTAGACAATCATATGACAAAAACATTTTATATAAAAGCAGACCATCGTTTAGCCATGCAAAACAAAGGTTAAGATGTAATATTAGCAGCAATTATACAAAAGAATATATACAACATACACATAATTGATTGAATTACCTTATTCTTTTATTCTTTTTGTTATCAAACCACTTAAGGGATATTCCCACCACCAAGATCTATCCTAAAATGGATTAAATGTAATAATAATAATATTAGCAAATACCTCCAATTAGACAGGTAGTATAGTTTTTCTGATTTGCTATGTCTCTTTCCTCCTGTGCAGGCACTGCAGGAACTCCGTTATCCATGGCTATGACCACTAGCAAATAGCTAACTGTCACTAAAACAATAGTCATAACCATGGCTACCTAAGGTCCTGCAATGCCTGCACATGAGAAAAGACACAGAGCGAATCAGAAAAACTATACTACATGTCTAATTGGAGGTATTTGCTAATATTATTATTGTTATTATTATTATTAAGCCTACTACATATTGGGATATGATTTTGGAGATGGGAAGACTCCTTTAAAATGGCATTGATAGCAAAATTAACATTTAGTATTGATTTTAATGATGTGTAGGCCAAAGTTACAAAAATATATACTGCACATGTAAAAAGATCATCTGCACTTATGTGTAACTAAAATCTAGGAGGGCTATTTAATGATGAATATACAGTATTTGTTTGTGTAGCATGCTCAACAGTGCCCTAAAGACAAACTAATATTAGGAATATTGTCACAAAGTCATTGTGTAGTGTAATAATTACTTTATGATAGGCTTGTGGTTGACATAAAGCTATCTCTTTTTATTGATTAATTATAGAACTATCTTATTCTTAATTTATCCAAGGCTATCTTTGTAAAAGTGGAAAACCACATTATGTGCTGTAACATACTTTACAAAACATAGCTTACGTTTAAAAAAAATGAAATGTAAGTACCTCCTGAAAGGATTCTTTCTTCAAGTTCAGCCATTTCTTTCTTGTAAGCCTTCATGGCAGCCTCCTTAAAACTTGGACGAATCCGTTTTTTCTTTGGAACCTCAAATGATTTCTCAGGTATGTTTTTGTTCTCGACATCGTTTTTAGCATCCTCTGTTACATCGTACACGATTGCACATTCAGGTTCTATTATATCCTCAGGAGCCAAGTCATCATATGGAATGTTGTATTCATCCATTTGTAAACAAGCAAACTCTGGGTCATAGGCATTGTCATCATATTCTTGATATTCTTGCATTTGCTCAAGATTATCATTTGTATTTGTCCTGTTTTCAAGTTTAGCAAGAACTTGTTCCATCACCTCCACATAATCAGCTCCATTGTCGTTACCAGCTACAGATTCACCATAATCAATGTCATCATCTGCTTTGTAATAGTATGGTTCTGTGTACACATCAGAATCTAGAGTAGTGCTGGATTCATTAGCTGTAGATTGTGATAAAGTGCGGAATCTGCCCATAAATGAGGAGCCGCTTTCATCATAGCCACTTAAGCTCTGTGTGCTTTTACTCCATACACCTTCTAGAGCTGATTTAGCACGCTGAAGAGTGGAGCCAAACTTTGGAAAGCTGAAGGTTTTATCTGAAAGATCAATGCTCAGTCGGCTATGCCATGATTTTGGAGGCGCATCCTCTGAGTCATCACTTTGCAGCTCACTCTGACTGCGGTACATCATCGGCATTCTTCCCTGGCTCTGATAAATTTCATTGGCATTTGCCTCCAAGTAAGATTCATATGCACTAGTCCATTGACTTTGTGACACATTGGATATTTCAGGACAAGATGGAGAATTGCTCTCTAACGTGTAATTGTAGTTTTCTGTGTTATATGGAAGATCTGTACTTTGGCACTTTTCATAATTGTTTGCATAAATTTCCATCTGTTGATCTGTAGGGCAGTTGACATTATAGGCAAAACCATGTTGTGTAGATGTATCAAGTCCAGAATCTGTACCTTGTTCTAAATGGTGCCATTCTTTCCATGGTGACAAATCACCATGCAAAGAAAGTTGAGAGTCACTATAGTGACTGCGGTCTCCTGAAGCACAAAGTATCCCATTGCTGACACCACTGTCAACAGTCTCAGTGTTCTCCATTTCATTCTCTTCATGGTAAGGCTCTGCATCATTACTAAAAGCTTGCTCTTGGGAGCTTGCATACCAATTTGATGAATTATCTTCCTGTCTTCTCTGCCAGAGTTCTCGATCTGAGGAAGATAACAAAGAACTTCCATTTGTTCTTATGAAGTATTGGTTTTCTGAAAAATCCTCAGAATAAGACTGACATAACTTTGAAAAATCAGATTCTGACCGACTCAGTTTTGGTGTAGAAAAATCAGTCTGTGAATGCCACAAAGGAGTTGAATCACTGTAATACATTTTATTTTTTTCCAAGCTATCAGATACAGGCGACTGGAAATTAAGGTCTCCATATTCATCTTTACTTTTATAAGTGGCATCTTCAGATGTTCTGTGAGGTTTTTTATTATGAGATGGATGCCCACTTCTTTTACTCTCATTTGATTTTATCTGAGCTTCAGACTTCAAAACCGTTGCATAACTATTTCTGTTTATGTCTGGTACCAAATCTTTGTCACTGTCTTCATGAGATTCCCATTCATCATGATTAATCTTTGGCTCCATGGCAGAAAATTTCACGTCCATACTCTCATATGTCTGGGACAAAGGAAGTGGCTTTTCTTTTTTCACTTTTAGTTCATGGGAAATAATGTCTGTAGAAATCCCAATTCCAGTTCCCTTCAGTTTATAGCATTTTTTTAAAACTAAATCTCTGTCTTGTTGTGTAGCAAAATAGACAAGAATTGGTCTGGGTTTTGCATTTGGGCACTCTCTATGTTGCCCTAGTCTGTGAGCAATTTCAATTTTCATATTGTTTTGTGCATCTGAAAATCCCATTTTTTCTATTAAAATTCTATAAACAACGTTTTCACAAAGTTCATTTTTTTCTTCAGGCACATTTAAAAACCTAAGACTAAGTTTACTACTGTGATGACCTATCTGCTTAATGTAGTCATGGATATCTCTGGTTTCTCTTCTTGACTGTACAAACCCTGAACGTAACTGTTCAATTTCACTTTGCACAACCTCAACGCTGCTAGAAATTTCATCAATTGATTGCTTCAAAGAATTGACATGACCTCTTAATTCTGACAATTCAGTTTCAATTTGACTTATACCTTGAAGTTCTTTAAAGATCATTTCCATGACATCATGCGTTTGACTTATGCAACCAGTGGAGCTAAAGCCAGGTTCAATTGCATTCGTTTTCTGCTGACGCACTGTTCTGTCTAAAGACTTGCTTCGTAACCCCCAGGTTTTTTTCCATGTGCTTACTTCTGAATCTGAGGAAACACACTCCTGACTCTTCTTCCATTTTCTAAGCTTGCGCAAAGCACCCATTTTTAGGCTGTGCAATGTACGTTCACCATCTGAGCTTCCATCAGAAGGCGCTAGACTGCTCATGCTTTTTCGGTTTCGCCTTACAGGCATGGTGTGTGATGAGAATTCCTTGGTTGTACTACCAGTCCTTGTTTCACTTAAAGACTCTGAATACGAACTATCAAGAGAAGATATTTCGTGAAAAGCATCCTCATTATTATCGCCAGTTAGAATAATATTCTTTTGAAGCCCATTTGCAATAGCTACTCTATAACTGAATGTTGGAGAAAGTGAAAATTCCTTCCTAGAAGTATCTTCTTCAGTTGATAGGTTGCAAGAAGAAGAACACTTGGCAATTTTTTTTACTTTACTTTTGATTGTAGTTGAAATATTTGGATTTTTGATTAGGCCAAATTGAGAAATATCCTGTTCCTTTTTGCTTGGACTTTCTTTCTTTTTTGTAGGATTCCCCAATTTCTTTGCAAACATTCCTTTGCAAAGCTTATATATATAAGAGAAGATCAGGCTCTTCAATAGGGCAGAAACCATCAGGGGAACTTTATATTAACTATCTTTGCAAAAAAAAGTATCTCTAGCTCCTGAGCAAGATTTGTATGTCCACAACATTAAGCTGTAGCAGAAGCAAACACACGTGTACTTGTGTTAGAATGTATGTCCTACGGAAAGACCAGAAACCGTCTGATTCTCATGACGTCCGGAAGTCTCTGCAATGAAGGCAGTTTAAGGATCACTGATTTATACAATACAAATCACAGTTGTGGATAATAAAGCCATACAGTATAGTAAGCATAGCATGCAATGCAATCACCTCAACAGCTGACACAAAGTAAAGAGCGGTTGATGACGTAAGGTCTGCATTCATGAGAAATAATTTTGTAACATTATGTTGCAGAATGATTCCGTTGGTTGAAACTGGTATCCAGATATGAGTCCTATGAATTAAGAAGAAATAGAGTGGAGCCATTCTCCATTGAATCCTCAACCAATCATGTGTCAAGAGGTAGGGTAAGGAATACAACATGCTTCTTGCTACAACAGGTTCTTGTTTGAGTTTTTCCCACATTAGACCTTGCATCATCTTCCTTTAAAATACTTTAAGGGAAAAAAACATAGTGAAGTGTAAAAACCAACCAAATTTACCTATTTAACAGTGGTTATAAAGTAATCCAAATGAATTAAAAATACAAAACAGCTAAAACAGTACAAAAACAGGAAGTATATTTACAAAGCTCATTCAACATTTAGGCTATGTGCACACGTATGCAGAAAATTTCTGCATAAAAACAGGACTCCTTCCCAGAAAACGCGCATTTTTTTCCCGCTCGTTTTTCCTGCGACTTTTTCCGTGGGTCCCCAGACACATAGAAAATAGCCAGAAATGCGGAATTTACCGCGAAATTAATGAGCATGCTGTGTTTTGTTCACGGTAAAAAATGCATCAATATGCACAAAAAGTGCAAAATGCATTAAAATGAATGGGAAGCTTCTTTTAAGCTTTTGAGCGGATTTTTTGGTAAATCCGCGGGGAGAACGCGAAAAAAAAAAACGCTGTGTGTGAACACAGCCTTACACTGCTGATTGGATTTGTGCTATAATCAAATGTCCTAAAAAATATGCATTACGTAGATTCACTATCCAGGAACACCACAGTCCTAAGTAGTCAAACATTTTTTATTTTTTACCCCTTGGTTAATATGATGCAAAGATAAAATAATTTTTCAGGTAACTCATAGAAATTTTAAATAGTTATTTTTAGGGAACTGATGGCATTTGTTAAACTCACTTGTAAGAATCATCTTAACTGCAGTTTTGAACATATGAGTAGTTCAATCAGTTAGCCATAATCCCTTATGACTCAGACTATTCTCATTAACAAAAACAGCATCTCAATGCTACTCAATGAATCTCTGTAATGAGATGTACAGTAGGTCAGCATTTACTAAAAATAAGTTAATTTCTAAAGAAATATAACTTTGATGTTTTGATATCTTCTCATTGTCTTTTCAAGTTTGACTCTCAGCTGAAGATCCAAATCATAGCTTTGTAAATAGACTTCTATATACTGAACAACACACTACAGAAGTTCCAACTGAAATTATGAGACCTCACTTTTTGGGTATTACCAGTTTATAAATGAGTTTACACATCGAACAGACACAAAACACTGTGATTCAACGTAGCTGGTAATTTAAATAATACATTTCTTCAACTGGAACATGGGCAAAATATTAAAAAGACATACGTACATGTGAAAGCTTAACCAATATGACCACCTGAAAGCCAGACAACACAAAAATTCATTATTAAGCAATACCAACTTATATAGAAGTGTCAAACATACATTTGTCTGGAATAACACTAGAACTAAAACAGTTGTAAGCATTAATGAAAGTATTTCTTAACAGGTATGTTGTTCGAAACCATGTAACTTGCTTGTACTTTAATTGTTCATGTCTCTTTAAACACTATGTGGCCACATTCTACAAGGGGTGGGAAAGATTTGTGATAAGTGGAGATGTATTAGCATTGTTTTTAACACAATCACTACAAAAGTAGATCTGGGTCTATGAGAGGCTTAACAAAAGTAATAAACTATTATGTGCCAGTATTTAGTCTGCCTTAAATGACACTAAGTAGTTTAGTAAAGAAATCTCAGACAAAAAACAGAAAGTTCTTGAAATGTTTCATCTATAGATCTTTAATGTATTGTATAATTTTCTATAGTAGGGTCAGCATAACACATAATGTGGGTGGTGCTTACTTCAAGCTACAGTATTACGGCCCTAATTGACCTCAGACACTCAGACATGGCGTCCCCTAAATATAGACATTCAAAATGCCTTCATTTCATTATTCACATTTTTAAAGCTCCACAGGTAACTTAAAGGCACATTGAAATGAAGCACTTGGGACCTTACTCATGTGTTTAGAAATATATTTGCTTTGAACATGCTGCTTGCTGTCGAATTGAATGCAACTTGTGCTATTTCTTTACATTTCATTTGCCTTTATATTAATGGTTTGTCTCTCAATAGTTAAGACCAAAGTAAATCTAGCCTTGGACACAAACTGATTTTCATGTCTACATGAAGTTTGAAAACTCAGAGCATTTGAGCATGAAGCGTGGTCGTCAAAGTAATCTATATCTCAATATCTTATTCAATAGGTAAAGAATGATGGATGAGTAAAGAACGATCTTAATATAATTAGTTGACCTGTTTAATTATACAGCATTTTATTTTCTAGTTACATCTATTCTCTATTGCTACAATCTTTTATATATCTGACATGTCTACTTAACAAACCTGACAAGTCTGATCTGTAGCTTCAATGCAATAAAACTTGGCTGTAGACCTTTCTTACCTTTTAGAGTACAAGCTACTTCATACTGTCTAACACTTAGTTACAAAGCATCCTATTCTATGAATTGTCAGTGTTTATACCGTATTGACCTTAATGAACCTTTTATTATTTATTGGAGCATTTTGGTAAGAAAACTTTACAATTAATGGTCTAGGATTTACATTAAACCGTACAGAAGACATTATACTGGAGCATCTAGACCACCGTTTTTTTATTTCTGTAGGCCCTACTATAGAAGATCACTGTACACAGTATATCAATCACTTCTCATTATCTGGAAGCTTGCTGGGATTCCCACTTTCTGATGGGTTGGCGAAGGGACAGCACAGTCACATTAACGCCTGCAAGTCATATTACATCAGGCAAATCCAATCTGCATTCTTGGCTAGCTGAATACATATGAGCATAGGAAGATTGGTTTTTGAAATCAAAAGAAGTCAAAGAAGCATATTAATTTTTAAGCAGACCAGTGGCATCAACCTCCCATGAGCCAGGAGTCCTACTCTAATGGCTATGCCTAATGCTGGACTCAGGTGTTTGATATTTTTTTTTGTGCAACCAAACATATGATTAGTGTTAGCAGCCTGCTGCCAGCCAAACAGCAGTAACCCTTTACTTTGCTAGAGTCTGCAGAAAAACATCAGGCTCTGTTATGCTTAGTTCTGATTTTTATAACAATTTTTCAAATAATTTTGTGTGACGATGTTAGATAAAAAATGCAATTGGGAAGGGTCAAAACAAGTCAAAATTTGTAAACAAAATTGACATGAATTTACCAAAATGCTAATATTTCCCATGAATCTAAATGGATTTTCAGATGTTTTCCCCTTTAAATTGACTTTGCCATGGTCTAGTTGAGCTCGCTTCCACTTCAAAGTGCTAATTGTTTCCAGCTTTCTTATCATGTTCGGCACAAATCACAATTTAATCTGAATGACAATTGCTCAAGAGAATAATCTACAGGATGCTGGCACTGATATTTTCAGATAAACTGCAGGGTGTTCATCTTGAAAGATTAATCAAGAAGCAGAAATGCATAAACATCTGTAAATCTCAATTTAATACTAATCCTTGGGTGAACTAGAAAAAAAAAGTATTTCACATTAGCAGCAGCAGCAGCAGCTCCACCAAACGATCCCTGCTTGACATGATGCTCAGCCATAGACAAAGCTGTGTGTGTGTAGTAGAGATAGTGTGCAGAGCATCGCAGTTGTACGCTCTCCCATGAGTGCTTGATTCTTAAATTCTGTGCTGTCCTTAAGGTGTGCTACTTAGTGTGAATGATGACCTAGATATCCTGTACATTGTACGCTAAGCGACCACTGTAACCAGGAGGGAATCATTTACACAAAAGCCTTTACAAATTTCTAAAACACATGACCGAAATGTCTCATCGGTTACACAGAATCTCCGTCCATCGACTCATCATACTTAGACAATTTTAGTTTTTTCCGCTATGAACTTTGCATGCTAATGCGGAAGTACATGTTACGTAAACATTACTATGATAATACTTTCCCCCTGACATTAGCGGCCGTGCAAGCAATACACTGCAGACCCCTGGCTGGGAATTGCTGGATGCATGCTGGAAATATTAAGTATCTTGAATTACATAAAGGTGTAAAACATACAAGTTCAGCAAATGGAGGATACTTGGGAAAAAGGGATACATACCTGTCACCAATCTCTTCTCAAAAGAAAGAAATTTACATACCACTGGTTCTAGAGCACATTTTTTTCCTTTTTTCCATTGCTACATTCCTATTTTTCATTCATCCACAGCACGTACATACAATATGAAGCTGCTTCACACTGATTTGACTCAAGTGCAGTCAGGCATGTTGCTAGTCTGCAATGGTATCTGTTCCTCTAAATTCCGCCGCGCTCTCCTGGCTCCACCGTCAAATGCATTTTTATAACTCCTCCTGCTCTTTCTATCAATAACTGAGGCTTTATTTATACTGCATGTCTGAGATAACGAAACAGGAGTCAGATTCCTACTTCTGCGAAAAGGGAGAAAGGACTGATGGCAGTAGACATCCTAGTGGTTTCTGAGCTGGGAACTTCACACATCGCTGTTCCTTCTGCTTGTGGTTCTGAATGCAGCATTCACTGCAATAGCCACAGCCCACCTCTGCTGAAAGCAGCCCCTCCACTTGCCAGATAAAAAAAAAAAAAAAAAAAAAGAGCGAGAGCGAAAGAGAGACATACACAGGCTTAGTGAAAGTCCTTGCTCACACATCAAACACACAGGATGCACTGGGAAAGCCAGCAGGTGCATCACTGGCCCCGGCACCGATCGCAGGCTCAAGCACCGCCTCTAGCTTGTAGAGGAAATCTGGTTGCTAGGGCCATGTCTCAGCTAACCTTTCATTTATCACAATAACGTGACCAGGAGTGACAAGTGTGCAGCCATTCCTTTCAGCAGAGTCCTTTCAATGTGTCTGGATACTTCAATAAAAAAGCTCATAGATGCTTCAGAGATTGTTGAGGCATGAATGAGGAAATGATTATCAAAATGTCACCATCTGCTAGTAATCTTGTTTTCCCCTACTTTTATTTTGGACACTATGTCTTTAAAAATAAAGGTTGTGTAGCTTTAAAAGAGTAATTTAATAACAAAAAAAAAATTTGGAATTGAACATACATTTTGGAATCTACTTTTTACACCAAGCTTTGTAAACATTATAACTTTATTGACCAACCCCTTCAAAAGGGAAATATTGGATCCTCCTCTAAGAGCAGGTGCAGAAGAACAGATATGATGTCCGAGTGCGATTCAACAAAAATTTGGATCGCACTCGGGCCAATGCTATTTTATGGCGCCCTGAACATGTCTGATTTTTCCCTCAGACAGTCTCTGTCTGAAAACAATCACTATTCAAATCACACTCAACCATGAAAGTCAATGAGTGTTAGGGAAACAGATGTCATCTGAGTGCAGTCTCATTTCCTCGCACTGAAATTTTTTCCCACCCAAGAAATTTTCTCATCTAAGCGAATCGAATCACATTATGATAACACTCTGATCAGAGTGTAATTTGCATTATCAGCCAAATTCTCTTGGATTAGAGAATAAATGGCCGTCTGCACATGTCCTTATACTCACGTCCCCATATAAAGCTTTTAATAATCTTCAACATCAAGATATGAGCAAACTAACTCAAACTAATGTGCAGTTAGTACAAGGACACTATTGGTACATAATAGCTATGAGCAAGGTATTTTTGCGAAAATTTGCAAATCACATGTAACGGATGACATAAATGTTACAATTTTTTCTCATTTGTTTCCCAAGTTTGCTCCATCCAACTTCCAGTAGCTAACAATTGTTAGTCACTGTGAATTTTTGAGTTGGCATTACTGTAGCACTCACATTAGTGAAAAAACCAACATTAAAAATCTCAGAGACTTGGTCCAGAAACATTTAGTTCAAATATGTAAAAATTACAAATGAAACTAGGCTAAAGTTAAAAAAAATAAAAAATTAAGTCATTGCTATATGCAAGCAGATTCATTTAGCAAAATTTCTTACATTGCATGTATTGTTTACTAACCATCTTCATTCTGGTTTATATATACTGTATATGCCATATATTAGTGCCTTGCAAAAATATTCTGCTCCCTGGAACTTTTCAACCTTTTCCCACATATCATGCTTCAAAACATAAAGATACCAAATGTAAAAGTTTGGTGAAGAATCAACAACAAGTGGGACACTATTGTGAAGTTGAACAAAATTTATTGGTTATTTTAAATTTTTTGTAAATTCAAAAACTGAAAAGTGGGGCGTGCAATATTATTCGGCCCCTTTAACTTAATACTTTGTTGCGCCACCTTTTGCTGCGATTACAGCTGCAAGTCGCTTGGGGTATGTCTCTATCAGTTTTATGCATCGAGAGACTGAAATTCTTGCCGATCCTTCCTTGGCAAACAGCTCGAGCTCAGTGAGGTTGGATGGAGATCGTTTGTGATCAGCAGTTTTCAGCTCTTTCCACAGATTCTCGACAGGATTCAGGTCTGGACTTTGACTTGGCCATTCTAACACCTGGATATGTTTATTTGTGAACCATTCTATTGTAGATTTTGCTTTATGTTTGGGATCATTGTCTTGTTGGAAGACAAATCTCCGTCCCAGTCTCAGGTCTTTTGCAGACTCCAACAGGTTTTCTTCAAGAATAGTCCTGTATTTGGCTCCATCCATCTTCCCATCAATTTTAACCATCTTCCCTGTCCCTGCTGAAGAAAAGTAGGCCCAACCCATGATGCTGCCACCACCATGTTTTACAGTGGGGATGGTGTGTTCAGGGTGATGAGCTGTGTTGCCTTTACGTCAAACATATCGTTTTGCATTGTTGCCAAAAAACTCAATTTTGGTTTCATCTGACCAGAGCACCTTCTTCCACATGTTTGGTGTGTCTCCCAGGTGACTTATTGCAAACTTTAATGACACTTTTTATGGATATCTTTGAGAAATGGCTTTCTTTTTGCCACTCTTCCATAAAGGCCAGGACAGACTGTCCCACCTCAGCTGTAGATCTCTGCAGTTCATCCAGAGAGTGATCATGGGCCTTTTGGCGGCATCTCTGATCAGTCTTCTCCTTGTTTGAGATGAAAGTTTAGAGGAACGGCCGGGTCTTGGTAGATTTGCAGTGGTATGATACTCATTCCATTTCAATATTATCGCTTGCACAGTGCTCTTTGGGATGTTTAAAGTTTTGGAAATCATTTTGGATCCAAATCTGGCTTTAAACTTCTCCACAACAGTATCACGGACCTGCCTGTTGTGTTCCTTGGTCTTCAAGATGCTCTCTGTGCATCAAACAGAACCCTGAGACTATCACAGAGCAGGTGCATTTATATGGAGACTTGATTACACGCAGGTGAATTATATTTATCATCATTAGTCATTTAGGACAACATTGGATCATTCACAGATCCACAATGAACTTCTGGAGTGAGTTTGCTGCACTGAAAGTAAAGGGGCCGAATAATATTGCACGCTCAACTTTTCAGTTTTTGAATTTCCAAAAAAATTTAAAATAACCAATAAATTTTGTTCAACTTCACAATTGAGTTCCACTTGTTGTTGATTCTTTACCAAAAATTTACATTTGGTATCTAAACGCAGACCATGATCAGAAAACTGTGCAAAACAGATAAGCGTTTTGATGCATTTTTTTTACCTGTTTATGAAGCCTTTTTTAATTATGCAAAGCATAAAAAGCACTGTATGAATGAGGTTTTAGAAATTGCATGGAATGCTACGTGTGAAAAAGCACTTATGGGAAATTCATCAAGGCTGGTATTTCTTACACCAGTTTTGATAAATCAGCAAGACTAAGATGCATTAATTTAAATTTGGCACATTTTATGCTCTTGATGTGCCAGAATCAGATATCTAATCCAGTTAATAGCTACCCAGTTAAGTATATCTCTGCTCTAATTTTTGCACTTTCAGGCATAAATAGTGACTTTGGCCCAGCTCCTCCTGGTAAGCCTCAATCACTTAATAGAAAAGTGCTGGGCTGTTGTATAAACGAAATATCTTTGATTAGGCCTCCTTCCCACATCTGTGTTTCCAGTATCTGTGCTATTTGTTTTTTTCACAAATATCACACGTAGCCAGTAGCTTAGCTACCGGGGGGGGCAGGGGGGACGGTGGCCCCGGACCCCACGCTCTGAGGGGGCCCTCCGGAAATACGCTACACTACATCACTATTCTGCGGCAGAGCAGGGAGAATCGATCTCCCTTCTCTGCTGCCCGGCCGCTATGGGCCCCTGAGAAGGCGGTGGGGGCCCCGATGCCAGCAGTGCGCCCCCCACCTCTCAGACAGCAAAGTCATCCTGGGCTATTCTATGGGCACAGGACCTGTGATGAGGTCACAGGAGGGGCCGAGTCAGCGGTCACATGATCAGGGGCTTCAGTAGCTGCAGGACTCTGCTCTGGGGGTTGTCATGGTGCTAGATAAGGGGAAGTTTCTGTGTGGGGTCAGGAGGGGTTTACAGGGTGGATGTAGCATAGCTGTGTGTGTATGAGGTGTACAGAGTGGAGCCATGTGTATAGAAGGTGTACGGAGCAGAGATATGCATGTATGAGGTGTATGGAGGAGCGGAGCCGTGTGTGTATGAGGTGAGCGGAGCCCTTTGTGTACAAGGTGTACGCAGCGGAGCCATTTGTGTACAAGGTGTACGGAGCAGAGCCGTGTGTATATGGGGTGTACAGAGCGGAGCCCTGTGTGTACGGGGTGTACGGAGCAGAGCCGCGTGTGTACAGCGTGTACCGAGCAGAGCCGTGTGTGTACAGCGTGTACGGAGCAGAGCTGCGTGTGTACAAGGTGTACGGAGTGGAGCCATGTGTGTATAGGGGGTATTAGGTTCAGTAATAGGGACACATGCAGCAGCAGCTCAGCATTGGGGTATCAAGTGCAGTAATAGGGACACATGCGGCAGCAGCAGCTCAGTATTGGGGTATCATATGCAGTAATAGGGACAAATACGGCAGCAGCGGCTCAGCATTGGGGTATCAGGTGCAGTAATAGGGACACATATGGCAGCAGTGGCTCAGCATTGGGGTATCAGGTGCAGTAATAGGGACACATATGGCAGCAGTGGCTCAGCACTGGGGTATCAGGTGCAGTAATAGGGAGACATAAGGCAGCAGAGGCTCAGTATTGGGGTATCAGGTGCAGTAATAGGGACACATATGGCAGCAGCGGCTCAGTATTGGGGTATCGGGTGCAGTAATAGGGAGACATATGGCAGCAGTGGCTCAGTACTGGGGTATCTGGTGCAGTAATAGGGACACATACGGCAGCAGTAGCTCAGCATTGGGGTATCAGGTGCAGTAATAGGGACACATATGGCAGCAGCGACTCAACATTGGGGTATCAGGTGCAGTAATAGGGACACATACGGCAGCAGCGGCTCAGTATTAGGGTATCAGGTGCAGTAATAGGGACACATATGGCAGCAGTGGCTCATCACTGGGGTATCAGGTGCAGTAATAGGGAGACATAAAGCAGCAGCAGCTCAGTATTGAGGTATTGGGTGCAGTAATAGGGACACATACGGCAGCAGCGACTAAGTATTGGGGTATCAGGTGCAGTAATAGGGACACATACGGCAGCAGTGGCTCAGCATTGGGGTATCAGGTGCAGTAATAGGGGCACATATGGCAGCAGCGGCTCAGTATTGGGGTATCGGGTGCAGTAATAGGGAGACATATGGCAGCAGTGGCTCAGTACTGGGGTATCTGATGCAGTAATAGGGACACATACGGCAGCAGTAGCTCAGCATTGGGGTATCAGGTGCAGTAATAGGGACACATATGGCAGCTTTGGGGCATCAGCAGGAAGAGGGGTTTGTGCAGGTTAGGGATACATAGTGATGGAGCTGGAATATGAGAAGTGAAACATGTCGTTGTTGTATTCTCTGTAGCAGAGTCATGGCTGGAGGAGATGTCATGTCGGTCTGGGCCAGATGGAAAAGACGTGAAAAGTGAACGATTCCATCAGAAAGATCATCAGCGGTAAGACACCAACTATAACTGTGCAGTAATCTCTTATGTTTTGCAGGACTGGTATTTACCACTGACCATATGTGGTAATATCAGTATTGGTCTTTATATAGGGATTATTTTCAGTAACAGCGCAGTCATCTCCTACATCCACTATTAGGGTGCATCACCGAGTTGTAATCAAAGTAACCTAGTTAGGGGCCCACTCAGAAGTTTCGCCCCCCCCTGAACCGAAACTCTAGCTACGCCTCTGCACGTACCCATTATAAACTATGGTGCTTTGCCCATGTCCATGTTTTAACACTCCCCATGTGTCCGTGAAAAATACACTGAGACATGTTAATTTTTTTCTGGCAGCACAGATGACAAGGGCCAATACAAATCTATAGGCTCGTGAAAAATACGTACATGAATGGCATCAGTGAGCCATCTGTGTTTTCTCTATAACCTATACAACCTCCAATATATATGGTGCAACTTCTTAAACACTAGCAAAGTGGCAGATCATGAAACCTATATTGATAATCTCGCCAAATAAATAATGAAGTGAATGCATTTGCTCTCATATAATATAAATCATGGAGATTATTAGAGAAATCATAAGAAGCAGATAACTAATTTATACAGTAAAATACTTTATTAATACAATATCAAAAATATAAACACTGTGAAAATATGTGAGACTTGTAAAAAGACATAGAGAAAAAACAGCCGGGCTGTAAGGGGAAATTTGCCCTCTTAGGCTACTTTCACACTAGTGCTTTATTGCGCTGCGCATCGTGCGCAGTGCAAACGCACATAAAAAACGCATCATGCGTTTGTGTGCTTTTTTTGCGCATACGTGCGCATTACCATACGCACGTATGCGCACCAATAGACTATAATGGGTGTTTGGCTGTAAAAAAACGCATTGCGTGCGCATGCGTTTTTTGGGGGCAGGTCGGCCGCACAAAAAATGCAACAGGATGCATTTTGTGCGCCCGAGCGCACACTACAAAAAAAGCATGTGCATACAAACGCATGTGTATGCGCACCCATGTAAAAGATAGGGGAAAAAACGCATGCTTTTTTTGCGCTAAAAACAGTGCAAAAAAAACACAAGTGTGAAACCAGCCTTAGACCCACAAATTAGGGATCTATGTGCAGGAGATATAATTAGATGTACATATAGGTACACAAAAAAGTCTATATAGACAAGACTTTTGATAAAATGCTGGAGGAGGATCTGGGCAAATAGTAAGTGGAGATACAACAAAATAAAACGAAGAAATTTCAGAGAAATTTGAATGATTACCAATCAAATAGGGTCTATCGCTGGAATCTGAAAATGAATAAACCTAGAAATCGTTCTGTGTCTAAGTGTTTTCTCCATGTTTAACATTGCAAAGTACAGGAGAAGCTTGGTAATTTAATTCTTTCTTCAAAGAGATTGTCCACTACTTTTACATTGATGGTCTATCTTTAAGATTGTTCATCAATGTCTGATTTGCTGGGGTCAAACATTCGGCACCCCTGCCGATCAGCTGTTTTCTTTGTCTGTGGCGGTGGCCACTGGCCAGAAATACTCACTTACCAAGATGTTTTGTCTACTTGTAGTGGTTGGGGCTTGGTACTGCACATCCGCCTTCTATTCAAATCAATAGGAGGTGGATGTATAATACACTGCAGCAGCCACTACAAGTATATAGAGCAGCTCCGCAATTGAGTACTTCTGACTGGCAGTCACCGACTCAGACACAGATAACAGATTTCCTGCAGCAGTCACATGCTGTACTTAGAAGGGCACAGTTTAAAAAAAAACAAATCTGACATTGCTGAATGTTGGAACTTTCCTCCGGCCGCAGACATTCAGCATACTGAGAGCTGGGGTGCGGGCACACAGGAGAGCAGTGTAAAACCCCGTCTCACATAGAGAGATCGCTGAAGCATCACCGATTTTGTGACGCAACAGCGATGTTGACAGCGATCTCGTTTTGTGTGACACGCAGCAGCGACTGCCCACTCCCCTGGATATTGCTGATCGTGCTCGAATGTCCTGGGCCATTTTTCATCGCTGTGTGATAAGGAGCCAACGACCGCCGAGGTCGTTATATGAATCGCTGGATTGTTGCTGCATCGCTGAAGAGATCTTCCTGTTTGGCAGCTTACTAGCGACCATTTAGCGACACACTAGCGATCCTTACCAAGTTGAATTGTTGTCGGGATTGCTGGTGCGTCGTTAAGTGAAACGGGACCCTAAGTCACAAACACTGCTCATCCCTCTCTCTGTCTGACATGAATACAATTGATGTCAGCCGCACCACTGGTACAGGAGCAGAGAAGATGTAATCAGCTCCATGCTCCATCAGGAACTGTAGCAGAATGCAGGCCACTTCCGGTCTGTGCCCTGTTGGAGACGGCGTACACAGGGGATTGTCAAATGGCGTGATAGAAATGCGCCGCCCAGCACCCACTTCTGTACTTTATTGAAGAGGAGACGGTGGCTGTGGTGTACAGGGAGCTGGCATTACGTGAGTATACGTTTTTCTTTTTTGCTTATATTATTTAGCTATTAAATAGGGAACATTACAAAAGGGTCTGGAGGGACTTTATTTGAGAGGCTGT
This sequence comes from Dendrobates tinctorius, assembly GCF_039654945.1. NCBI lineage: Eukaryota > Metazoa > Chordata > Amphibia > Anura > Dendrobatidae > Dendrobates > Dendrobates tinctorius. The sequence continues at coordinate 3,701,742 of NW_027361690.1, forward strand.
AGTAGGCCTGAAATGAGGTGCTGTGTGAGGACATGAAATATGGGGCTGCGGGGGAACCTGATATAATGTGCTGGGAGGAACCCGAGATGAGGAGCTGTGGTGAATATGAGATGAGAGACGGCGAGGGAGACATGATATGAGGGGCTGCAGGGAGACATGATATGAGGGACTTCGAGGGGCCATGATATGAGGGACATTATTTGAGGAGTTATGGCAAACATTACATCGGGGCTGTAGGGACAGAGGGTGTGGGGGGAAACATACTGTATATAAGGCACTCTAAAAGAACTGCTGGGGTATACGTCACGAGAGCTATACTTGAGTACTGCCCTTGTTGGGGCTGGAGCACATGCAGAGGGCATGAAAGGGCAGATAGATTGGACCAACTGCTCATGACTACCGATGAAACCTCCTTGGAAGTGACATTGACACTTTTTGCACTTGTTTATGCACTGCGACACTTTATAATTATTTGTGGTTATAATTGTTTAGTACATGGAATTTAGGTATCCCAATTGTGGGCAAAATATATGTTCCTGTTTGAACAGGGTGTTTGTACCTCTGGCATTTGTCTCTGAGGTCCAACAGATCCTTATATAGGCATGAATTAGGTCTAATGCGGGCCTTTTTGATAATTATCCAGGGTTCTTTGTGAATTGTATTATATCATTAATTGTTATGTTCTAAAGGAATCTTTCTATGCTATATAGTATTTAAATCCCGAGGGATAGAAACTGCTTAACATTAGTGGGTAACTAAACTATAACGACTCAGCTCAGAGAATCAGGTACCTGGATATAAATGTTTGTGTGTGATCTTGCCTGCGTATCATCAGTACTATGGTTCCTGTATGGTTTGCAGTCTGATGACTGGTAACAACAACAGCTAGGTTCTTGTATTCAACTTCTTGGTAGTTCTGGTGATGTATTGCTGTACAGATGATGGTATATTAATGCATTGATTGTGGTTCTGGTGCTGTATTCATGTACTATTAATGGCTCTGGTGTTTTATTTATATACTGATGATGATTTTGGTTTTATATTTATATACTGATGCTGCTTCTGGTGATGAATACATTACTAGAACCATCATCACTCCATGGATACATCACCAGAGCCACCAACAGTACACGAATGTCACTAGAACCACAAACCATCAGTTTTTGTCTCATGACAGATGTAAAAACCATCACCATTTACCTTTATTTATAATAGGGTCTGTTTTGTTTCTACTAGGGTATCCACCAAATGCTTGACAGTGGACAGCTTAATTGATACCAATCAGCCCCCATTATAATCAAGTTATATTAGTTTCCATGACCGTCCTTGGGTCTGACATTTTAAATACGGATGTCAGGGACGAATATCACTTTGTCCCTCGTATTTTGTGAATGGTGGGCAAACAATGAACAATTTTATACCTAACTTTGAAATTGCAAAAGGTAACTATTCTAGGGATGTGGTCTTTGGAACTTGTTACCTTACACATAGGGGAAGTGCCTTGGGTGTCCTTTCACTTTAGTCTCTGACCCATTAATTTGCTTGGGGGAATGGGGTGCCATTTGCTCATCTGCCTAGGGTATGAAAATACCAGGTCCCGGCCCTTGGTGTAGTTATGATGTCACTGCTACAAACAACAACATCAACAAAGATTACGAGAGAGAGAGAGAAAGAAAGAAAGACTGTAAATGAAAATATGCCAGAAGACATCAGTGCATGGGTGAAATAAGGGAAGAGTCTCCTCCCAGAAAAAGACCTTTATAAAGCAGCTGACCAACTATAGATGAAAGCAGAAAAAGAGGAAAAAAGAAGAATCAAGAAAAAAAGATTACCTGGGAAAAAAATGTAGATTAGAAGTAAAAAGTACAATATATATATCAATGCAAGAGCAATTTCATATCTATTTTATATATTATTTATTTTACTCATTTACATAGCGCTATTAATTCCACGGCATTTTACAGACATCATATTCACTGTCTCCATTGGGGCTCATAATCTAGATTCCCTATCAGTATTTCTTTGGAGTGTGGAAGGAAATTGTCAAACCTGGAGGAAACCCACGCAAACATGGGGAGAACCTACAAACTCCTTGCATATATTGTCCTTGCTGGGATTTGAACCCTAAACCCCAGCACTGTGGTGCTATCCATTGAGCCAATAAGCTGCCGTATTATATAAGTGATTCTGAGACTATGGTCATATTTGCATTGGGGGTCTCCTTTTGGAGTCTTCATTATTATTATTCTTTTTCATAGTGCCATTTATTCCATGGCACTTTACATGTGAAAGGGGCATACAAAGACAAGCACAATAATCATAACCAATACAAAGCACACACAACTACAAACGGAGAGAGGACATCATCAGCATTCATCAGCAGTTCTGTCACTTTTGATAGTAGGAATAGTGGAAAATGCAGATGTATATATGCTGTCAAAATGATCAAAAACAAAACTGAACCCCCGACAGGACCCATAATATCCAAGCAAATCAAGGTTGAGACTTCTGAGTACAAGCCATGAACATCAGCGTCAGTCATTTCTGCCTTTTTAGTGTTCTAACCTAGCCCTAGTGTAACATGGACTTCATGTTGGAATTGAGATGGTTCAGCAGTTGGATTGTTCTAGTGGAGCGTCCATATAAAGCAGCAGCAGTTTAAGGCTATGGTGAGAATGAAGGTAGATTTCAGAAGGTAGATAGTATTTAAGAAAGGATATCCACAAATCGACATTTACTTTACACACCAATGAAGATTTTCACAGGGAAAAAGATACCCAAAACAGATAAAATGTCAAACTGACAAATAGTGTTATAGCACAATTTCACATGCAAAATGTTACGTTATTTAGTAGAGAATTTGCCAATTCTTAAGCCAATATATACTCTTTTTTTCCACATTATAGTCATGTATTGTACTGTGATGCTTGGAGGAATCTCACTTGATTCACGCATAGTAATTTATATTTGTGCTGCAATGTACTGGAGTTGTACAGCTATTGTAAATGTATTGGGTGGGTTTCTGCAAGACTCCAAGTGTCTGTCACATTGCTCATTATTGATTCATAAGGCTGCTCTCTCTTGATCTGCTGTTCACCATCTGTTTTGTCTTGCCAAATTAAGCAATTTGCTTAGCATATCTATGTATATATAAAATTGTTGTAGTAGACAATGTTCATTATTAAACCTCGTCAGGCATAAGCCAGAACCTCATCCTTACCATCAAACATCTTATCAATTTGTTTGCATTCTCAGTTACCCCTCTTTGGCATGATGCTTATGTCGATGGTCACTATATATACTGTATATAAGCAGGTGTTGGCTAACCATCCAGACATTGTCATAGTAGCAAGGATCAGAAGACAGCAATGATAATAGATGTGGCAGTGCCAAGTGACAGCAACATTAGAAAGAAGGAATGTGAGAAGCTGGAGAAATACCAGGGCCTCATATTGAACTGAAGAAGGTGAAGGCAACAGTGATTCCAGTGGTGATAGGAGCACTTGGAGCAGTGACCCCTAAGTTGGAAGAATGGCTACAACAGATTCCAGGAGCAACCTCTGAGCTCTCTAGCACAATGCTAGGAACAGCTAAGATCCTGCACAGAACCCTCAAACTCCCAGGCCTCTGGTAGAGGACCTGAGAATGAGAAAGGACAACAAAGACCACCCCCATTGGGGGTGAGAAGGAAGTTCTTTTTATATACATACATACTGGCAGACACATTACAGAGAACCCTAAACCTCTCCCATGGAATATACTACTTTGCTATACATTTCCCTAATTAACCCTATATTAACTATGCATTTCAGGGTTGTGTGTATAAACCCTAAAAAAAAACAAAAACATACGGGCAGTGCCTGGGAAAGAAATCATGCCGTCTCATGACTAGAGATGAGTGAATTTGTTCGGATTTTGTCCCTGAATCTTATTTTGAGATATTCGAGCTATATTCGAACAATATTCGTGCCGAATGTATATCTTATGATCGGTTCTGAACATATTTGGTAATTTCTACTCCCATTGACTGTGTTCGACGAATATTGCAAAAACAATATTCAATTCCGATTATATTTGGAACCGAATCTGAACAAATTCGCTCATCTCTACTCATGACCCATCCGTCTTGATTGAATTTATACAGGCCACAATATGTTATTCCAAGCCAACTCTGGCAGCACCCAATGTACAGTAAAGCATGGTGTAGCATGATGTACAGTAAAGCATGGTGTTGCATGATGTACAGTAAAGCATGTTGTAGCATGATGTACAGTAAAGCATGGGCAACACGATGGTTCAGTGGTTAGAAATGTTGCGTTGCAGCGCAGCACTGCAACTGGGGACCTGTGTGCAAATCCCACCAAAGACAACATCTGCAAGGAGTTTGTATTTTCTCCCCATTTTTGCGTGGGTTTCCTCTGGGTCCTTTGGTTTCTTCTCACACTCCAAAGACATACTGATAGGGAATCTAGATTGTGAGCCCCAATGGAGACAGTGATGATGATGCCTGTAGAGTGCTGCGGAATACAACGGTGCCGTATAAGTAATGTATAATAAATAATAATGTACTTCATTTTCACATTGATTCGGATGCTTAGGATAATCTATTGTGAGGCTAATCAAGCCAAATTGGGTTAAGGAGGACCAATCCAAATCCACAGTTTAGACAGGAACTTGATAAGTAAGCTATTGCAAAGTAGTATGCCCGATAATAGTGGTTTAGGGTAGGAAAATCAAATAACTTTTTGGGAAGGTGCCCTCCTAATGCTAGCATGTTTCAATGGTAAATTCACTGAAGGTACTCCATACAATTAGGGATTCATAAAATATAAAACTTTTATTTACCAGTCTAAAATGCCAAAAAGTGCAAATGATAAAAACCATCACCAAGATAAAAATGTAAAGCACACAGTAGATAGGGGAGCCAGGGGGAAGTATGTTGCCCTTCTCTAATTCTATATGACCCTACCTGCCAGCGGAGGTTGGCATTCTAGTCCTGTGCATGTGGCGCACCCGCTCGACGGCAACTCCCCTTCCTAAACCTTTACAGTCCTGTGTAGGAAACACAATCAAAGACCTACTGGTGTAAAGGGAGCGTAATACTATGTCTAAATGGCTGACGGAACTCAAATATACTGCCCGTCCAATAGTTTACAATGGGCCAATATCAGCCATGTAAGTGGGGTGAGAGAAAGAATATATATACGGGCAATTGATAAATGTCAATGGAAAAAGAGGGAGGGGGTTCCAACTGTCCCTGTGGTGACCCTTCCTGGCCACAGAGATTGGCATCCTATGGAATAAACAAAGCTATCCCTACTAGCCTTTGTATTAAAATAATTATGTGCAGGATAAGGGTAAAAATAATAGCCAATCTAAAGGCCAAAGTACAAAAAGATGTAACACAGAGGGTATTTATCTTGCATGCTGGATAGAGCGTATAGTAGTTGTATGTCAAAACACAGCTTAAATAGTGAAGATGAATTGATCAACACACATAGAAAAGGTTCCCATAGAAGCTCATTAATTGTAAAATAATCTGGCTCATAGTCAACCACTTGAAGTCATAAAGATGCTCAATGAGGCCATTATCAGACTATCCAAGGATTCTGTTCTCCACTGAAAAAATGTTAATATATATCATATATAACATTCAGTAATGGGCTACCACATAAAGAGGGGGGAACTAAAGGCTCCGTCACACTGAGCGAGATCGCTAGCGATATCGCTTAAACGTCACCGATTTTGTGATGCAGCAGCGGTATTGCTAGCGATATCGCTGTGTGTGATACATACCTCCGACCGGCTCCCCCGCTGGCTATTGCTGATCGCGCGAGAACGTCCTGGGCCGTTTCTCGTTGGCGGCTTCCTGCTGGGCTTCCTGCTGGCGCCGACGAGCGACGCTTGGACGCGGGCAGGAGGACGTCTTCATCGCCGTGTCTGACAGGTGAGTAACGACCACCGACCGCTGCTACATCGCTGGTGAGATCTGCCTGTTTGGCAGCTCACTAGCGACCATTTAGTGATGCACCAGCGATCCTGACCGGGTCGTATCGTGGTCGGGATCGCTGGTGCATCGCTAAATGTGACGGGAATCTTAGATACAGACCAAAAATGTAAACAGTACAATCAAATAGCAAATTAGATGCAAACAGAACATTTTAAATGTGAAAAAGATACTCAACACGTTTCCCCTCCAAAGACAATCATCAGGCAAAATAATGCACATAATGTTGAAGGACTACTTAGCTGTCAGTTGTAAAGGCAGTGTTCGATCACACTGCAATTAATGTTTCAATGGGTTGCAAGGTCATACGACGTGCAGCACAATGCACAGCAACAATCCGTGTATGGTATATTTTAAATTGTTTGTTAAGTTTCATGAAAAGTGGGGCATAGAAAGCAATCTACGAGTAAAAATATAAAACTGCCTACAACTTTGTAATATGCAATGAATTAATTAAGGTCCTAAGTACTTGTCAGTTTCTTCTAGGGCTGGATAGAAATCGAATGCAAGTGTGCTATTCTCTTCTAGGCACCTTCATTGTTTTACAAGTGGATTCCAATAACTCTTAATCTTTTGTATCACTGCGAATATGCCAGTTATCCGGTGAAATTGACCTGAAAACACAGTGTTAATTTGACCTCTGTAGGGAAGTTATTATTCAATTGAAAACTATTTTAGCTGTAACCTATGTCAAAAATTACTGCAAATTCTTGTGTGTCAAAATGGGTAAAATGAAGTCTATCGACATACTGCAATAATAAAAATGATAAAAGTGGGCATGCTCAGATTGAAATGGGCGTGGTATGCATATTGCTGACAAATTATTAGGCGAATAAATAGAAAACGGCACAATTTGTGGTATAACCCTGGTCAAGACATATTCTTTCAAAAGGACAGCCTTAGATGCACAACACTTGCCAATATGCTCATTTTAATCCAACATGCTGTTGTTTGAAACTTTAACCTTACTCTCATCTTGCAACATAGTTAATTTGTAAAATCAAGCAACTTTACATTTTACTTAGAGATTTGGGGAGATCGACGATAAATTTTCTTTTCCTTATGGCTTGCTGCTAATTACCAAAGGGACCAGCTATCGGTAGCTGATCATGCCCAGTGCAACAAGCTCTTTCCAAGTGAGCTTGTAAGCGGTGTCCTGGTGCTGGCTAGGATTGCTGTTCAGTGCTTGTAGCTTCTGACCCCGGCCAGCTTTAATTCCACTGTGTTTCCGAGTTCAGAGACAAAGTCTCCTTAGAAAGCAACATCGGGAGTGCAGAGCTTGTGTCAGTAAACCAGCAAAGCTGCTCACCTGAGCTGTCAATCAGGTGCCCGATCCCAAGAAATCATAACGGTGGGAACATTGAAAGTCATGCACTCATGAAAAAAGAAGATAGCACCAACCTTTTAATAAATGTGTCCCTTTTGTACATGAAAGTCCCTCTCAAACCCAACCACATTTACTTATACTATTTATTAATATATGTATTTATCTATTTTCTTAAATTCTTTGTCACGGATACATGAAACCTAGAAAAAACATTTCTAACTTCTATAGAAAATGCTTATAATTAAATCAGCAATTATTGAACATATTTATGTATCAGTCTATAGGAAGTGCTTTCTTTCATAACATCAAAAAGAATTAAATTGTGGTGCGTCCTTTCATGAAATGTTCTCGTAGCACCCTCTGTTGGAAAATTCCTGTACATACACACCTGCTTCAACAATTAAGTGGACATTTTTTAAATAAGCTAGAAATCATAGAAAAATAAATTCATATTATATGCATAAATCTATTAATCTAATTAGCTGTAAACTATGCCAGACATTTTTTTTTTTTTATTACTGATGATGGTATCCTCCATTTAGTTAAAAGAAAATAAAGGGGTTTGGTACTGTGTTATTCAGTTGGAAAAATAATGCTTTCAGTGTGAAAAACAAGATAATCTTGCAGTTATGATACCTTTTAATGACTAGTTTTAGCCATTAAAAAGAATCATAACTACAAAATTATCTTGTTTTTGAAACTAAGAGCATTATTACTGATGATGAAACATTGATAATAAAACATTTATTAAATCTCAAGGTTTCTTCAATTTGTCCAATTTTTATGGTTAATGTTTTGTTATCTGTTATGTTCCAAATATACACAATTTATTTTTCACTGTGTTAAGATGTATCCGTCTGTGTGTCTTTATCCATCTAGCTATAATTTAAATGTACAGCATTTAATTACTTTGAATTTTGCCTTTAAACATCAGAATAAACCTCCCTTTTTTACTTCTGATATGCTGAATAGTATCTTCCAAGACCGTTACAATAGATTTCTATAAGTTTTTGGATGATACGTTCTAAAGTTGGTGCAAATTCATTCAGACATCAGTAATCTGTGGCTGCTGGAGGAGAGCACTAAAACCCCCTCTTACCTCTTGATATCCATGGTTCTTCTTTTGATTAGCCAGGCATGGTGCAACATAACATATGCATCATGCTGCAACGATGATGTTGCATCAGGCTAGCTAATCAAAAGAAGAGCCATAAGTGCCGGGAAAGAGGAGGTTGTTCTCAGGGCTTCCAAACAGCGGCCATGTATTGGCCAATGGGCTGGGTTCTGTGAAGGTATTCACACCAACTCATGCTGTATTAAGAGCTCCTGCTCCTGTCCTGTAAGGAATGGACTCATAACTAGAGATGGGCGAACCCAAACAGTATGCGAGGAAGTCCATGTTACTGTTCGGGTTCGGCACCCTGATCATCGGGTGTTTCCCACGCTGTCATCTGCATGACACAGTGAGAAACACTGGCGACTCTGACTGGCGGTAAGATTATTACCACTGGTCAGAGAGCTGCGGTTTTTACACTGTCATATGACAGCGTGAGCAACAGCTGTGACCAGCGGTAAAACGTTTACCTCTGGACACAGGCATTGGGCTGATGAGAGAGAACTACTCCCATCAACCTATGACTGCTGTCGATAACAGCGAGAGCAGGCGCTGCTGATGGGACTATTCATCAGCCGGCGCCTGTGCTATAAATAAATAAAAAAAATGACACTGGTTCTCATTTTTGATAACCAGCACAGACAAAACTGACAGCTGTGAATTGCAACTCTCAGCTGTCAGCGTGCTCTGGCTGGCGGAGATACAGGTCGCATGAATGATGTAACCACTATCCTAATAATCTGGATGGCTGTGGGATAGTATGGATTACAGGGTGTTGAATTTTATATTAAACAAAGGAATTTATGCATGCTGTGCATTTATTTCCAAACGTACTATGGGGTTAGCAATGAGGGTGTTTTATAGACACTTCTCCATTACTAACTGCTGGACTTGATGTCACCTGACAATACAAAGGTGACATCAACCCCACAAATATTACCCCACTTGCCACTGCTGTAAGGCAACTGGGAAGAGTGAAGCCAAGTGCCAAATTTGGCGCACCTTATTGATGCACCATTTCTGGAGCAGCTGAGGACTGATGTTCTTTCCCTGGCCCCTTCACTAACTATTGATATCAGTTCACAGCTGTTTGGTTAGCCTTTACTGGTTATCTTATGGGGGACACCAGAAAAAAATTATATAGGGTCCCCGTATGATTTTAAATCAGCAAAGGCTAAACAGACAGCTGTTGACTAATTAATAGACAGAGAAGGGTCCAGGGAAATTGGCCCTACTCCCAGGCTTAGAATATCAACCCTCAGCTGCCTCAAAAATGGCCAATCGTCAATAAGATGTCCTAAATCTGGTGCTTAGCCTTGCTCTTCCCACTTGCACTGTGGAGATGGAAAGTGGGGTAATATTTGTGGGGTTGATGTCACCTTTGTATTGTCAGGTGACATTACTAACCCATCACTGATGTGACCGCTAGTCAAATAATCTAGATCGTCAAGGGGCAGTATGGATTATCTTCACATTGGACAAGTGAGGGATTTGGTTGTTTATTATTTTGTTTTTTACAGGGGACATGTGCATGAGTGCATTAGGTGTAAGATGAGTATTTTAGTGTATTTTCTGCATCCAAAAGCTGTGCCTTTCCTGGGGTGACTGCGAGCTATTTTTAGGTTGGGGTGGCAATATCCATAGCCCCTATTGAGCCTGAGAATACCAGTCACTAGCTAACTACTTTAGCTTAGCTAAAATGGGGGGACTCCACACTGTTTATTTAAATAATTTTTAAAAAACGGCCTGGGGACCCATCAATTCTTTATAACCAGCCATAATAAAGCCGACAGCTGAGGGTTGCAGCCCACAGCTGTCAGTTTTGCCTGCACTTGTTATCAAAAACAGAAGAGACACCAGACCATTTTAAAAAAAGAAATATAGCACATTCGCAAGCTAATGAATACTCCCATCAGTGGCACCTGCTTGTACTGTTATCAGCGACAACAGGTGTAGACTGATGGGAGAAGTACTCTCTCATCAGCCAACCTCTGTGACTGGTAGTAAACTTTTAACCACCGGCAATAGGTGCTAGTTCATGCTGTCATCTGACAGAGTGTGAACCGCAGCTCTCTGACTGCGCATTAATAATCTTTCCGCCAATCAAAGTCTGTGTTTGCCACGTCATGCAGATGACAGGTGGCAAACAGTGGATGTTCTGGCCCTACATTATCTGAATGAGTCTGGGTTAGGGTACCGTACAGGTACCAGAACTAAATTTTTTGTTTTTTTAGGTGTTCGGCCGAACCTGCAGGACCTGAACATCCACAGGTTCGCCAATCACTACTCATAACAACTAGTCTTTACTCGTTATTCCAACCAAACCTTTTGGCACTGTAAACTACACAATATCTGGCATTGTCAAATCCATGTTAACGCCTGGAACCAGAGGCATAAATTTAATCTCCAATGCAAAATGTATAACAGGACCCTACCTACCATGTGACATATATACACAGTATATTACTGGCGCAATGATAGCTTTTACACCCCCCTATAGCTCTGGCCCTGTGTGGAATAGCCAAATAGTGACATATGATTCATTTATGTTTATTATGCAACGCTTTAGGTCACTTTTTAGCTTACAACATATAAACAAAGATCTTTTCAGGTTTTATTCAAGTAAACCAACTAATAATTGTATAATTGGGTCCTCAAAACTTAATGTTATTAGAGAAAACGAATATTATGATTTTCCAAGTACATAGTATACATCAATACTACATTAGTACAGGGAATAAAAGAAATAATTATAATTTAGTTTATTGATAGCAGAGCTCTGCAAGTCATAAGGGTTTAAATATCTATGATTTCCTCACACCTAGCAAACTGCTAAATTTTATATACTGCTCCTAACATCACAGCCATGTCCTCTGACATTAAGCTCAGTTAACCATATTTTCCCATAAAATCTATCAACTACCTTACTCTTAACGGATATTTTTCACGGAGGAGTGACTGTAATTTAGAAATCTAAGAATATTCCAAATGTCATTCCGATTTCACTTTTACCACTTGTTTTGGAATATGAAATATACTGGATGGGTAAAACTATAGGTGGTTGAGTAAATATAGAAAATGAAAAATGTTAAATGCAAGCTTGATGCGCTCCTGCTACAGCATAACTATGAAGATGCACAATTATCATGGTGATGACCTTAGGAAGTGTATTTTTCTGCATGAAAGTCCCAGTCACAAAAATAATTTTCAAAGAATAGGTTATGTATAACTGAGGAATAGAGACAGTCGCAGACTGATAGCCAGAAAAATTTGCATCTTCAGCAATAGATGAGGTAGATGCTTTTACATTCACTAGGTTCAACAAATTTGTTCCCCAAAACTTGATTGACAGAATCAGGGTACTGTGAATTGTCAGTACTGCTAAGTTTTTAATTGTTCAAAAAAAGATGTGTAACATTCTGAGGTCACCTAGGAATATATTAAACCCCTTACAAACTCCTCAACACAAACACAGAGATAGAAATATCAAAGTAACCTCACTATATAAACAAATATTAACTACTGGCAACCAACAGCCTGTTTAACAGAAGACAGACTTTGTAGGCTTTTAGAATTGTAAGAATGGTTTAGAAAATTATGTTTTTGTGGGGCAGATGCCTGCCTTGCACATGTTTATACACAGATGGTACACACAGAAGAAGCCATGACTTTTTTACGAGGGTTCATTAAAAAATTACTCCTATTTGGTGAGTTCCAAGAGATTTTTTTAACCCCTTAGTGACAGACCCATTTTGCAGCTTAATGACCAGGCCAATTTTTACAATTCTGACCACTGTTACGTTATGAGGCCATAACTCTGGAACGCTTTATCGGATTCTGCTGATTCTGAGACTGTTTTTTCGTGACATATTTTACTTCATGTTAGTAGTAACATTTCTTCTATATGAAAAAAACAAAAATAAAAAAATTTGTTCGTGATAAGGGTTAAAACTTGACCGGCGATTACTCATTTTTACAACAAAATTTACAAAACCATTTTTTTTAGGGACCACATCATATTTAAAGTCATTTTGAGGGTTTACATGACAAAAAATACCCAAAAGTGACACCATTCTAAATACTGGACCCCTCAAGGTGCTCAAAACCACATTCAAGAAGTTTAACCCTTTACGTGCTTCACAGGAACTGGAAAAAAAAACAAAGAAACAGGAAAAAATTAACATTTAACTTTTGCAAAAAATTTAACTAATTTTTTTTTTATTTTCACAAGTGTTAAAAGAGAAAATGAACCTTAAAATTTGTTGTGGAATTTCTCCTGAATACGCTGATATCCGATATGTGGGGGCAAACCACTTTTTGGGCGCACAGCAGAGCTCGCAAAAGAAGGAATGCCGTTTGAATTTTTCAACGCAGAATTGGCTGGAATTGACATTGGACGCCATGTTGCATTTGGAGAGCCCCTGATGTGCCTAAACAGTGGAAACCCCCAACAAGTGACCGCATTTTGGAAACTAGACCCCTTAAGGAACTTATCTAGATGTGTGGTAAACACTTTGAACCTCCAAGTGCTTCACAGAAGTTTGTAACGTTGAGCTGTGAAAATAAAAAAATCATTTTTTTCCCACAAAAATCATCTTTTCTCCCCCAATTTTTTATTTTTAAAAGGGTAACAGGAGAAATTAGACCCGGAAAGTTGGTGTTCAATTTGTCCTGAGTATGCTGATGCCCCATATGTTGGGGTAAATCTCTGTTTGGACACATGTCAGGGCTCGGAAGGGAGGGAGCACCATTTGATTTTTTTAATGCAAAATTGGCTGGAATCAATGGTGGCGCCATGTCACATTTGGAGACCCCCTGATGTGCCTAAATAGTGGAAACCCCTCAATTCTGGCTCCATCCCTAACCCCAACACACCCCTTACCCTAGTCACAACCCTAACCCTAATTCCAACCCTAACCCCAACCCTAATTCTAACCCTAACGGAAAAATGAAAATAAATATATTTTCTTTATTTCCCTAAGGGGGTGATAACGGGGGGTATTTACTATGATAGGGTTTATCACAGTGATCAAAAAGTACATTGAATGAATGAATGGAATCTGCCGACTGGCAGATTCGGTGAGCACACTGCGCATGCGCCCGCCATTTTCTTCCCGGACGAAGATGGCAGCGCCCACCAAAAGATGCAGAAGGGCCCGAGGACCACCAGGAGGTACCAGGGGGGTATCGGGGACCCTACTTTTCTCACCTCTGATGTGCGATCACAACAGAGGAGAAAGTAAATGCAAAATTGTGGCTTTTTGCGGTCACCGTTATACGGTTAATAACGGCGATCGCAAAAGCGGGGTTGGTAAAAACCGACCTCAATCATGTTCTCTGGGGTCTTAGCTACCCCCGGCAGCCGAGACCTCGGAAAAAATCTGACTCTGGGTGGTGCTATACACTTTTTCCACAGCGCCATTAATTGTTGCAGGCAGCAGATCGCTCTCCACGGCATCTCCAGACTCTGTCACATGTCACATGCGCTCAGTTTGAACCTGCTTTCATCTGTGAAGAGCACAGGGTGCCAGTGGCGAATTTGCCAATCCTGGTGTTCTGTGGCAAATGCGAAACATCCTGCACGGTGGGGCTGTGAGCACAACCCCCATGTGTGGACGTCGGGCCCTCAGACTATCCTCATGGAGTCGGTTTCTAACCATTTGTGCACACATGCACATTTGTGACCTGCTGGAGGTACTTTTGCAGGGCTCTGGCAGTGCTCCTCCTGTTCCTCCTTGCACAAAGGTGGAGGTATCGGTCCTCCTGCTGAGTTGTTGCACTCCTACGGCCCCCTCCACATCTCCTGGTGTACTGGCCTGTCTCCTGGTAGCACCTCCAGCCTCTGCACACTACGCTGACAGACACAGCAAACTTTCTTTCCACAGCTCGCATTGATGTGCCATCCCATGAGAGTCATAAGTGCAGTGCCCATCCTTCTTATAAATTTATAATACAAATTCAAAACACAATGAAAGAAATAGCATCACGGCGCTAATGCCGAAAATTATTTGTAAGCGTTCCTTCATTTGAACTATACAAATTTAAAAATGTGTACTGCAGTGCCTGGACTATACTAAGCAGATTAAAATAAGCAAATGTTGATGAAATTATCCTACCAACACCTGAAAATGCATGGACAGTTTGCCATTTTCATAGAATCATAGAATCGTAGATTTGGAAGGGACCTCCTGGGCCATCTGGTCCAACACCCTGCTCAAAGCAGGATTCGCTAAATCATCCCAGTCAGATGTCTGTCCAGCCTCTGTTTGAAGACTTTCATTGAAGGAGAACTCACCACTTCTCGTGGCAGCCTGTTCCACTCATTGATCACTAACTGTCAAAAAGTTTTTTTTAATATCTAATCTGTGTCTCCTCCCATTCAGTTTCATCCCATTGCTTCTAGACTTTCCTTGTGCAAATGAGAATAAAGTTGATCCTTCTACAATGTGACAGTCCTTTAGATATTTGTAGACAGCTATTAAATCTCCTCTCAGTCTCCTCTTTTGCAAACTAAACATTCCCAAATCCTGCAACCTTTCCTCATAAGACAGGGTTTGCAGACCGGTCACCATTCTGGTCGCTCTATTCTGAACTTGCTCCAGTTTGTTGATGTCTTTTTTAAAATGTGGTGCCCAAAACTGGACACAATATTCCAGATGAGGTCTGACCAAAGAGGAGTAGAGGGAAGTAATAACTTCACATGATCTAGACTGTATGCTTCTGTTAATACATCCTAGAATTGCATTTGCATTTTTTGCTGCTGCATCACACTGTTGACTCATATTCAGTCTGTGATCTATTAGTATACCCAAGTCTTTTTCACATGTGGTGTCACTTAGCCCTATTCCTCCCATTCTGTATATGCTTTTTTCATTTTTATTGCCCAGATGTAGTACTTTGCATTTCTCCCTGTTAAAAACCATTCTGTTAGTTGCTGCCCACTGCTCCAGTTTATTTAAATCTTTTTGAATCCTCTCTCTCTCTTCTCTAGTATTAGCTATCCCTCCTAGCTTTGTGTCATCAGCAAATTTAATCAGTTTACCCTCAATTCCTTCATCTAAATCGTTGATAAAGATGTTGAACAATACAGGGCCCAGGACAGAGCCCTGTGGTACCCCACTTGAGACATTCTTCCAACTGGATGTGCAGCCATTTACGACCACTCTTTGGGTCCGATCAGTAAGCCAGTTATGAATCCACCTAACAGTTGCCTTGTCCATTCCATACTTAGTCATTTTTTCAATAAGGATTGTATGAGAGACTTTGTCAAATGCTTTGCTGAAGTCAAGATATACTATATCTATAGCATTTCCTTGATCCACCCAATCAGTGATACCGTCATAGAAGGAAACTAAGTTAGTCTGACATGACTTATTAGTTACAAACCCATGCTGACTCTGTTTAATCACTTCATTCTTATCCAGGTATTGACATACATGTTGTTTAATAATTTGTTCAAAGATCTTTCCTGGTATAGAAGTCAGACTCACCGGCCTATAGTTGCCTGGGTCCACCTTCTTCCCCTTTTTGAAGATAGGAACAACATTTGCTCTTCTCCAGTCTTCTGGCACTTCTCCTGTTCTCCAAGAATTTTCAAAGATTATGGAGAGGGGTTCAAAAATTTCTTCTGCTATCTCCTTCAGTACTCTGGGGTGTAATTCATCTGGACCTGGAGACTTGAATTCATTTAGGTTAGCTAAGTGTTTCCTCACTATCTTTCTGTTTATAGATATCCTGGATTCTTCTATTCCCTTAATAGGACAGTGAAAAACAGTTGATGTTACATTTCCTTTCTGAGAGAAAACAGATGCAAAATAGGAATTTAAAAGTTCAGCCTTCTCAACATCCTGTCTTACCATTTCATCATTTTCATCCTGTAAAAATCCTATAGCATCTTTGACTTTTCTTTTACTTTTGACATATCCCCAAAATCCTTTATTATTGCTTTTGACATCTCTTGCAAGCCTCAATTCATTTTCAGCTTTAGCTAATCTGATTTGTGCCCTGCAGGTTCTGCAGACAGCATTATATTCTTCTTTAGATATGCCTCCCTCTTTCCATTTTATAAACATTTTTGTCTTCCTTTTTAGCATGTGCTTAAGTTCTGTGTTCATCCATCCTGGTTTCCTTAAATGCTTCCTATTCTTCCCTCTTTTCGGAATTGTTAACAACTGTGCTTTGAGAATTTCATTTTTCAAGATTTCCCATCCTTCCTGGACATTTTTGTCTTTAAGGATATCCAGCCATTGGATCCCTCCAATTCTCTTTCTGAATCCCTTAAAATCTGCCTTTCTGAAATCTAACCTTGACGTCTGAGTCTTCACAGGTCTTCCGCCTCTAGTTATCCAAAATTCTAAAATAGCATAGTTGCTACCTCCTAGGGTCCCAGCCACTTTTACCTCCTCAACCATTTCCTCCCTGTTTATAAGGATTAGATCCAAGGTAGCAGTTCCCCTTGTTTTCTCCCCTACCTTTTGGAAAATAAAGTTTTCAGCAAGAGAGGATAAGAATTTCCTTGACCTGTTAGTTTTGCCTGAGAGAGATTCCCAACAAATGTCTGGATAGTTGAAATCTCCCATGACAACTATGTCATATTTTTTGGAGAACTTGGCCATTTGATGCATAAAGAGTTCATCCATATCTTCAGCTTGCACAGGTGACCTGTAGTAAATGCCTACAATGGTGTCCTTTCCATTATTCTGTCCTTGTATTCTTACCCAAACAGTTTCCACAGAACTCCCAGTCTCTGAAGCTTCAATCTCTGTGCAGATATACGCGTTTCTAACATACAATGCGACACCTCCTCCTCGTTTATCAAGTCTGTTTCTTGCAAATAAGTTGTATCCTTCTAGTTTTGTATTCCAATCATGTGTATTGTCCCACCAAGTTTCAGTGATTCCAATGACATCATATTTCTTTTCCTGTGTTAGTAGTTCCAATTCTCCTTGTTTGTTGCCCATGCTTTGTGCATTAGTATAGAAACATTTTAGTTTGTGATTGGTTTCTCTTTCTCCAATATTTTTATTAATTATATTCTTTTGTCTTTGTTCTTCCTTTCCACTTCTAATAGCAGAGTTCTCAATAGCATTTGTCAGGTGTATGGCTTTTTCTGGTCTTTTGCTTCCCTTCCCATGTTGTTCTAGTTTAAAGCTCTCCTTACAAGTGTAGCAAGGTGACTTCCAAATACATGCTTTCCAGTCTTCGTAAGGTGCACCCCATCTCTAGCAAGTAGTCCATCGTATAAGTAATTCACTCCGTGATCCAGAAATCCAAATCGTTGCTGACGGCACCATCGACGTAGCCAGTTGTTCACCTGCAGAATCTTATTCCACCTCCTTGTTCCATGGCCATCCACTGGGAGGATGGAAGAGAAGACCACCTGCGCTCCCAGTTTTTTCACTTTCTTGCCTAAGTCTTCAAAGTCTCTGCAGATGGTTTCCAGGTCATTTCTTGTGGTGTCATTTGTCCCCAAGTGTAGTAGCAGGAATGGGTAGTCATCTGTAGGTCTGAAGAGTCCTGATATCCTGTCAGACACATCTTTAATTTTTGCACCTGGAAGACAGCACATTTCTCTTGAAGTTATATCCGGTCTGCAGATAGAGGCCTCTGTTCCTCTCAACAGGGAATCCCCCATGACTACCACTCTCCGTTTCTTCTTCACAACATTTTTCTTTCTCCATCCAGGAGGACTCTGAAGGCGTACAAGGTTGCTTTTTGTTGGCAAAGTCTTATCCTGATGTATTTCTTCATCGTTTTCCTGCGTGAGAGCCTGGTACTGGTTTCTGAGCAGTATGGGTGCTGACTGCCTCATGATCCTCCTGCTTCTCTGGGTCACATGTCTCCATTCCTCTGTTTCTTCAGGTGCACTTCGAATTTCTTCTCTTTCTGTAACATGAAGAGATAATTCTGCTCTGTCCAAGAACTCTTCACCTTCCTTAATGATCTTCAACGTAGCTAACCTCTCTTCGAGATTTCGCAACTTTTCCTCCAACAGGGACACAAGCTTGCATTTGTGGCATGTGAAGTTTGGCTTTTCCACTGGTAAATCTGTGAACATATAGCAAGAAATGCAGCTCACCAAATGGCTCCTGGCCTCTTCCATCTTGACATTTCTTAAAAACGATGAAAGATGAGCCAAAATGTAGTTTGCAAACTATCATCTTTTAGGGGATTCAGCCACAGAATACAAATGTATGTGATAGCTTTGTCACTTTCAATAGTTCGTTCGAGAGACCACATCCAGCTCAGAAAAGCCATAAATTATCTCTCAACAGAGCAATTTTCCCCAACCTTAAAGGCAATAAATGATGATGCATCTGCATCCAGTCCGGCTCTTCAATAACGCCATACAAAATATTCAAGCACAAGCTAATTTGCCTTAAATTACATTACCTTCCAGAAAAATACACAACCATAAAAATGAAAGAAAAGTGCAACATGAATAAAATATAATTTAGAAGAGGAAGAAATGTCAGACAGTGGGGTTCTCAACTTGTCGGCTTCTATTAGTGTTACTGCAATTGCTTTTGCATTTATGCAGGGGTACCTCCGGGTAGTAGGTGGCCTGCAGTACAATGTCTATGTAGGCTTTGGACCTGATATACTATGAAATACATTGCTTTATCCAAGCCCTTTGAAACATCCTCATACTCCAAGGAGAAACATGCCTAAATACTGTTGTATGACTCTGTGAGCCTTTAAAAGCAACTAGGACTATTGGGTAGGAAACACTTCATCTGTTATGACAGTTATGTCAGAACAAGTTTACATATTGTCATTTGCAGTGATTCTTCAATCACTATAATGGACGCTTCTCTACTAATAAGATTTCCCTGTTGCTGAACCATCTTTCTTTACTGATGTAGCTGAGTTTTCCCAATTGCACATATATTTAAGCCTACTTATTTAATTAGATAAATGGAGAGATGTATATGTCATTAAGTCTATCTTTTACTTTACCTGCAAGAAGAAATTGAATGTTATAAGAAAATCCATGCTATCCAATTACATTATTTACAAACAGCATTGCATACACAGTCTACAAACTAACTCAGCAACCCAGGTATCATCTATTAGAACAGTACTGTTGCCTCTGCACGAATCCCCTTCCCCCTCCCTACAGGGACACTGGCATGCTCACTTATCCGCCCGCTTTCCATCGGTGTCTGCATCCTCCTAGGACCTGTGCACAGCACGCAGGTCTCCAGGGAGTGTGCTTAGGGTGCGCGCTCCTTGAAATGTCCCCAGCCAAAAGTTTGGAGATGTCTGATATTTAAGACACCCTCTCCTATTGGGAAGTGCCTTAGCAACTTTAGTATTCAGTCTGTTTTCTGCTACCAAGTTGTAAGTTACCTGTGCGCTGTCCAAACCTGACCCAGTCCGCCTTGCTTTCCTTATGATACTGTACCCGAGACCTTCCTGTGTTCCTGAACTCATTCTGTCCATTCTTGATCCAGCATCTGTTCTGTCTAGCAGCCACAAGTTTTTGTCTTCCAGTTCCTGGCAGGTCCTGCTTCCCTGGCCCTTTGGGGGTCATCTGCCGCAGCTCCAGGGTCTGTCCTGGATTAGCACTTGGTGTCCATCTTGATTCAAAGTCTAACCACACAATCAGTGAAGAACCAAGAGTTTGCCTAGTTCTCTCCAGGCTCTGCCCGGACCATGGAACAGTGGTTCCACAACCACATGTGTAACATACTGCGTCATTCTGAATAAACACATTTATGCAAGTTTAAACTCTTTTTATAAACACAACGAGACATTTTCCTGTCCACAAATATAATCAAAGTGAGGATTTTAGTGAAAAGGTGTACCTTGTATTTTCAGGAACAATGCCACTTTCGTCTGAAGATTATCAGGTATTACAGCTCAATAGTGGCTTAGTGTTGGTTGTCAATGCCAGGGGCAAGGCAAGGATTTTGCACCACCCTAATCATAGACTCCCCGAGTCCAATAATGAACCCTTTATAACTTTCTCTTTGGCCAAATATTTGTTTCAGCTTTTTGCTGAAATCTTTTTCAAAGTAAAAATGTATACAATGTCATATATGCTTTATTTTTTTTTCTTTATTTACCCTATATCTCTAGCCACAAGACTCGCCCATACACATAGGTTAACTCTAACCCTCGCACAACTCAAGCTACTGCCTTAACACTGGGTAGGAAGAAGTTTGTAAAAATTTAAATTGTATCTATTACGTTTTCTTAGGCTGGGTTCACACTTGTGTTTGGCTGGTCTGCATAGGACTGCGTACTTCTTCCCCTAAGCTCCGCCTACACTCCGCCTACTTCCACATGCATCCTGCGTCATCCTGCATACCTATCTTTAACTTTGGGTACGCAGGGACATGCATTATATGCGGATGCATCCACATGCATCGTTTTGACGTGCCCATCAAGCACACAAAAATGCAACATGTTGCGTTTGGTGGGCACATCAAAATGACGCATGCGGACGCATCCGCATACAATGCATATCAGTGTGTACCCAATGTTAAAGATAGGTACGCAGGACGATGCAGAACACATGCGGAAGTAGGCAGAGCGTAGGCGGAGCTTAAGCGAAGAAGTTTGCAGCTCTACGCAGACCAGCCAAATGCAAGTGTGTACCAGGCTTTACAGAGGACAGTTATTTGATACACATCTCCTTGCAGGTATACACCATCCTGGTATACATGGCCCCTATCCACCATATCCTGGTATACATAGCCATTATCCCCATCTTGATATACATGGTCCCCATCACGATGCACACATAAAAATAAACAATTCTACGCACCTTCCCTCTACTCCTTCACAGCGGCGTCCTGTTCTGATGCTGGCAGCTGTCTGCAGCATGTAAGCAGCACATGACATCACTGTCATGCACCCTCACACGCTAAGGTCAGCTGCCGGCATACTCACTGCACTCCATGCCCGCTACTATGGGTGTGGAGTGCAGTGAAAATTCATTTTCTTTAATAGCAGACACAGTGTTACAGCATCTGCTGGTCCATCTGGTGTTCTTGCTGTTAAAGAGAATGAATATTCACTGCTCTCCACTCCCATGGGCGTGGAGAGCAGTGAATATTCATTCTCTTTAATAGTGGGCACACGTGATCGCCAGGCAGCTGCAGGAGCCGGCTAACACTGTACCCACTATTAAACAAAATGAATATCCACTGCTCCCCTGTCCATAGTCCCTCCTACCTCTTGGTGCCGGCTTCAATGCAGAGAGGTGAGTGGAACTAAGGGCATGGGTAGCAGTGAATATTTTTTTTTTTTAACAGCTGGCACAGCCACAGGGGCCTAATATACAGTTGTGGCCAAAAGTATTGACACCCCTGCAATTTTGTCAGCTAATACTCAGTTTCTTCCTGAAAATTATTGCAAACACAAATTCTTTGTTATTATTATCTTCATTTAATTTGTCTTAAATTAAAAAACAGAAAAAGAATTGTCCTAAAGCCAAATTGGATATAATTCCACACCAAACATAAAAAAGAGGGTGGACAAAAGTATTGGCACTGTTCGAAAAATCATGTGATGCTTCTCTAATTTGTGTAATTAACAGCACCTGTAACTTACCTGTGGCACCTAACAGGTGTTGGCAATAACTAAATCACACTTGCAGCCAGTTGACATGGATTAAAGTTGACTCAACCTCTGTCCTGTGTCCTTGTGTGTACCACATTGAGCATGGAGAAAAGAAAGAAGACCAAAGAACTGTCTGAGGACTTGAGAAACCAAATTGTGAGGAAGCATGAGCAATCTCAAGGCTACAAGTCCATCTCCAAAGATCTGAATGTTCCTGTGTCTACTGTGCGCAGTGTCATCAAGAAGTTTAAAGCCCATGGCACTGTGGCTAACCTCCCTAGATGTGGATGGAAAAGAAAAATTAACCAGAGATTTCAACGCAAGATTGTGCGGATGTTGGATAATGAACCTCGACTAATATCCAAACAAGTTCAAGCTGCCCTGCAGTCCGAGGGTGCAACAGTGTCAACCCGTACTATACGTCAGCATCTGAATGAAAAGGGACTGTATGGTAAAAGACCCAGGAAGACTCCACTTCTTACCCCCGAGACATAAAAAAGCCAGGCTGGAGTTTGCCAAAACTTACCTGAAAAAGCCTAAAACATTTTGGAAGAATGTTCTCTGGTCAGATGAGACAAAAGTACAGCTTTTTCAGCAAAGGCATCAACATAGAGCTTACAGGAGAAAAAAAAGAGGCATTCAAAGAAAAAAACACGGTCCCTACAGTCTAACATGGCGGAGGTTCCCTGATGTTTTGGGGTTGCTTTGCTGCCTCTGGCACTGGACTGCTTGACCGTGTGCATGGCATTATGAAGTCTGAAGACTACCAACAAATTTTGCAGCATAATGTAGGGCCCAGTGTGAGAAAGCTGGGTCTCCCTCAGAGGTCATGGGTCTTCCAGCAGGACCATGACCCAAAACACACTTCAAAAAGCACTAGAAAATGGTTTGAGAGAAAGCACTGGAGACTTCTAAGGTGGCCAGCAATGAGTCGAGACCTGAATCCCATAGAACACCTGCGGAGAGATCTAAAAATGGCAGTTTGGAGAAGGCACCCTTCTAATATCAGGGACCTGGAGCAGTTTGCCAAAGAAGAATGGTCTAAAATTCCAGCAGAGCATTGTAAGAAACTCATTGATGGTTACTGGAAGCGGTTGGTCGCAGTTATTTTGGCTAAAGGTTGTGCAACCAAGTTTTAGGCTGAGGGTGCCAATACTTTTGTCTGGCCCATTTTTGGAGTTTTGTGTGAAATGATCAATGTTTTGCTTTTTGCTTCATTCTCTTTTGTGTTTTTTCATTTAAGACAAATTAAATGAAGATAATACCAAAGAATTTGTGATTGCAATCATTTTCAGGAAGAAACTGAGTATTATCTGACAAAATTGCAGGGGTGTCAATACTTTTGGCCACAACTGTATATAAGGTACATCTGGACTAAAAGACGCACGCCCCACTGTCCTCCAAAATTTTGGAGGAAAAAAGTGCATCTTTTTGTCTGAAAAATACCCTCTGTCTCTCAATTCTGAGCTGCTCAATCGCTTAAAGGGTTCCAGAGTCTTCACCAAACTCTACCATCAGGGAGAATACAATCTGATCTGAACTTGCCAGGGAGATCAATGGAAAACAGCCATTAATACTTGTGATGGCAATTATGAGTATCCTGTCATGCCAATTGGACTTTGCAACACACCAGTAGTCTTACAAGAAATAGTGAATGACTTTTCCAGGACCTTTTCTACACATGTGTAGTAGTGTACTTGGTGTTCTCCCCTGATCTGCCTTCACAAAGAAGAAATGTTCGCCAGGCTCTGCAGAGACTTAGGAAGAGCTGTCTGCATGCAAAATTTGAAAAGTGCGTTTTTGAGCATACTTTTCTCCAATTTCTAGGATGCATAATCTCCCAAGTACGGCCTGAAAATGGATCCTGAAAATTGTTCTCCGTTTTGAAGCGGCCTCTGCCTGACTGTCTGAAAGCTATCCAGCGGTTCCTTGGATTTGCGAACTACTATCGCCAATCTATCCCTCATTTCTACTCCCAGACAGCTCCTACTCCAGCCCTGACACACAAGGGAGCCAATCCAAAGGTATGGTCTCCAAAGGCAGGGAACGCCTTCATGTCTTTGAAAAAGGATTTCCCCTCAGATCCTGTCCGGTTTCTGCAGCAGGAGCCATTCTTACCCAGAAGTCTTTCTCTTGGAAGAGCCGCAGGTGACCATGCAACTTCTTTTCCAAGATCATCTCTGCTGCTGAATGCAATTACTCTATTGGAGAATGAGAACTGATAGCAATTAAACTGGCTTTAGAGGAGCGTCACTTCTTACTAGAGAGAGCTATGCATCAGTTTGTTATACACACTGACCACAAGAATCTAACATATCTGCAATCCACACAGCGACTTAAGCCAGGTGATCTGTTTTTTGCTCTCTTCAACTTCACACTGGCAGTTAAGAACATCAAGGGGAATGCCCTCTCTAGATCTTTCCTTTCTTCCGACTAGGAGGAGGAGCCCCAACACATCATTGAGCCCTCCAAAATTATTACGGATGATCTGTTGGATTTGCCCCAGTTCCCTCTTGGTAAAACTCATGTGACCAAACCCAATAGAACGTGGATTCTTCTGTAGGGTCATTCGTCTAAGGTGGCTGGGCATGCCAATCAGAGGAAAACGTCTCTCCTAATTACCCAACATCATTGGAGGCCTACCCTACACCTGGATACTGCAGATTTTATCTATGCCTGTCCTTCTTGTACCCAGAACAAATACCCTAAGCAGCTTCCCTCAAGTCGTCTACTTCCTTTGCCACTACCATCTGCTCCCTGGCAGCATATTGCAATGGATTTCACCACTTATCAACCACTATTGGCCAGTTGTACCATTACCTGGGTTGTTGTGGACTGTTTTTCCAAGATGGTTCTTTTCATTCCACTCTCCAGACTCTTATCTGCTCCAGTGCTTTCAGAGAAGTTAATTATGCATATTTTCCGCCTTCATGGTCATCCACCCCATATCATCTGATAGAGGCATCCCAGTTCACATCCTGCTTCTGGAGGGCCATCTGTAAACTCCTTAATATCTCTTATTATCATGACCAACATCCTGCAGTACTTCATCAATGCCCACCACAGTGACTGGTTCGAACTGCTGCCAATGGCCGAATTCTCATACAACAATCACGTGAATTAATCTTCTGCTAAATCACCATTTTTTCCAATATACAGTCAATATTACAATATCCCGTTTCCATTACTCCGATACTTCAGCTGCTGAATCCCTCAAGGGTTTTTCTAGGACCTGAGAAAACACCAAGTCCACATTATTGAGGTCCTTGGAATGGATGAAAAGACTCGTAGTCTGAGTGTCATTTAAGTATGTCCATCTCAAGATACCCTCCTATAAACTGGGTCATCCCTTCATCGGTCCATTTGAGGTTCTGAGACAGACTAATCATGTGGCCTACAAGCTCAAACTTCTGGATTCCTAATTCTTTTCATGTGCCTCTCCTCAAACCTGTTGTCCTCAGTCAATATTTTAAAGATCCTGCTACTACTCCTGCTCTGGTCAGCACGGAGGATGTTTTTGAGGTAGAGCACATTCTGGCTACCAAGAGGGTAAGAGGAAACCACCTTTATTCTTGTGGATTGGAAATGATCCTGAGAAGAGGTCCTGTGAGCCCAGGGAGAACATCCATACCCCTCTCCTCCTAGATATGTTATGGGCTTGAAAAAGATGGAGCATAAAAGGAGGGGTACTGTCATGCCAGTGCCTTTGCACTCCCATCCCCAGCAGACATGCTGACACTATCACTGCCACGGCCTTGCACCTCCCTCTACTTCTTCTGCCTTCCTGCTAAGGCTTCGGTGTCTATGCACCCTGCCTCCCTCTCCCAGCAGAGATGCCAACATACTCATCGCCATGGTCATGTCCTCATTCTCCCATGGCTGCCCGGAGCCTGCTCACAGCTCACAGATCCCTGGGCACTGTGCTTAGGGTGCGGCATTTTAAAAGGACAGCGCTTGCAGTTCTAAAGTATCCCCAGCAAATAGCTGGGGAACACTTATTATTTAAGGCACCTCCAACAGGTGGGAGGTGCCTGTGCAACATTGTAAGTTTGTTTCTTAACACTCTTGTTAGTTGTCAGGTGTCAGTGCTCATATTCCTGTATACCTGCCTGTTTATCAGTCATGCCCGCCAGCCTGCCTGTCAGCCATGCCCACCTGTCTACCAATCAGCTGCATCCACATGCCCACCCATCAGCCATGTACACCTGCCTGTCAGCCATAACTGCCTTCCTGTCTATCAGCCATGCCCACCTATGCTTGCCAAGTCTACCATACCTGGCCATTCCTGCCTCGGGTCACTTGGAATTCAGCTGTCATCTACCTGAGGTCAGTCCTGGAGTAGCACTTGGTTCCGCCTTCCTCGTTTCTCCACTAATTGCCATATTGTCAGGTACCCCTCCAGGCACTCGACAGATCATGGCACAGTGGTTTCACCACTCAAATCATTACAGCCAGGAGGCAACTCTCACATTTTTATATAGTCAGCAGTCATCTTGTGGAGAGAGGAGACCAATACAGAGCTTTTTGATAAAGCACATCATTCTAATGTTCACTGTAAATGGAAAGAGGTTCACAAATAAAAGAACAAAGTAGTTATAATCAAATATAGAGGAAGCTCAAAAATATTTTGTGGTTGCTTTGCTGCCTTTGGCACTGAGTGCCTTGAATGTGTGCATAGCATGATGAAATGTGAAGATTCCCAAAGTATTTTTGGTCGCAATGTTGTGCCCAGTAGCAGAAAACTGGATTTTGTATCATAGCAATTCATGGGTCTTCCAGAAGGACAATGACGACAAATCATATTTCAAGAACCACAGAGAAATAGATGGAAACAAAGCACTGGAGAGTTCAGAAGTGGTAATTCCTCTTACATACAGATGCTACAGAGAAAATATGAATGGACACGTATCAATTAATCAATTAATTTTGCTTGCTTTGATAAATTTCTGAGTACAGATCACTGTAAAAAATATGAATCTGTCAATGAGTGTATGGAAAAAGCAATCAAGTTATAGACCGTGGAAGACATGTATGGGACCAGGTATATGAGGCAATAATCCCTGACTAAACACCTGTAATATGCTACCCCTACTGCAATAGCTCACCCTACACGAATTGGAGATAAGAGCGGTATTATTAGAGAATTATAACTATTTGAATTAGTCCTGAAAAAAGCAATTACTTTAATGTTTCAGTATCAAAAGCTATTATTTCATCAACCCTGCTGGGGAATATAATGGAGTGTTTTGCATCAATTCAACCTGACATGGAAGACTGTACAAAGTCTCCTGTCCCGGCTGTGAAATCCTGTATGCAGTGTGAGAACTCCCTAAGTGACGACCACCTGACAGCCCACAACAAGGCACTTCACAGAGGATTTTTTCCCATTACTAAGGAGTGGGTCTCCCAGACTGGTAAAGCACATGTACTAAGTGAAAAGGAAGCCAAAAATTAGAAGGAGGCACTCCAATACCCCATAGAAGAGACAAAGCTCAGGGACTCAGAAGGTATTTTTCCCCATTATCAATGAGTAGATATCTTAGGCCTCTTTCACACATCAGGTTTTCGCCTTCAGGCGCGATCCGGCGCTTTTGACAGAAACCGGATCCGGCGAAATGCAATGCCGGATCCGGTTTCCCCCCCATTGACATGCATTTGCGCCGGATCGCGCCGGATGGCCATGCGTTTCATCCGGTTTGCGCCGGATCCGGCAATGTGTCGCGATCCGGCGTCTGGAAAAAACGTCTACTGTAACGTTTTTTGTCTCCGGCGAAAAAGCCAGACACGCCGGATCCGGCGAGTCCGGCTTTTTCACACAATTAAAGCCTATGAGCGCCGCAATGTGCCGGATCCGGCGAAAGCCTGATCCGGCGGCCGGATCCGGTTTTTTGGTCTGAGCATGCTCAGTAGCTCTGCCCACAAGACATATATAAAAGCAAGACAGTGGGACCCACAGCCACACCCAACATGCCACCCAAGAAAGCAACCAGGCGCAGGAGAAGGCAGGAGACATCTGCAGCAGCACCATCAGCACCACCCCAATTGGAGCAGCATGCTGAACAACGGGAGGGGAGTCCAGCAGCAGATGAGAGACGGTAATTATCAAATCACCCATTCCTCCAAACTAGGGCTATTGAATATCAAGATATTCATTGGCCCTTTGTTTCTCTTTATTCAACAGCCGCCCAATAGATGCAGCAGCAGCAGCAGAAGCAATGGCAGCAGCTGGAACACCACCCACAGGCATGGAGTGTGGCCACCAGGAAGACAGCACATCATCTTCTGGGAGCCCTCCCTCGCATCGTCAGCGTTTGACGGTAAGTTTTTATTTCCAAAATCCATCTTCTCTGTAATATATGTCTATTCATGGCCTTTTATTTCAAAACAGGAATCACAAGATGAAGAGGAGCTCCCAGAAGAAGAAGGAAGGGGTGGACAGACACCTGGAGTGGGCTCACAATTGGTAAGTTTTTTGCATCAAACGCAGTAACACAACATCACACTACACACAACACATAGAAAACAATGTTCTGCAGACCACACACAGCAAACAAATGCCTACATCCAAAGACATAACTTTTTTTGTTTTCTTCTCTAGTCTTCCCAATCTGGTGCTTGGCCAAGAGGTCCTCGCAGTGCCTCCCAGGGTCGTCGGCGACAGCAACGCGGCGGTCACCAGCATGTAAGTATAAATATTTTTGCTTTTTTTTTTGCACTTTTTATTTCATTTCTTTTGTGGAGGCTAATTATGTTATTTTTGTCTTTTTCTTTAACAGCCTTCACAGCGTGCTCCCGACTCTGACGTTGAGGATGAAGGGATTGATGTGGACCGCCTCATCGATCTCGTCAGAGAAAGGGAGCCGCTCTGGAATATGGCTGACCGCCGCCACGCTGACCTGATCGTTACCCGACGACTCTGGGAGGAAATCTGTTCGCTCCTTGTGGGACGCTGGGAGGACCTCGATGTTCGGGCCCAGATTACAGAGCGTAAGTATATACAGTACCGGTTGCTTGATTTAAACCAGTTTTCCCGAACTCCAGTCCTCGTGGTCCCCACGGATCATGTGTTCAGGATTTCTATTTACTATAGAAATCCTGAAAACATGACCCCTGGGGACCATGAGGACTGGAGTTTGGGAAACACTGATGTTGTATACTAACCACTCCTTTCTCGTTTCAGGGAACAGAATTGTGAATCGGTGGCGGTCTGTGAGAGATCGTTTCAAGAAGGAGTTCAATAAAGAGATGCGGGCCCCGAGTGGATCTGGAGGACGCAGGAGCAAGTACAAGTACGCAGAAGCCCTGTCGTTCCTCCGGGAAACAATGGTCACCAGAAGGTAAATATTACACACCACATGTGAAAAAAAATGTTAGATGTAAATTTTTTTTTCAGCCAGGGCCATACCATGTCAGTATTTTAATTGTTTTTTTTTCTCTTTATTCCACAGCACGGTGAGCAGCACTCGGGAGCCGGCACGATTGGACCCTTCTGAGGCGATCCCTGAGGAGACCGGCACCGAGGGACACTTCGACCGCCCCGGTACATCTGCACCTTCCCAGCCTTCCAACACATTCGACCCATCTGTCCCATCCACCAGCACAGGAGCATCGTGGCCGCCTACATTACATGAAGCTGCTGGTGAGGAGATCGCTTTCCCTTTACCCCACCCTTCTGCCCCTGCCACCTCTAGTACACCTGCGGGTACTGGGCGGCAGCGGCAGAGGGGTCAGGAAAAGACTTATGCGCCAGAGTTCTTGCATCTGAATGCATCTTTCCAGAACTGTCTAAAAGTCTTGTCAGAGCAAATCTCCGCAGGCTATCAGCAGATCAACTCCAGCATTCTGGAGGTGAAGACACTTCTGCAAACCATGCATTCAGAAGCAAGATCTTCGCCAAACCACACCTTTTTCAGGTCTGTTGTGGAGCGCATGGAAACGCTCTCTCCTGCCCAGCAGATGCATGAAATTCATTCATGCCACGCTGCTCTCCAGCAAGTTACCTCCCAACCTCCTCCTCCCACCACAGTAGTTCCTCCACCTGCACCCCCTCCAGCCACTTTCCATCCTCCCCCTCCTATTACATCTACACCCCCTCCAGCCACTTTCCATCCTCCCCCTCCTATTACATCTACACCCCCTCCAGCCACTTTCCATCCTCCCCCTCCTATTACATCTACACCCCCTCCAGCCACTTTCCATCCTCCCCCTCCTATTACATACCATCCACCTCCAGCCACTTTCCATCCTCCCCCTCCTATTACATACCATCCACCTCCCCAGCACCATCCACCTCCCCAGCACCATCCACCTCCCCAGCACCATCCACCTCCCCAGCACCAGCAACCTCCCCAGTACCAGCAACCTCCACAGTACCTGCAAACTCCCCAGTACCAGCAACCTCCCCAGTACCAGACATCTCCCCACTTCCAGCAACCTGCCCCGTACCAGACATCTCCCCACTTCCAGCAACCTGCCCCGTACCAGACATCTCCCCACTTCCAGCAACCTGCCCCGTACCAGACATCTCCCCACTTCCAGCAACCTGCCCCGTACCAAACTCCTTCCCCATACAACTTGCCATCAACATCATCTGCTCCTACAGTCCCTGCCCAACCCTCCACTCCACCACCCACCACCTCTTCTGCTTCCCACATGTCCACCCATTCTGTAGTTTTTTCCACACCTTCACCTCTAACTGTTCCTTCCCCACCACGATCCCAGTCCTCTCTCCACACTCCCAGTGTCGAAGTGTCCCGCAGCCCCTACAGCAGTATTTCCACCACACACTACACAGAATTATAATGTGTGTATTTAAATAAAAATGACCAGTTTTATGGTTTCAGTTTTAGTTTCAAATTTTTATTAAACATGTTTATTAACATTTTAAAAAAGTTTACTAAAAAAAACATTTTTCAATAAAAGTTAAATTATTTTACACTGGTTGTCTGTCATTTCTTTCTGCGGCGAAAAAGGTTAAATACAGGTTATTTAAAAGGTGAAATGGTATTCAAAACTAGGTATATAACTGTGGGTAAATTTTAGCTTTTTGCCACAGTTGTGTTCCTGGTTGTGTTTGAAGCAAAGTATTTCACCTAAAAAGTTGTGTTTATTGTTGGTGATTTCCTAACAATGTACACAACTTTTGTTAAAAGGTGAAATACTTTGCATAAAACACAACCAGGTACACACCTGTGGCCTAAAGCTAAAAATAGAGACCATGACAAGATAGCCAACTTTGGTTGGCAAAGGTATATACTGTTGGTACAGAAGGTACACAAGTTTGGTTAGGGCACAAATCTTTCACACTCTGTCATCCTGCCAGTGTACTCTGCCTTGAGGTGACATAAAGTATAGTGCAAAATTGTCCCTCATTACTGAAACCGTCACAGAACTTCTAGTGGTAATGTCATGGTAATCTTGCAAGGTGGTTTCTTCAGAGGTGTCCTCAATGGAAATGGGTTCCTTGCAGATAACAAAATTGTGGAGTACCACGCACGCTTTGATCACCTCGTCCACAGTTTCTGTCTTGAGGTTGATCGCAGTCAATAGGACCCGCCATTTGGCTGTCAGAATACCAAAGGTACATTCAACCATTCTTCTTGCTCTTGTGAGGCGGTAATTAAAAATGCATTTTGGTCTTGTCAATCCTCTGCTAGAGTACGGTTTCAAAAGGTGTTCTGACAGCTGGAAGGCTTCATCCCCTACACAGACAAATGGCATAGGTGGACCAGATGTTTGCGGCAGCGGTCTAGGTGGTGGGAACTGGAAGGTGTTTCCATACAGTTTACGCCCCATGGCAGACAGTTTGAAAACTTGAGAGTCATTGGAGCGGCCATAGGCCCCAATATCAACCGCAATAAATTTGTATTCCGCGTCAGCGATGGCCATGAGGACAATTGAAAAATATTTCTTGTAATTGAAATATTCCGATCCCGATCCAGCTGGCTTTACAATGCGGATATGTTTCCCGTCCACAGCGCCCAAGCAGTTTGGAAACTGACATATCTGTTGAAACTTGTCAGCAATTTCAATCCACCTCTCTGTTGTGGGCTCTGGTAAAAACTCTTCAGCTAAGGAGTCCCACAGTGCACGGCATGTGTACTTCACAATTCCAGATATGGTGGAAATCCCGAGTCTGTACTGGAAATGCAGTGACGAAAGGGATTCTCCAGTTGCAAGAAATCTGTGGGGAATTAACAAACAATAAATTAGTTTTAAATCACAGCATTACATACCAAAACTGACCTATAACACTTGGAGATACAAATTACCACCAACAAGATTGCAGTGAAAGTGTGCTCTGATGCGATCACATCCAATAAATGTGGCTTACCTTAAAGTCACCATCAGACGCTCTGCGGGTGAAACAGAGAAGCGGCAATAGGTGTCCACTTTTCTTATGCGGTGTGCAATGCGCTCCACCAAGTAATCAAAATTCTCCATTTTCATCCTAACATATCCAAAAAATTTATCCGGGTTTCGTCGAAGGTCCATGCAGAGTGTAGAATAGACCCCACGCGTCATTCTCTTGGCTGTGATGGGGTGGATCCACAAACGTCGTCTACGATGCCTGATGCGCTGCTGTCTCGCTCTCTCCTTCTCCAGAACAATCACCCTCAAACGATTTGCCTCCGCTATAAAATCCGCCAAATTCTTCAAAATATTTCCAATGACAACATCCATCTTCGCCAGTAACTTGCTCTTCTCTCCAACCTGCACTTTCTCCTCTACAACCTGTCAAAGAAGGGCTGTAGGAACATGCTATATATAGTTTTCCAGTAGCCAATCCCGTTCGGAAGGCCACAAGGGTCAATTTTAAAAACCGGATCCGGCGTAATCCGTCGAAAAACGGATAGAAAAACGGATGAACCGGATGAGACGGATCCGGTTTTGTCTGTCAAGAAAAAGATGGATCCGGCAGAAAACCGGATCCGGCACATCAGGTTTTACTAAACATTTGCCGGATCCGGCGTTACGGCACGACGCCGGATCGCGCCTGACGCCGAAAACCTGATGTGTGAAAGTAGCCTTAGACTGGTAATGCGCAGGTGCTAAGGATAAAAAACATTTACTCCTGGGGGTTATCCATATAGATATTAAGCCCTTAGTGACAGAGCTAATTTGCAGCTTAATGACCAGTCCAATTTTTACAATTCTGACCACTGTCACTTTATGAGGCTATAACGGATCCCGCTGATTCTGAGACTGCTTTTTCGTGACATGCTAGTGGTAAAATTTATTCAATATGACTTGTGTTTATGAAAAAACAAATATGGCGAAAATGTTTAAAATTTTGCAGTTTTCAATATTTTTTGTTAGGAAGTTATAAGGGTTAAAAGTTAAACAGCAATTTCTCATTTTTACAACAAACTTTACAAAACCATTTTTTTAGGGACCACATCACATTTGAAGTCAATTTGATGGGTCTATATGGCAGAAAATACCCAAAAGTGACACCATTCTAAAAACTGCACCCCTCAAGCTGATCAAAACCACATTGAAGAATTTTATTTACCCTTTAAGTGCTTCACAAGAACTGAAGCAATGTGAAAGGAAAAAATGAACATTTAACTTTTTTTTTTTCACAAAAATTTTACTTCAGAACCAATTTTTTATTTTCACAAGTGAAAAAAAAGAAAATGAACTACAAAATTTGTTGCACAATTTCTCATGAATATGCCAATACCCCATATGTGGGGGTAAACAACCATTTGGGTGCATGGCAGAGTTCAGATGGGAGGAGCGCCATTTGACTTTTTCAATGCAGAATTGGCTGGAATTGAGATCGGACACCATGTTGCATTTGGAGAGCCCCTGATGTTCCTAAGCAGTGGAAACCCCCACAAATGACACAATTTGGAAACTAAATGTGAAGTATAGTGTGGCACTACCGTGAGATGCTCAAGTAGGTTAAAAAAACAATGTGCAATAAAATAAAGAGCTTGGCACTCAACTTAGTATGTCATTGCAAAGAGTTTTTTTATTGTTGCAGTCTGTAAATGTTTCGGTCTTAGGCTGGTTTCACATTAGCGCTTTTTAAGCGCACGCACGACCGGGGGTAGCTCCGCCCCCGAGCCGGCTCTCTGCCCGGCGTGCCCGCCCCTTGCTTGTAGCACCGCCTCCTAGCGGACAGCGGAGCCTGCGATCGGCGCACCCTATCTTTAGCATAGGGTGCGCAGATCGTGCGCAGGCCGTGCGCTAGTTGCGCTTTGACCTGCGCTGCGCACTTTTGACGGTGCGCCGTGCGCGCCAAAATCCGAAAAGTTTGATTTTGGCGCGCACGGCGCACCGTCAAAAGTGCGCAGCGCAGGTCAAAGCGCAACTAGCGCACGGCCTGCGCACGATCTGCGCACCCTATGCTAAAGATAGGGTGTGCCGATCGCAGGCGCCGCTGTCCGCTAGGAGGCGGCGCTACAAGCAAGGGGCGGGCACGCCGGGCAGAGAGCCGGCTCGGGGGAGGAGCTACCCCCGGCCGTGCGTGCGCTTAAAAAGCGCTAATGTGAAACCGGCCTTATCTAGACCTTCATCAGTCCCACTGCTTGTCACAGAAGTATTAAGGTATAAAATTGTATACACAGGATTGGAGTAACGGGCTCATCAAAATGTTTATGAAGTTCAGTAAAGGAGTTGCTCTTATCAGAATTCACGAGTAGAAAATAGATATAACTGTAGCAAAATAGCATATAGTAGACATTATTGGGTTGCAGTCTTAGTACTGGCATCATAGAATGTGCCTATAATAGGATTACAGTCCTGGTGCCATGGAGGCTTAATGTGCTCCGTATAAAGGGTCCCTCCTGTGGAAATAAGGTGAGGGCACAGTCGACCTATAAATATGTCTGTCCTCCAGAGGCAGTGGTGGTCAGGGGTTAATGTGTGCCAAAGAGACGCGGTATCCGCTCGTCTGATCAGTGAATTCTGATAGGAGCAACTCGTTTGCCGAACTTCATAAACATTTTGAGGAGACCATTACTACAATCCTGTGTGATGATGGTCTAGATAAGAACGAAACAAGTGCCAAGTTCTTTATTTTATTACAATTTGGAAACTAGACCCCCTAAGGAACTTA
This sequence comes from Dendrobates tinctorius, assembly GCF_039654945.1. NCBI lineage: Eukaryota > Metazoa > Chordata > Amphibia > Anura > Dendrobatidae > Dendrobates > Dendrobates tinctorius. The sequence goes on from NW_027361690.1 coordinate 3,736,831, forward strand.
TCTAGGTGTGTGGTGAGCACTTTGAACCCCCATGTGCTTCACAGAAGTTTAGAACTTAGAGCTGCAAAAATAAAACATTTTTTTTTCACAAAAATGATGTTTTTGCCCCCAATTTTTTATTTTCCAAGGGTAGTAAGAGGAATTGGACTCCAAATATTGTTGTGCAATTTGTCCTGAGTATGCTGATACCCCATACATGGGGGTAAACCACTGGGTGCATGGCAGAGCTTGGAAGGGAAGGAGCGCCGTTTGACTTTTAATCTCAAAATTGTGAGAGCGGATGCCATGTCTGGTTTGGAGATGTGCCTAAACAGCAGAAACCCGCCAAAACTGACTTCATTTTGTTAACCTCACCCCTCAAAGATTTTATCCAGGGGAATATTTTGCAATTTGAACCCACAGGTACAACACAGAATTTGATAACATTAGGTCATCATATTGAAAAAGTTCATTTTTTCACCAAATCTTGTTTTAAACCTGAATTTCTCACTTTTGTTAGAGATTACACCAAAAACTGGACTTCACAATTTGGTACCTACTTTCTTATGTGCATGGTGATATCCCATATGTAGTCAAAAAGTTCTGTTTAGACAAACGGCAGGGCTCGGACAGGAAGGGGCACAATGTGACAAATTTGGTTTTATTTTAAATAGATTGTCATATTTGCAGAGCCTGTGTGGTTTAAGAGCAACAGAAATCCCCCATAAATGTCTTTTTTATAAATTGTACCCTCTAATCTATTTATCTAGGGAGGTAGTGAGTAGTTTGATGCCACCATTTTTTATGCAGTTGATGCAACACAAGTTGGAAAATTTAAAAATTGCATTTTTTTCACTGTCTCTTATGAATCTTTTTTGTACATTCTGAGGAACACACATTAGTTTTTATGTGTTCAGAAATACATCCAATATGGCACCAATGAATGGATACACGGCTTTGCCTGTAATAATAGATGGCACACCATTTTGGCTTTAGGGTAAATTTGACGTTCCAGGACCCATTCAAAGCTTCTAGAGACATTGAGCAAACAAGAAAATCCTTTCAGGAATTATTACTCACAGAGGGAGGCATTTTCCTAAAAACACATTGGCCGATTATAAAATTTGGTCTTGCTAACTAAAGTTGTCTTGCTTTGGCGTATATTAGAGCAGAAAGAATAAACTGTACTGGAGTGAAGGGCAAAATGTGAAGGAAAATGCAGTCAACTATGTGGCAAAGCTGAGTTTGTTCCAAAGATGAAAGAACACCAGCAGGGCTAGAATCGCAGATACTTTCAGAGACTGATCGTACAATGTCCTTTAAGCTCCATCAATCCCTATATGAGAGACGAATATGCCAATAGACATGGTGCACCATAGCAAGCTCCCACCTGCCAAGGTATGCACAAAACAACCAATCCCCTACAGAATCTGTAAAGTATTGCTTGGTACCAGAGTTTCGGCAAGAACCATACAGTAAAGCCTATAGTGTATAAGTACACAACTTCCTCATTTTTAGAAATTGTCCAATAAAATTATCATGCCCATATCACCAACATAAATATAAGTAATACAAATGGAAGCCAAAGTTTTGTGTAGCAAGACAGTCGTAAAAACAGTCAAAGTTAGATAAATGGTCAAAAATTTTTGTGAGTAATCAAGTCCTAGAATTAATGTTCAGATGACCTGACTTTGTGGGGTCCACGCTCTGGAGCATACACACGTGGGTACATGGACGAGTAAGGGGTCTTTAGGATTTTTTATACAGGACAAAGCTGTTGTATGTGGCAGTTTGAATAAAGTAGATTGCCAACTTTTTGTACCATGCCCCGGTCTTCCGCTTGACCAGGTATGGTTGCAGAACCTGGTCTGACAAGTCAACACCACCCATAAATTTATTATAGTCTGTGACGCAGACCGGTTTTTTCTAGTCCCTGGTGGCACCTCTCTCTCTGTCACAATGGTGTCAGCATGCAGTGTGGTCAACATGTAGACATCCTTCCTGTCATTCCACTTCACTGCAAGAAGTCAGTCACTTGCGAGTGAGAATGACACCCTCCTCTCCAGACGTCTGAACACAAACTGTGACGGAAACCCCACTCTGTTTTCCTGACTGTCCCACAGGCCCCTGTATTTCCAGAGTGGAGGGATTTATATAGGGGGATGCTTGTGTAATAGTTGTCCATATACACATGGTACCCTTGATGTAGAAAGGGCGTCATTAGCTCCCAGACAATTTTGCCTGGAATGCCAATTGTCTGAGGACAGTTTGGGGGGTTTATTTGGTGGTCCCTACCGTCATAAATTAGGAAGGTGGAAGTGTATCCTGATGAGCTCTCAAGTTTTGTATAATTTGATTCCGTATTTGGCACGCTTGGAGGGGATAAATTGGCGGAATGACAGACATCCCTTGTAGCTCATCAAGGACTCATCGACTGCAAATTTTTCTCTGGGGTATAGGAATTTAGAAATGAAATTTGTAGGAGGGAAATTAGGGGTCTCAATTTATTTAACCGATCATAGTTGGGGTCAGTTCTTGGGGGGGCTTGGAAATTATCACTGCAGTGGAGGAATCTCATCAGGATTTCGTAATGGATTCAGGACATGATGGCTGCAAATACAGGGGTGCTATGGACAGCTTTTGGTGCCCAATTAGAGCGGAGTGTGGTTTTTTGTTACTAAACCCATATTCAGGGTAAGGCCTAAAAAAATTTTTTATTTCAGGGACATTTGTGGGGATCCAGGAACGGGAATGAAAGGCAGTGGATTTTTGGGAAATGTATTGTCGGGCATATAGGTTTGTTTGGTGGACGATTAATTCTAGGACTTCGGGGCAAATGAAAATTTGGAAAAAAATCAATGGGGGTAAAATTGGTGATATCTACTCTAATTCCAGGGACAGCAGAAAAATGGGGAAATTGAGGAGAAAATGAGGTGTCATTATACCACAGCGATGGGGGGACTGTGGTACTTGATCCTGCCTCTGAACTTTCACCAGTTCACTGTCTGAAAGCTGCTCAGCTTCAGAGGCAGATTCTGTTTTGCTCCCGAAGTGCCAGAGCAAAGCAGGCTGTAAGCTTGCTCCACGCTGAAAGTTCTGTTGGCCATTTTTTTTTTATTTTCCTGCCTTACAAAAAACTAACCCTAATCTGACTCTAAATTTTTTTCCTGCTAACCTTAACATGTGTAACCCTAGCCGCAAAAAATTATTTAAAAATTAAAAAAAAATAATTATAAAAAATATATATTTTTTTATAATCCCTTGACAATGAGGATGCGGGGATTATGGAGAATGGAGGTGGGCAAACTGGATTTTTTTTTGTAGCCTGCGGACTCTGAAATTATGATTTATACATTCTGAAAGGACAGCACTTCAGCTGTAGTTTATCTCTCTTCTCTCCCAGAACAACTACAAGGAGAGAAGAGAGAGGCACAGCCCAAGTGCTGGAATGTTTATCAAGTATTGGGGGTTTTGATCACTGTGATAGGGTCTACCACAGTAATCAAAACCCAGCAGCCAATGAGAAAATTCTCATTGGTTGCCGGGTGCCGGCTGGCTTATCTTGGCAGGCGCAATGCGCATGCAGAAATTTGTATAGAAGTCCAGCTCACCCACGTCTGACCTCACCGCACCTCAGACTCGGATCCAGCCCTGCCCTGGCCGCACAGCAATAATGAAAGAAGAAGCGATCCAGCTGAGTGCTCTGGTGATTTATTGAATGCTGTTCAAACAACAGAACGTTGTTTACGCGTTTCTGGCTAGACGCCCTTAATCATAACCATGGTTATGATTAAGGGCGTCTAGCCAGAAACGCGTAAACAACATTCTGTTGTTTGAACAGCATTCAATAAATCACCAGAGCACTCAGCTGGATCGCTTCTTCTTTCAGCAATGCTCATGCACCTGCCATTTTCATTCTGCCGGAGGAAGGGCACAGCTTATCCGGTACATAAGGTAGCGTGGGAGGCTCTGAGGTCCCTATTTCTCTCCCCTCTGATGTGCAATCACATCAGAGGAGAAATTGAATACAAAATCTGCATTTTTTGGGGGTCGCGGTTTTACAGTTAATAAAGGCGATCGCAACCCCGGGATCGGTAAATACAACCCGAAACATGTTCTCCAGCCAAGACCCCAGAGATATTCTGACTCTGGGGGGCACTATACACTTTTCCCACACGGCACTGTGGTTTAAGTACCCTTAACTACCGCTGTTAAAAAGCATATTGGCGGTCATTAAGGGGGTTAAAGAAGGTTATGGGTAGGCCTCTCAAAATTCTTAATGCAGGCATCATAAACACAATTAAAAAATTTACAGTGAGAGTAGCATGATCACCCTGTTGCTATTGTGGTGTTGGTGAAGGAGGAGAAGAACACAAAAAAGACAAAATCCTGAAGCGTATAAACATGTTTGGTTGGAAAGGGGTGCACGGAAATAGATCAGAAAACAAAAACAAAACACTGGATTTGAGTTTATCTTACGCTGCTGTCATCCGGTGGTGTTGAGAGGTTTGGACCAATCCAGTCCTTGCTCATTTTGATAAGAGTCAGTTTGTTAGCATTTTCAGTTGACAGACAGATGCTGCAGCACTAAAAACCTGCTCTGACAAAATTCTAGTGGCATGACAGGCCAGGACCTCCAAGGCGTAGGGGAGTCAGTTCAGGCCATGTGTCTAGGTTGGATACCCAATAGTTGTAAGGTACAGGGGAATCACAGAGGACACTGGTATGGTTGTCAAGGCACTCCTTCAGCATCTTCCAAGACCTTTCCCTCCTTGCCAGAGTACCCCATGCATCAGAGTCTGGGCAAAGGGAGTGTCTGAGAAAAGTGTTCCAGACCTTTGATAGTGTTGACTAGACATGAGCGAATATCGTCGGATCCCTCCTTATTCGGCTCGCTAATAGAGCTTATCGAATAGCTGCAGCGGGAACCCGGATACCTAGAGCACTCTACATAATCAGGTTGCTGGCACCGCAGCTACATGTGTCACGGCTGTGTGACAGTCACAAGACATAAATGGAGAACCTGTGTGTTGTGACTGACAAACAGCTGTGATACATGCAGCTGCAGCGCCGGACAACTGATTATCGAGAGTACCAAGTAAAGAACCTCCACAGCACAGGCAGATCATTAACTAAAAACAGAAAATAAAGATTAAACAACAACCACAAGATGTATTTCATCAACCAAGGTAGAATTTTAATTAGTTTAACGGTGCAGACCTGACACTGTGTAGGTTATTGTGCACAAACCTGCTGAGTGCTGACAGTTTCTCTTTAATATTGAATATAATTAGCCCTAATATGGGCTGTTGTGGCAGTTGAATGAAACATTAGCAGTATCTAATCTCTGCCTATATGCAGCTAAAACTCTGTCCCTAGTTCATCATCACTTCTCCCTGCTCTGCCTGTTGCCGTTGATACACTGTGCCTAGCATATAGACCTGATGACACTATGTGGCCATCCAATCACAGTAATGCCACAACCAAGATGGCTACAGCATTACATTGACTGGCAGGCAATCCCTGCATGTTTATTAGCTGTCTAACAAGCGCCAAACATGTGGAGCAGGGACTCAAACTTGCGGGAAAGCCATCAAAATTACTCACTGAGTAACGAGCATATCGAGCACTATGATGCTCGAAAGAGTAACAAGCAGTGCTCGTCACTAGTACTCATCTTAGAAGTTGTGACAGCACAAGTCCTGTGAAAGCTCAATAACCATTGCTGCTGCTCTTAGCTCGGTCATGAACTTCTCCAGGATGATTGAAGGAAAAGACAATTCACGGTTTTGGGCTGGGATAACCGAAATGAAGATTCTTGATCCAATACTATAAAGGAGTGGTTTTTATTCCACAATGTGTTTCCACGTCAATCTGACATTTTCCTCAAGCGTAATAAACTGTACAGTTGTTTTTTACATTTGAAAAAGATGCCAGTCTTACATCAAGGATCTTCATTTCGGTTACTGCAACACAAAACAGTGAATTCTCTTTTCCGTCATACAGCTGTACAGAGCAGAACTGTAGTGAATCCTGCAGTGGAATGAGATAAAACATGTGAAAGCAGAAGCAAAATCCCTCTTCTTCTCTCATTCAGCTGTAATCTGATCCCTCACTAATCAATCAGTCTATCTTGTTTCCAGCAAGATCGATTTTAGCAAGGTTTTTATTTTTGTATAGGAGGTTCAAAAGTGGAGAAGTATGCAGAATAATCTGATAACATACAGTATTTACACAGTTTATTATATTTGAATGCATTAATGATTTATGCAAAGTTTGTGGAAACAAATTCCCTGTTGAGTGAACATTTTAAGTCCTCTTTCTCACTCACTTTTTATCCTTGCACATTATCCATTTTTTCTCTCTTCAAATTACATTTTATATTCTAACAAAAACACACACAAAATAACTACATTGTAAATGTTTAGAACTTTAGATGCTATGTATGTATTTGTAAATATTCAAAAATATTTCTAATGTATCTACATGAAAACTGCCAGTCATTAATAATTAATGACAAAGTAAATGTGACTACAGTTGATTGATTATTATGCTTAATACAGGAAGGAAATATAGTAAATCTATCCATATCATGTCAAACACATTTCTGACAATGGCACCACATGCTCCTGAGAGATGCAATAAGTAGGAAATGGCATTACGTGGTAGACTACTTAAATTTCCTTTTACGACAAAAATCCTCATACCCCAATTCCTTGGAGACAATATGTATTTCTGGATAAGTAATGACTTTTACTGTACATGATTACTTGAATGAACCATTTTTATTATTTCCTAATTGGCAGCTTTGATTATACAGTACTCTCTGACTTTGAGCGATTTTCATCCTAGCCACAAGCACTCACTTGGTAAGTTACATTTTTACCGTCCAACATTCTAAAAAGCTCTGTTATTCCACTTGAGATAGCTTTTACAACAGCAGAAAAGTAAAAAAAAAAATACATTCTTGATGCTGTGCTAATGTGCACTGCATTCAAACACAACCATGTAAGATATATAGTCAGACAAAAAATCACCAAAAAACATTTAGGAACACAAGATTAGTTTAAAGCAATCATGTTGAGAAATCATTTAACTAAATGAGCTTAAACAAAAAGCTAATCCCTCTGTCCTTAGATTTCCCTTATTGTTGTTTGCATAGTCTAAGTCAGTTGTTATATTCAGATTGGATTTTTGGTGCTTTGTCATTATTTTATTTGCCTCTTATGTGTCTTCTCGTTTGGCACATGAACCAGACGACAAATCAATACTCTGACAGTTCTGAGACAAAAGTTATTCCTGCCTCTAGTAGACACCGTGGCATTGAATCATTGAGAGCATCCATCAATGGTGCCGTAGCAATGGAACTTAGGGAGAATAAAGCTCTAAGGAGTTTAAACACTTCTTGAAAAAGTCTACAAAACAGAGTGTCTAATTATTTATGGAGTGCTGAGCATCTAGTTAATTTTGCACTGTGATAAGGTTATCCTGATTAATGTTACTGACCGGAGTACATTAAAGATCCACTTAGCAATTTTCTAAATGAATAAATCGACTAATATAAGTTGTGGTCAAAAGCTAGCTAAAATTGGAAATTGATATAGAATTTGCAACCTTTAAATGTATGTGGTAGTTAATTTATTCACAAAGGCTAAGCAAAATTTGGAGTTCAGGCACATTACAGAATTGTGTGCACAGAGTTAACAAAAAAAGAGCATGGAGGCTTACTAGCTTCCAAATAACAAATTATACCAATAGAGCATACCCAATGTTGTATGAAATTGGAGACATATGGAGGTACAGTTTAGGACCCATGAACTAGAATGTAAGCCCTATTAAGGCTCTAAACAAAATGCCTCTGTGCATAATGCCTTATAATTTACATTTGTGGAGAAACTAGCAAAACTAGTAAACACTGTATGATTTAATACATTTTTAAGGTAGATATCTAAATAGACAATGCTATTACTGATATGGGCTCACCTGGCAATAATTATTGTCTAAGCTGTAGGTTAGGGTACACAACACAGACTGAAAGTGATGGCTCAGCGAGCCAGTCTTGTCGGAAGACACATATGCATCAGCATTGGCAAGAATCAGGAAAGCTGGATGGCAGGAAACGCAGACCTAGAAATGCCAATATACTCAGAACTTGCAGCAAATAAATGGCTAAATGTAGAGTGGTATGTTACCAGCAGAGATATGGCCAATGGCAAATATGCAGGCAATCAGCAAACATATGGCTAACCATAGGTAGATGTGGTTTACAGGCAAACTGGACACTTGCTTGAAGAAAAGATTATTCTCTTTTGTAGCGTTGTAGTGTAAATAGCACCAGTTTAGAAGAGAAGAGTTTGTTATGAAGACAACAAAAAAGTTAACCACACGAGCTAGGAAGTACATGCAAATAGACAAAAAAACAAGAGTTTACAGAAAAAATGATTGACCAAAACATCAGCCATAAAGCATTGGTACTGAGATATAGTCTGAGGTCCCCACCTTCAGAACCACTCCTTTATTGAAGGTGTCTTGATAATTGCCAATAATTTCCATCTGTTGTGTGCTCCATTTGCTCAACAGCATATGAAATTGATTGTCAATCAGTGTTGCTTACAGTTATTACTTCATAAAATGATACTTGTCAGAATTGTAAAGTTTGGCTTGGCCATGAATGTGTAAACAGGCTCTTGGTTGAAGGAAATAAATATTTGATCCCTTGCTGAGTTTTTAAGTTTGCTCAATGACAAAGATATGAACAGTCTATAATTTTAAGGGTAGGTTAATTTTAACATTGAGAGAATGTCACGGGGCGACTGGCCCTGCGTGACGTGACCCGAATCAACAATCGGTCGGTCACAAAACCAACAAAGACAAACAAGGGGACACCGGTGACACAATTACAACGGTGGGACCTGCAAATAGGGAACAGGGAAATGGACACCTCCTGCACTTTCCTAAGGAAGTGCCCTGAACTCTCCTCACGTTCCCTATACAGGTTCTTTCAACCTGTCGCCGACAAGGATACCTCAGTCCCTCACTAGCCCTGCACCTATCCCTTACTAGGGAACTGACAAGTGCGGACACTGGTCCCATCACTGTACTAATAAAACACCAAGGAAAATAACAGACAGGGAAAAACAAACAACACTTAGCTTCCTCTGCAGTCATGCACTGGACCACAGAGTAGGGCACCCGAACATAGCTTCCAGCAGGAAAACCACTGCTCCAGATCTGCTGCAAACACCACTGCTTAAGATAGCTTGTCTCTTCAGAAGGGTTGGCTTCCAAATGACCTGTATTACCAACAGAGATCTGCAGCACCAGGAGGCCTTATAAAGGTAAGAGGGAGTGGTCACCACCTGCATAAATAATCACCATGCAGTAACACCAGCAGCCACCGGGGAGAAAAACCCATCAGCAGACCAACTACAGCTGTAGTAACACCAGCAGCCACCAGGGAAAACCTGACATTAACCCCCGATGACCTGAAAGAGAAAAAGTTTATAAAAGAGAATCCAGAATCTGACAGATCCAAAAATGGATCATGGCAGAGATAGAATATCAAATATAAAATTCAGAAAATCACACTGCATAAAATTATATAAATTTATTTAAATTTTGCAGTGAGAAATAAGTATTTGATTCCTCTGGCAAACAAGACTTAATACTTGGTGGCAAAACCCATGTTGGCAAGCACAGCAGTCACATTTTTTTGCAGTTGATGATGAGGTTTGCACACGTCAGGAGGCATTTTGGTTTACTCCTCTTTTCAGATCATCTCTAAATCAATAAGATTTTGATGCTGTCGCTTGGCAACTCAGAAATTCAACTCCCTCCATACATTTTCTATGGGATTAAGGTCTGGAGACTGACTATGCCACTCCATGAACTGGAGACAGTGTTCTTTGGGTCATAGGCAACATTTCTCTTCCTCCAAACACAGCGAGTTGAGTTAATGCCAAAGAGCACAATTTTTGTCTCATCTGACCACAGCGCCTTCTCCTAATCACTCACAGAATCATACAGGTGTTCATTGGCAAACTTCAGACAGGCCTGCACATGTGCCTTCTTGAGCAAGGGGACCTTTTTGGCACTGCAGGATTTTCAAGCTTTACGGTGTAATGTGTTAACAATGGTTTCATTGGTGACTGTGGTCCCAGCTGCCTTGAGATCATTAACAAGTTCCTCACATGTAGCTTTAGGCTAATCATAATCAAGATTACCCCACGATGTGAGATTTTGCATGGTGCCCCGGATCAATGTCGATTGACAGTCATTTTGTATTTCTTCCATTTTATTACTATTGTACCAACAGTTGTCTCCTTCTCATCTAATGTGTTACATATGGTTTTGTAGCCCATTCCAGCTTTGTGGAAGTCTATGATCTTGTCCCTGACATCCTTAGAAAGCTTTTTGGTCTTGCTCATGTTGTAGAGGTTAGAGTGTGACTGAACAATTGAGTCTGTGGATAGGAGTCTTTTAAAAAGGTGACTATATAAGAATGGTTGGAAGGGGTTCAAATACTTATTTCTCACTGAAAAATGCAAATAAATTTATATAATTTATACAATGTGATTTTCTGGATTTTAATTTTGATATGTTATATTTCAATGTTAAAATTAACCTACACTTAAAAATATAGATTGTTCATGTCTTTGTCAGTGGGCAAACTTACAAAATCAGCAAGGGATCAAATAATTATTTCCTTCACCCAAGAGCCTGTTTACACCTGCATGACCCGGCCAAATTTTACAATTCTGACAAGCGTCATTTTTTGAAATAATAACTCTACAATGCTTCAATGGATCCTACTAATTCTGATTTTTCGACACATGGTTTTTCATGAAAGTGGTAAATTTTTTCAATATGACGCATTAATTTCTAAAAAACCATGAAATTTGGTGATAATTTTTTAAATTTTGCAGTATTTAAACTTTTTATTATTCATTACTTTAATTTTTGTGCCCTTAAAATCAGAGTTATATCACACAAAATAATAAATAACATTTTCCACATGACTACTTTACAGCATCACAATTTTTGAAAATTTTTTTGTTAGGCAGTAAGGAGAGTTAAGGAGAGTTAAAAGTCGACCAGAGATTTCTCATTTTTACAACAAAATTTACACAACCATTTTTTTTAGGGACCACATCACATTTGAAGTGACTGAGGGGTTTATATGAGAAAATACCAAAAAGTGACACCATTCTAAAACCTGCACTTCTAAAGGTGCTTAAAACACATTAAAGAAGTTTATTAATTATGTATTTGCTTTACAGGAATTAAAGCAATGTGGAAGAAAAAAAATTAACATTAACTTTTTTTCACAAAATGTTTACTTTAGTCCCAATTTTTTTTTTTTTTTAATTTTCACAAAGGTAACATAAGAAAATAAACCAAAACATTTGTTTTGCAATTTCTCTTGAGTATGCCAATACCCCATATGTGGGGGAAAACCACTCTTTGGGAGCACGGCGGGGCTCAAAAGTTTAGGAGAGCCGTTTGACTTTGAATGCAAACTTAGCTGGAATTGAGAACAGACACCATGTAACGTTTGGAGAACCCCTGATTTGCCTAAACAGTGGAAATCCCCCACAAGTTACCCCATTTTGGAAATTAGACCCCTCAAGGAATATATCTTGATATGTGTGTGAGCACCTTGAACCCCCAAGTGGTTTACAAAAGTTTATAATGTAAAGCCATGAAAATTAAAAAAAACAAACTGTTTTCCACAAAAATCTTTTAGCCCCTTTTTTTATTTTCACAAGGGTAACAGGAGAAAGTGAACCATTTAAATTGTTGTACAATTTATCCTTAGTACATCGATACCACATATGTGGGGGCAGAACCTCTGTTTGGGAGCACAGCAGGGTTCAGAAGGGAAAGAGTATCATTTGACTTTTTGAACAGAAAATTGCAATCGAGAACGCACGCCATGTCGAGGTTGGAGAGGACCTGATTTGCCTAAACAGTGGAAACCTCCCACAAATTACCCCATTTTGGAAACTAGACTCCTGAAAGGAACTTGGGTAGACATAAGGTGAGCAACTTGAACCCAGAGGTGTTTCACAGAAATTTATAATGTTGAAACGTGAAAATTAAAAGTCACGTTGAATGCATACTTTGATGGAATGATCTGTGGGTGTCATGCCATGTTTGAAGAGCCCCTGATGTGCCTAATCAGTGGAAAACCTCACAAATGACCCCATTTTTTGAGAAACTATACCACCCTTGAACGCTTAGATGCTTCACTGAAATTCATAACTTTGACCAGTGAAAATAAAAAAGAAATCACAATTTTTTCACAAAAATGTTCTTTTAGCCCTAATTTTTTTTCCAGGGTAAAGATAAAAAATTGACCCCAACATTTTTTGTTCAATTTCTTCTGAATATGTTGATCCCCAAATTGTGGGGAAAAACTATTGCTTGAGCACATGGCAGGACTTGGAAAGGAAGGAGTGGCATTTGGAGCGCAGACTTTGATTAAATGGTCTGCAGGCATCATGTCGCATTTGGAGAGTTCCTGATGTGCCTAAATGTGGAAACTTCTAAATAGTAACCATATATTTGAATTGACCTAGTTTTTTCCTGGTATGTGAATTTTTTAATGTGGTGGCATACATGAGTTGCGTAGAGTACATCAGGTTGGCATACGTGAGTGGTGTAGAGTGCATCAGGTTAGCATATCGCTGCAGCCTTGCAGCGCTGAGGTCCTGGGTTCGAATCCCACCAAGGACAACATCTGCAAGGAGTTTGTATGTTCTCCCCGTGTTTGCGTGGGTTTCCTCCGGGTACTCCGGTTTCCTCCCACATTCTAAAGACATACTGATAGGGAATTTAGATTGTGAGCCCCATCGGGGACAGTGATGATAGTATGTGCAAAACTGTAAAGCGCTGCGGAATATGTTAGCGCTATATAAAAATAAAGATTATTATTATTATTATTATTATATGAGTTGTGTAAGACAAAAATAAATGTATTAGTCCATGAATGAGTGGTAGAAATTGAAACAGTCTTTCATACACAGACCAGGTTTGTCAGAGCATGTGTCACATTGAGAATTGTGTCACTGATCAACGCTCAGCAGCTGCTGGAGGCACAAAACAGAAAAATCTGCAATAAATTGAGTGATCAAGTACTGATTAGAGATCAAGTACTGATTAGAGATCAAGTACAGCAGATGGGGTGGGGAGAAAGGGATGAAAGGGGGATTTGGGTGGATTCGGAAAGATCAGAGAAGGATCAGCAATGTCTTTTCTTCTTCCAACTTCAGCAGCAGGAATGCCAGCAGTGATGTTACAGGCTTGAAAAAGTCTGTGGCACCATATGGCCAAGGACAGAGCACAGAAGAACAGTGAGCGCCCTGTACATGTCCGCAGCTAGAATGAGGAAGAACAGGGTGGTCACTGTGAGATCAGATGGTGTCTGTGCATTCTGATTGGTGCGGTCAATGACACCAATCAGAGCTGGTCCTGGTAATGACACCGTTGCTTGGCTCCAGCCTATGATCAGTGTTCTTACAGCACCAATCGTAGGCTGAACATCAGTGTTTCATGCAATTCCATAGCGGGGAGGTGTTAATGCCAAGTGTACTATTGCCCTGAAGTGACATCAAATGGACAACCACTATCCAAGTATGTTCAAATAAATTATATCTACTAGAGACATTAACCATCTGGGATGGGCCACTATACATTTACTAATACAGTATTTGGCAGCCTTATTTCATCATACTCAGGTCCCTAAATTTTCATTGTTTTCACATAACCTATAAGCAAGTTATATCACACCTGGACTTCATCTGTTACTGGACCACGTATCAATACACAGACAATCACAAGCAGTACCCACCAAGTTGATTATGATTTCCTTAGCAATAGCTACTTTTTATTTATAAGTAATATTTGTAATTTTACATAAGATAAGATAGATATTGTTTAAACCTTTAAGGACCAGGGGTATTTCTGCTTTTGAGTTTCCATTTTGTTCTCCCTTTATTCACAGAGCATAAGTTTTTTATTTTTTTCGTCAATATGGCCATGAGAGGGATCAACACCTTTGCTTTTAGCATATTGTGTACTGGAAAATGGGAATTCCACAATTGATTTTTTTTTTTACCATGCTCACTAAATGCTAAAACTGACCAGCCATTATGATTCTCCACGTCATTACAAGATCACAAATACCCAACATGTCTAGGTTCTTTTAAATGTAAGTGGTGAAAAAAATCCAAAGCTTGTAGAAAAAAATGGCGCCATTTTCTGAGACCTGTAGTGTTTTTATTTTTGGGAATCTTGGGCTGGGTGAGGTCTTATTTTTTGCATGCCGAGATTAAGTTTTATTGATACCATTTTCGTGTAGATATGATATTTTGATCTCCCGTTACTGCATTTTTTTGCAATGTATCAGCAACCAAGAAAATGCAATTCTGGCTTTTTGATTTATTTCCTCATTACACCTTTTACTAATCGGATAAATTCTTTTATATCTTGATAGATCAGGTGATTTTGAAAGCGACAATACCTATTATGTCTGTTTTTTAATTGTTTTATTTTGAAAGGGGCAAAAGGGTGGGGTAATTTGAAATTTTACATATTTTTAAAAACTTTTTTTTACTTTTTACTTGCTTCAATAGTATCCATGGTAAACTAGAAGCTGTGATCATCTTCAGCCCTGCTATGTGTAGCTAAAATGTTCATTTGCTATGAGTGCAGGCCATCGGGCAATGACAAAGAGAAGGGTCTCCTGCAGACCCCGGGCTGTCATGACAACCCATTAATGACCCATGGTCATGTGACAAGGGCATCAATGGGCGGAGCTAAAACGCGCATCGGGTTTGCACAAGTTAAATGCTGCTGTCAGAGATGGTTAGGGGAGTTGAACTATGACGAATGCTGCATGTGCTAGGTCATTAAGGGATTAAAGAGAATTTGTAAACAGCTTTGTGCTATGTGATTTGAGAGCAGCATCATGAGACCCTTATTCCAGCAGTGATACTTAGCTGCTTGTTGGATGTTTAATAAAATAAGTATCTTATAAGTAGGAGATTATCACTAGAAGACTAGATGTCTCATGCCATGTAGTCCTTCTGCTCTGTGTAAACACCTTGCCGATGCACTATGTACACGAAAGTTGCCAATCAGTGGTGTGAGTGGTGATATCCAGAGCTCAGTATTAGGCCGGAGTCACACTAGAGAGAAATACGAACGAGAGCTATGCAATAAAAAATCGCATAGCACTCGAACCAATGTTAATCTATGGGGCAACTCCATCATGTTTTTTTCGCGCCTGTATTATACGTGCGGAGGAAATCGCAGCATGCTGCGATTTGCACCATATTACGGCCGAGACTCGCAAATCTATGGGTGCGAGAAAAAACGGATTATGCACGGGACATGCATGTGATTTGCTAGAAATATGCACCGGTGTCCTTTAGAAAAGCTGGCAATTCAGTGCGCTATACTGTAAATTCACACTGGCAGATTAAAATAGAATAGATAGAATACATGTATACACATAGTATACGTGTATTCATGGAGGAATTAAGGAAAAACTGCGTGCGCAGCCTCCCCAACTGACCAGACATGAACTCAGTAGCGTAGGAAAGTTTTTAAACACTTTCCCACATTGTCAGTTCACCAAGGGTCAGGCGGGGAGTCTGAGCAGCCTCAGTGACTACCACTGACGTCACTGAGGCTGCGCTGACTCCCCGCCTGACCTGCGGTGAACTGACAGCATGGGAAAATGTTCAGAAACTTTCCCATGCTAATCAGTTCATCTCCAGTCAGGCAGGGAGGCTGCGCAGCATCTTTTCCTTCATTCCTCCGTGGTTTACAGCCGGGCCAGTCACATTAGCAATGCTCCCAGTTGTAAACTATTTAACCCCTTCAGATAGATTGCAGTGTGGGGCATGACTGTACGTCAGACAGGTTTGGGATATTGTTGCTTTTTTATTTTGGATTTTTTACAGGAGAATGATTGCTTCGATTGGATTGGGAGTTAAATAAAGATGGAAAAAATGTGTTTATTACATTAAAAGTCTTTATTATTATTGTGTTTTTTAACCCTTTTAGACTAGTGGATTAATAATGGAGAGGTGTCTCATTGACACCTCTCCATTATTAACCAGGCTTAATGTCACCTTGCAATAGCAAGGTGACATTAACCCCTTATTACCCCATATGCCACCCCCTACAGAGCAATGGGAAAAGAGAGGGTAAGTGGCAGAATTGGTGCATCTTACAGATGCGCCTTTTCTGGGGTGGCTGTGGTCAGATTTTTTTTAGCCAGGTGGGGCCCAAAATCAATGGTCCCTCTCTAGCCTATTAATTTCTGCCCTCAGTCACTGGCTTGACCTCTCTGGCAGAGAAAATTGAGCGGGAGCGCACGCAAGTATTTTCCGTGAATTAATCCTTTAATTTAACACCTACAGTGCCAAAATTTTACACACACTACTAACATTATTAGTGAGGGTCATATATAAATCTAACGGATATGCAATGGTTTACTGCATGTCTCATATTCTGTCGGGTTCTGTAAAGATTTTACAGAAGCCGACAATTGAATTATCGGCTATTCTGCTATCTACCTCTATGAAATATAAATATATATACACAGTATGTGTCTCACTGATAGATATATGTTGTAATATATATATATATTGTAAGGTAGCACTTGTTATTCAGGTAGGGGACACTCGCTAGGCGGCCAAATAACCAGGTCCGGCACAGGTTTATCATATAACTCCAACAGTCCATGCGGTTTATTAAGCATCATAAACCATGAACAGCAACAGAAAGTTCATATCCAAACAGCATAGCGTCCATGACAGAGCTCCACTCTCTTAACCCTGTAGTCACACAGGTTATGCAATGTCCAATGCGCAGGCTCTCTAGCCTCACAGTTATCTCACCTCATGGCCGGGTTAGCTCATGGTTGCTTCACCACACTGCAGGCGTCCATTCCCTCCCCTGGGAACTCTTAGGCACTTGCAGCCATTAAACACAGCGTCCCTGTCACTGTCACGCGTGTCTGGACGCAGATGATACCGCAAGGCGGACCCATAACACACGTGACCCTGGATACAGCGCCTCCAGTGGCAAATTGAAATAATAATACGTGCAGATAGATACACCGCCTCCACCTTGCGATTTTAGGTATTACACGTTACTATAAATTTTGGAAACCCCGCCTCCAGTACGGCAAATTTAAATAATAAGGGGGAACCTGGGAAACATTAACAATGGTGGGCCCTGCGATAGGGAATAGGGGAGTGGAGACCTCCTAAGCTCCCCTGAGCCAGTGTCCCTGCACTCCTTACATTCCCTATACAGGCTCCGCACCTGTCGCCGCATGCGAACCTTAATATTATATAGAGCCCCACACCTGATTCATAATTACGTACATATTAAACCAAAACTATCGTGCGATACCACTAACCACCACCGGGGCAACTCAGAATGAATGACACCACATGTGATAATTCCAATGGCCACCGGGGGCAATCACGTCACCTTGCCAAAGGAAAAACGTTCACTTTGTCCATTTAATCTGACAGATCCACGCCTGGATCATGACAGTACCCCCTCCTTAATGAGGGGCCTCTGGACCCTCAAGACCACTCCTCATTAGGGAAACACCTACAGCGGGGATCCCCAGATCCTGAGTTCACCCCACCACTACAGGTTAATGACAAACGCACCGCTGGTATTGGCAATATATGTTCATTTTGGAGGCACCACTCATCTCCACAGCGACGACCTGGGGAACGAGTTTATGTATGGGTATGTTTGCTATGAGCTGATCAGACTCCACAACACACTCCCACAAGATGGTTTTTTGGTGGCACCCATACACGCTCGTTCACACCCAGGTCCGGACGTGAACGTTCATTGCACACATTTGTTTGTCATAATTGGTGAACTCATTCTGAACTAGACAGCAGAGGCGTCCCCCTGTGTCACCACACTCACACCCCCGCTATTCACCAAGGGACACCACCCACCAACCCTCTTTACCATGAGGTCTACGCCTCCCAGGGTTGGTTAATGGCGAGGGTTGAGATTTGTCCCTACTCCCCCGCAGCACACCTGCTGCTCACACCAGGAGGAGAGGGGACCAGATATGGAGGAACATACACTCACTGGTCGCCTCCACATGACCAGGAGGGGGCGGCATTAAAGATTTGGCGTGAGCCCCGCGGACTCTACACCAGTCTGCTCATCACCGGGATGTACCCCTTCTCCTCGGGGAATACCAAGCAGCTCCGTGGGGCACCATTCCTCCCTCCTGCCTGGGTATGCCCACGTGCATGAGCAAGTCCCGCTCCCCAGCAGCGACTCTAGGGGCTTTTAGCCAGATCACAGCTGCCATTTTTTTTTTCCTCAGCAGAGGCCCCAGACCCAGATAACTGCTGCTGCAGCGGCTTAAACACACCATGCTGCTCCCAGTCACCTCAGTGAAGCCCAGCAGCAACTGCTCACAGGTCACCACATGGCCAAAGGCCCCAGACCCTGACAATTACTCACAGGTCTCCACATGGCCAAAGGCCCTAGACCCTGACAATTGCTCACAGGACTCCACATGGCCAAAAGCTCACCAGAAAAAAAAAAAACTGTAAGGCTGGTGATAATGTCACGGTCACGCGTGTCTGGACGCAGATGATACCGCAAGGTGGACCCATAAAACACGTGACCCTGGATACAGTGCCTCCAGTGGAGAATTGAAATAATAATACGTGCAGATGGATACACCGCCTCCACCTTGCGAATTTAGGTATTACACGTTACTATAAATTTTGGAAACCCCGCCTCCAGTACGGCGAATTTAAATAATAAGGGGGAACCTGGGAAACATTCACAATAGTGGGCCCTGCGACAGGGAATAGGGGAGTGGAGACCTCCTAAGCTCCCCTGAGCCAGTGTCCCTGCACTCCTTACATTCCCTATACAGGCTCCGCACCTGTCGCCGCACGCGAACCTTAAACCCATGCTCGCCCTGACCCTAAACCCTCACTAGGGAATTGGTCGGTGCGGAGACTAATCCCACCACTGCACTAATAACTCACTTGAGGGAAAGAGACAATACAGGGGGACACCACTTCGCTTTAGGCTCTGTGCTTATGTTCCTGCAACAGAGCCCCATCACCTGCGTGCATCTTCTCCTCCACCCGGATCCGTCACCATCCTGGATCCTACACCATAGTGCAGCCTTGGAGCAGAGTCCATCTCCAGTTGCAGCAGTCCAATAACAGAGTCCCAAGGATGTCAGCCTCTGCCAAAATTCTAAGCATGCTTGAGTCCAGCTCTCGGGCACCAAGTCGAGCATGCCGAGTGCAACTCTCTCCATAGTCGCCACTCCACAAAGCCATGCACGCACTTCCAGCCGACACCATAAACTGCGACTCCTCCATGCCATGCCAGCAATTCCTGCAGACACCATTAGCTGCCACTCATCTCCTCTGGCTGACTGCGCAGGACTCCTCTTCAGCTCCATGTTCTCCCAGGCTTCACAAACTCAGAATGAATCAGTCAGTATCACCAGCAGTGATTGCACACCCTGAGACTCATTTATAGAGCCCCACACCTGATTCATAATTACGTACATATTAAACCCAAACTATCGTGCGATACCACTAACCACCACCGGGGCAACTCAGAATGAATGACACCACATGTGATAATTCCAATGGCCACCGGGGGCAATCACGTCACCTTGCCAAAGGAAAAACGTTCACTTTGTCCATTTAATCTGACAGATCCACGCCTGGATCATGACAGTCCCCAAGCACTGTCAGGAAGGCAGCCACGTTAGCCCAGATGAGACCTTCCATACAGACCAACTGGGTCCAAGCATTCACTCATGTGACCTACCCTGGCCACCTTATATGGTCCGTAGCCACGCCCACCGGATCACATGGCTATGACCTCATCACAGGTCCTACAAGCACTGACACATACACTTT
This sequence comes from Dendrobates tinctorius, assembly GCF_039654945.1. Lineage (NCBI taxonomy): Eukaryota > Metazoa > Chordata > Amphibia > Anura > Dendrobatidae > Dendrobates > Dendrobates tinctorius. The sequence continues at coordinate 3,756,774 of NW_027361690.1, forward strand.
ACTATGGCGTTCTAGACTCACCCCTAGGTGGGTTTGTAGGTAGCTGGTCCATCCCATCTCACCAGCTACCTGGAAAGCTCTCCCTGACACAGTATAGCAAAAGCTCAGCAGTGCCTCTGCTGATCAACACATATTCAAGCTTCCATCCCAAGGCCACCTACCTTGGGATACATAACGATCAGTCAGCATCCTGCCACTCATCCTCTCTCCTGAGACACCCACACAGCGCCCCCTAGTGGACACAGTGGTCACTACGCCACTATATATATATATATATATACTGTATATATATATAAAATATAGACTGGATATATGTTTTCACAAATATTTGAGGCCATGGATCCATTATATGTCCATTTTGCAAGCCGTCGAGAAAATCTAGCCGTACGGATGCCATATGGATGTCACACAGATGCTTAGATGTGAGAAAATCGCATCCTCGCATTGCACACAGATGACATACGGATCACTGTTCAGGGAACATTTCTGCAAATTTTTATACGTTGTGTGTGACTCCATCCTTAATAGAGCTGTTAGATCTTCAGCAGAGAAAATGGAAATTTTACCAAAATGACAGCATGCCGGCTAATAATTGATTCATCTCTGGAATCAATATCTCTGCCCCTACATCATGCTGATCTCAGATTGCATAGCAAAAACCTGATGAAAGATTTCCTTTAAGCAAAGACAAAGATGGACACAATATCAAAGACTTGCAAAGGCAAATTAATATGAATGGGAATGCCTGGATCAAAAGCCCTTCTGTCAATTTAGCAATGAACAGGAAGAGTTTCAGTCTGTAAAGCTGGTGTGTACATATAAGGGTCTCTCTGCAGACATACTGTAGATGTATGAACATGTGGAACATATTTGAATAAATGAGATGAGAAAAGAAATCCCTTAAAAGAAAAAGGAGCATCCATTCTGACCTATACTTTATGTGTATGCCATTTGCCTACAGCTCTAGTAAATTTCACCATGAATAATTTTCTTTACCCAACAGCATCTGCTGTACGGATATCTGATGCTACGTTTCTTAGTAAAGCCTCTATAAACAGATAGTGAAACTAACCCCCATCTATGTGAAGCTCCAAAGCCACAGCTTCTGGATGAGTTGTATGCTGTAAAGCCATGTCAATACTAGTAGCATTTACATTTAACAATGACTGACCATGACAAGTAATAAAAAAAAAATAGTTACTGTTACAGTGAATTTCCTCTTCAAGTATTATGGATTTCAAAGTGACAAAAGATAAAAACAAAGATTTTTTTTTTGCATCTCAATCTTTTCCAACCACCAAAATCCCCATAGCTGTCAACAATGCCCCTATATCCTTCTTTGCACTAACACGTTGCCTAGGGATAACCTTTAGCTTTATCTATAAACTTGTAACATATATATTCAAACAATCTCATATCATCTTCAAATCAAAAACATATTTTCCCTTTACCATGTCTCACAATAAATACTGCAAAAATGCTAACACTTGAATTAAAACATAAAATATCCTCGTTATCCCATTGTAAAAACCTAACTTTGCTCCCTTTTTCCTACAAATCTTATCTAAGTCTTCTTTATCCACCAAGTCTTTTTCTATTAATTACAATTCACTGCTGCACACAAACTTCCATTCTGCCAATAGAAATCTCTTCTCTACAACTATATTCTTTTCCTTGTACTCTTGGATGTCTTTTCGAATTCCCTACTTGATTCAATATCACGAAACAATCACTGACCTCAGGGAGACCAGTCAAAGAAAACACTGCGGCAGCCGGCAAAGGCGCTCAATCAGTGAAATCCTAGGTGCAATGCTCCCTGGGATATACGAATATGCAAATAAAGTCCGTGGAGCCTCATTTAAGAGTCTCAAACACGGGACTAGCCAGATCTTCCTCCAGGGAAGGACCCAGCCAATTCAATACTTGATTCAATGTCACATTTCCCAGCTAATAAAACCTTCAAACTTTCACTAAATACCACAGTTTTTCAGCACTTTTTTTGTACTGAAAATGCCCCCCCTTGGCTGATACACGAGTCAATTGTCCCAGTATGGCGGGGGAGGGGGAGCGGCGGAGCAGCAGGTCACAGAGGCAGGAGCTGGCGGCTGTGGTTAAAGCCTGTGCTGCTGCTGTAATAGCGCAGAGTGCCACCTGCAGCCGTCGGCTTCCAGCACCCATCCTACTCGCCTACCTGCGCGCCCTCTCTGGCTCTGCATCAAGTTTGTTCCGGTGACAGTAGCTCTTCTGGCAGAGCGATCACGCGGCCCCCACTTATTAAAGGTATGGAATATTCAAGGCCTCTCCACTCCCATAGGCATGGAGTGCATATTCATTACCTTTATGAGCGGGGCCACGGGATCGCTCGGCCGGAAGAGCTGCTGGCGCCGGAATAAGGTGTATCCAAGGCGTGCAGGAAGGTGACTAGGATTTTAATTTATTTACTTAGCAGGAATCATTCATACAAGGATAGGGGATAAAGATCCATACATACAAGGATACTAGGACAACGACATGAGAGCCATGCATACAATGACAGGGATGGGGGAGCCATGCATACCAGGACAGTGACGTGATAGTCATGCATAAAATGACAGGGACGGGGGAGCCATGCATACCAGGATATGGATGATGGGACAATGCATACCTGGCTTATACTCGAGCCAATAAGCTTACCCAGTTTTTTGTGACAAAATTAGGTGCCTCCACTTATACTCGGGTCTGTCATTCACGAATGCGGCCGCAGACGCGGCCCAGCAGGTGCCTCCACGCCGACGGCGAGGGGGCGGGCATCCCCCGGGGATGCAATATGGACGCTCTAAGCCACAGAGGGGGACCCGAGCCTACCCGAACTAGGGAAGGGCAGCGGCCGGGATACTGTGGCAGCTGAGCATGTGGACAAGGACACGTAGGACTTGATGACACCGCACAACTTCAGGTATAAATACAGTAAAGTTTACTTAAAGTAAAGTCACAGTACATAGACAAAACAGGGCTAAACCAGGCTCCCGATTCCACACCTCACAAAAGGGTACCAACCAGTGGACCCCAAGACACCATAGGATCACTGAGGCACTCATAAGTGGGACATCGTGACACAGGCAGGACGTCAGGACACATGAGGTCATCAGGACACATGAGGTCATCAGGACATCAGAGTCACCGGCAGACATCAGACGGGAGTCGTTTGGATCCGGACATCCAACACAACCTACAGGCACCACTGCGGTCATCAGGTTCCAGACTGCGGTAGTCAGGCTCCGGGCATCGGACCTAGGAAGGAACTAAAGCGTGATGGTGCCAACACCGCAGGATTGATGGGCCTGCATGGAGCTAGCACCGCATGGTAGTCAGAGCACAGCATAGTAGATGCTCAGCAGGAACACCGGTTACAAGAGTCTCAGAGTCACTGGGTGCGGGGCTCCAAACACAGAGTGATTCCAGGAACATAACACAGCAGACAGTTCAGACATGGTCAGGTACAGGGCAGGTACAGGATCAAGGATTCAAACCTGGATACATCGCCTCCAGGGCAGGGTGAATTTAGACAGGGTCACGTACAGGATCAAGGATTCAGGCCCGGATATACCGCCTCCAGGGCTGGGCGAGAGAACAGGACAAAGCAGGAATCAAGACAGGGAATTTGGTACCATAACCGAGACAGACGAGGTCCAGAGACACAGACACGAGACACACATGGCAAAGTCCAGGAGCTTTCTGAGTCATGACAGAAGCTCTGGCCTTGGACTCAGCTGAGCATGTATGGACGGTAGGACTTTATCCAAGCCCCGCTTTGCCAGCGGATGAGATAGCTCAGATCCCAGCTGGTAGTGGACAAGATTGCTCAACCCTGCGCTTGGTAAGCGGTTTGGATTTCAAGTAGCAAGCAGTGTCATACCTTGGACGAAGCTGTGGCGAAACGCGCGTCGGGGACAGTGCCCAAACAAGGTTGTATATTTCCTTCAAGTACTCTGCACTTTATTTGTACCTCTTTGCATTCAGCTTGCTACTCAGAGCACTATAGTGTCATATCTGGCAGTGTGTTGATGAGAGCTATTCCATGCAGCGCCAAAACTGGCCATTGCTGGCACTGCTGTTAGTACCAGGGATTTATACTCTGCCATATGTGTACTTTGACCTACTGGGTTTTATCAGTGTGACTACAGTGCACACCCTTTACATCTGTAATACACCTGCAAACTTTTTCACACTAGTTACTGTATACCCTTACCTGCACAGGTATATAGGTTATGGCCATTACATGGGATATATAGCACTGTGCAGACACTGATTAGGTGCAGCTGAAACATTATTTGTGTGCAGTATTGTTATATTTATTTTTGCTGTGCAGAGAGGATAGTATGAATCACGCAGGAAGGTCTTAAAACAGTCATTATGATGCTATATTGAGAGATTTGAAATCTTGTATTTTCCATTGGTACAATTGTATATCTGATTCATACTGATGTACTTGTTGGGTTTTTTTGGACCAGAATCTCCTTTTATTGTGCTTTTATGGTTTGGCTATTATGCTTTAATAAAAATTATATATTTAATGGCATTACTTCTTTTGCCTCTTTGGATATTTTTGGATGTTTTGAAGTACCATTACTCGTAGGCTAAATGCTTTGGATATATTTTATATCACAAAATTTTCCTTTACACATAATTTTTCTTTTTTTACTTTCACAATGGTAACAGGAGAAGATGGACCATACAATTCATTGTGCAATTTCTTCTGAGCATGCCGATACCCCATAAGTGGGGGAAATCTACTGTTTGGGCACTTGGCAGGGCTCGGAAGGCATTTGGATTTGGGAGCGGAGTAGTTGCTGAATTTCTTTTGGGGGACGATGAATCATTTCGCTTTTCCAGAGACTTTGTGCTACCAGTAACGTAGAAGCTACCTATATTTCTGTTAACAGATGACACACCTGAGTGAGGGATTTTTTTTCGAGGATTGAGTTGAAGCTTTTATTGGGAACATTTCACATAACGTTTCGAATCACATTTATCCAGCGCTCTATGCTGACCACTTACTTTGGGGTTTCCATCTAAATCTCCATGTGACGTGACAAATGAAACTCCCGATGGATTAATTCACTATAATGAGGCAGCAGGGACACTCTGGACTCCATCTGGCCTCTGTTCAGTGGTGTCCGTAATTTCAGAAGAGCACAAAACTGTGGCCGACGGCACTTTTATACAATCCTAAAAGGACAGACACTGCCGGATCATAGGTCCCATATGCCTCATTATAGGAAATTTTCCACCAAGGGTTCAATCTGAATCACATATTTCAAAGATTTACACGGCAACCCCTTTGTTGCACTCAGCATAAATGCGCGCTGAGCCTTACTGCGATCTTTGGGAGGCAGAAGGAAAAGGCAACAGCATGTGTGGAAATGGTTTTATTTATTTTTTACACAGTTCCTCGTGCGGTATAAGTGATTAAACTACTATAATCTTCGGGTCTGTGCGATTACAGCAATACCAAATTTATATTGGGTTCGACAGTCATGTTATGGCTTGTTTTTTGCGGGATGAGCTGACGTTTATATTGGTGCCATTTTCAGGCATATGACATTTTTTGATTGCTTTATTCTGAGAGTTATAACTTTTTTATTTTTCTGTTGATGGTGCCTTATGGAAGCTTGTTTTTGCAGGACAACATGAAGTTTTCAGTGGTAACATTTTTATTTTCATTTATCCTTTGTTTGGTGGTATGATGAAAAAGCATTTTTTTTTTTACTTTTTTATGGTGATCACTAAAGGGGGTTACCTAGTGGAACAATTTTATAGGTCGGGTCATTGCAGAATCGGCTATACCAAATGTGTATTTTTATTGTTTATATTTTTTTTTACAAATATTTGTTTAAAGATACAATGTATTTTGTTATTATTTTTTTTTAAAAAAATTTACAATTATTTAAAAAAAAAAGTTTTACTTTTATTTTTTTTTTTTACTTTGTCCCACTATGGGACTATCATTTTTTGCAGGCTGATCAATTTCCGGACCTGCAAATTTCATAAAATTTGATTGAAATTTGATTTCCAAAATGAGCAATTCCAAATATTGTGAAACAGAACTACAGAAAATAATATTGATATTACAGCGTATGCTGTTAGCAAGACAAAGGCCATAATAAATTGACTTTCAAACAAATCCTATGAAGCAAAGGATTCAATGTGCTGTCTACTACAACAACAGCATAAACCTTAGATGGTAGAGTAGTTCTATCAATATCTTGGCTATGTATATTTTCAGAATGTGCTTTTACTGTTTTAAATAGCAATATACAGGACACCTTGATTTTGTTGACCTGAATTTGTCAAATGACATCACATGTAAAAACTAGAAACAGCAAAACTATCACTGTCCATTTAGGGTGTTGAGAAGGATCTGCAGTTCCGCCATTTAGTTACAAAATGTTAAAGCCACATAATTACAACTGTAGCTATGTATTAGGCAAAATACCTTGAAATTCAGCCTGGATTATTAGAGTTGAGCGAAACAGGTTGGCCAGATTCATAAGTCGCCGACTTATGCCAAAGTCGGGTTTCGCCGACCGAAACCCGACCATAGCGTGAAGTCGGCCATGCGGTCGGCAAAACGAGCGCCAAAGTCAGATTTCTCAGAATGCCAGGTGGCCTTTTTTAAGCCAATGAGCAAGGATGTACACTGTGGGCAGCGAGATGACATGTGACGCGTCCACCACCATCGTAGAGAAGGGCATTGCAGTGATTGGCTTGCTTTGGGGGGCGTCATAGTGTTTATAAAAGCCCTGACCGCCGACCTTCATTTTACTTCTGCCGATCTTATCAGTAGGGAGAGGTTGCTGTTTATCAGTAGGGAGAGAGTTAGGGCTGTAAAGATATAAGAAGAAGTTCTTATGTGCTTGTGCTGATAGCAATTGTGCTGTACAGTTAGTGTATAGTGACGGGGAGGATTTTCTTGTGTGCAGCAGCGCTGGTTATTAGGCTGACTGATAGCTGTATTGCTGTGTGTACACTGCTGTGCAGACTGCTTTTTACACAGCACTAATACTTTTATTCTTTTTTTCTGCACAGTTACCGACCGTTCATTTTTTCCCACACCGTATAGAGCTGTATGCTCCTCATACACTACCGTGTACCAGCTGGTATCACGGACAAGTATATGATGACTGTCTGTGACTCCGGAAATATATACAGAGATTTAAAATTTTCCCCTACACCGTATACAGCTGTACGCTCCTCATACAGTACCGTATAGCTGCTGTTTGTATGATGGTCAAATACAGACTGAGTGAGCATCCGTGTTTGACTACGGAAATATATATACAGAGATTTAAATTTCCCCCTACACCGTATACAGCTGTACGCTCCTCATACAGTACCCTATATCTAAAGTATTTTTGGTACATTTACCCAAACATGAGGAAGTATGGTGGAAGAGGTCGTGGACGTGGGGGCGTCTGGTACTGATGGTGGTGGTGGTGCATCTGCTGGTAGTGCCAAAAGCACAATAGCATCTAAGGCAGGAGGTGTTGAGCCTGCGTCATCATCTGGCTCCAGAAGGCCTGTAAGGCTCCCTTTTCTGGGAGTAGGTAAACCGCTTTTAAAGCCAGAGCATCAGGAACAGGTTTTGGCTTACACTGCCGAAACAGCATTTAGCTCTATCGCCTCCTCTTCTGAAGATTCAAAACTTGCAAGCACTGAGTCATCAGTGCAGGCTCCTGGTCAGGAACAACACCTTTCCTTGTGTCCTTCACCCCCACCAAAAGTGAAGGATGTGGCAGGCCACACTTCAGATTACTCCATGGAGCTCTTTTCACATAAAATGCCTAAGTTATCAAGTGAAATCCTGAATTCCCCAGTCCAAGATGAATATGACATGGAGTGTACTGATGCACAGCCACTGCTAGATGATTCTGCTGGTACATTCACCCAGAGCACTGCATTACCCTCACAGTCTACTGAGCCAGATTCAGACCCTGATGAAACTCAGGTGCCCCTTCCCGCTTACTATACCACCTTACACGCTGACACAGAGGAAGGTGCAGATGAAATGGAAGAGGTGATGGATGACCCAGTTGTTGACCCGGATTGGCATCCATGGGGAGAAGAGGGTGCCACTGGCAATAGCTCAGAAGAGGAGGAGGATCTGCAGCAGGCATCGACATCGCAGCTGCGGTTATCTGGCAGGCCCCGTAGCAGTCCAAAAATGTGTTAAAAAAAAAAAAAAAGATTTGCAGGACAGATTGGCCAGACGGTCAAATTAGCACAGCGTGCAAGGCCTGAAAATTTTTCCCATAGTAGGAAGAGTGCAGTGTTGCACTGTTTTGACGAAAATCCTATTGATGAGGCAAAAGTTATCTGTAAAAAGTGCGGAAGGACCTTTAGCCGTGGGAGAAATCTCCGAAATTTGAACACCAGTTGCATGCTTAGACACGTAAACACCATGCACTTGCAAACGTGGTTGGACTACAAAACCTTAGGTAGCACACATGCACCTGCTCCAACTGAAGGGAGCCAGCATACTACATCGCTTCCCCCACTGTAAGCCCACCAGTTAGCATACCACCAGCAAGAAATGTTGAGGTGTCGCCGCAAGGCCAAAGCAGTCAGGGAATCACAATGTTTTCCCAATGAAAGACTGCATCTAGGCCATCATCACCATCACCAACCCCCTTCTCAGTCTGCCATGTCCACCGCTAGTTCCACCATATGCAGCTCTCAAGTCCAGCTCACCCTAGCAGACACTCTGAGTAGGACAAGAAAGTACTCATCCTCTCATCTGCATACACTGGCTTTGAATGCCTACATTGCCAAACTGATCTCATTAGAGATGATGCCCTTCCGTTTGGTTGAAAGTGCAGCGTTCCGAGAGCTCATGGCCTACGCTGTCCCACGCTATGACCTACCCAATCGGCACTTTTCTAGAAAAGCCATCCCTGCCCTCCACCTGCATGTGAAAGACCGCATTGTCCATGCACTCAAGCAATCAGTGAGTGGAAAGGTGCACCTCAGAACAGATGCATGGGCCAGTAGGCATGGCCAGGGCCGTTACGTGTCCATGACTGTGCACTGGGTGAATGTGGTGGATGCAGGGTCCACAGGGGACAGCGGTGGTGGGACAGTGCTGCCTAGCCCACGGTATAGGCAACAGTTGGCTGTAGGCATTCGACCCTCCGCCTCCTCCTCCTCCAGAAGCGAAAGCTCGTCAACAGAGCGCAGTCATACGAGCACTCCATCCGCAGCTGCCATTGTTGCACACGAGGTTTCCCACTGTTGAACAGCTAGTGGTAAGCTTAAGCAGGATGTTTTAAAGATGATGTCTTTGGGTGACAACAGACACACCGCGGAGGTACTGGCCGACTACTTGCAGCGAGAAACTGAGTCATGGCTGGGCAGTTTACATCTTGAGCCAGGCAAGGTAGTCAGTGATAATGGACATAATTTCGTGGCAGCCATAGCCCTGGCAAAACTCAGACACATACCTTGCCTGGCTCACACCTTGAACCTGGTGGTGCAGTGCTTCATAAATAATTATCCGGAGTTACCAGCCCTGCTCCATAAGGTGCGAAGACTGTGCTCGCACATCCGTCGCTCGCCCGTAGACTCCAGTCGTATGCAGAGGCTGTAGAAATAGCTCCACCTCCCCAAGCACCACCTAATCATAGACATTACAACAAGGTGGAACTCCACCATGCACATGGTTGAGAGGCTGTGCAAACAGAGGCAGGCTGTAATGCATTTGTGGGAGGATATACGGGCAGGCAGTTTGAGGGCAGACATGGAGTTGTCGGGTGTGCAGTGGTCAAAGCTGACAGACCTCTGTAAAGTCCTTCAGTGTTTTGAGAAATACATGGCTGGTAAGCGCAGATGACACCATCATAAGCATGAGCATCCCACTTATGTGTCTGCTCATGCAAACTTTGATGCACAGTAAGGATCAGGCGTCTGCAGCGGAGGAGGAGGAAAGCCTTGATGACAGTCAGGCACTGTCTACTCAGGGAACTGTCCAGGACAAGGTGGAGGAAGAAGAGGAAGAGGAGGAGGATGAGGGGGATGATTATTTTGCGGAGGAGGTTGCTTCTCAGGGGGCAAGAGAAAATGTTGGATTGCCAAGGTCAGGTACAGGGTTTGTGCGTGACTGGAGGGATTATTATTTATTATTTTATTTTTTATTTTTTATATAGCGCTAACATATTCCGCAGCGCTTTACAGTTTGCACACATTTTCATCACTGTCCCCGATGGGGCTCACAATCTAAATTCCCTATCAGTATGTCTTTGGAGTGTGGGAGGAAACCGGAGTGCCCGGAGGAAACCCACGCAAACACGGGGAGAACATACAAACTCCTTGCAGATGTTGTCCTTGGTGGGATTCGAACCCAGGACCCCAGCGCTGCAAGGCTGCAGCGCTAACCACTGAGCCACCGTGCTGCCCCTGGATGTGGATGTGGATTTGGCAGAAAGTGCTCCTCCACCCACCACTGGCAGTGCATCATTGACACCTGGAACATTGGCCAAAATGTGTGATTATCTCTTGCGGATCCTAAAAAGGGACCCCCACATTACCAAAATTATGAAGGATGATGACTACTGGCTGGCCAGCATCCTCGATCCACGCTATAAAGGCAAATTACAGAACATCATGCCACAGGAGAACCTGGAACTAATATTGGCGAACAAACAAGCAACTCTGGTAAATCGTTTGTTAGAGGCATTCCCATCACACAGCAGCGGTGCAGGTTCTACCACGAGCTCTACTGGGCAACATAGAAAAGGTGTTCGTGGTGCACACGGCTGAAGTGACATTGGAGACAGGGGTTTCATGACCATGTTTTGAACTGATTTCTTGAGTAACGCTCACACAACTGGTAATACTGAATCAATTGCAACAGACAGGAGACAGCATTTGTCAACTATGGTTCAAAATTACCTCTCCTCCCCTATCGATGTTCTCCCTCACAGCTCATTCCCCTTTGACTACTGGGCCTGTAAACTAGACACCTGGCCTGAATTGGCACAATATGCCTTACAGGAGCTCACTTGCCCTGCTGGTAATGTGCTATCAGAGTCTTCAGTGCTGCTGTATCAATCCTGACAGAAAGAAGGACCCGGCTGACGACCCAAAATGTAGGCGATCTCACCTTCATTAAAATGAACCATGCCTGGGTTTCAAAGGATTTTGTACCATCTTCCCCTAATGACACATAGGTTGCCAGCAAAATGGCTCGTGTTGTGAGCTCATTTTCTGGTTTACCTCTGGCTTCTGGTGAGGGTGGTGGAGCTGGCTGTGTTGACAGAGGAGTCGTGAGTTCTCCATCCGGGCTCCCTCTGGTGGTGACAGCAGGTAAAGAAGCTGATCTAAATGGCAGAGACCTGCCACGTGAGGAGCACTGTGAGTGGACATCAGGAGTCTCTGACTGGATTTAAGACAGCCGACTCCCTAATTTTGTGCTGGTGATTTTAACTGCCCTGAGGTTCTGGTTTCCAGTTCTGTTCCTGCCTTCTCAAGCTAAGTGTGCTCTGCTATTTTTTCACATGAGATTTGGTCTGTTTTACTCAGTTTTTGTGGTCAGCCAGCCCCTGCTGGGGCTGTGCTGAATTTCCATTCTTATGTCTCTGTTTATGCCAGTTTGCTTTTTGTCCCTGATCAGATTGGTCTCTTTTTTGCTCTGTCTTCAGAATATACCAGATTGCTGATATAGGGAATTGAAGTCTAGCGACTTCAGGGTTTTTGTTATCAAAAAGTGTTGGACATTTTTTGGCAGGGTTTTGTGCGTGATTGCAGACAGCATCTTTCCTTTCCTGCCCCTTATAGTTAGTGTAGGCCCCATTGTTTGCTCAGCCTATTTTTCTATCTGTATTTGTGTTTTCATCTTGTCTCACTGACAATACATGTTTGGGGGCTGTCTATTGCTTTGGGGTCTGCTCTGGGGCAGTTTAGATTTCCCCTTTTCTTGCTTTAGGCTTATTTAGTTCTCCGGCTGTGACGAGGCGTCTAGGATCATCATAGGTACGCTCCATGGCTACTGCTAGTTGTATGGATAGGATCAGGGGTCTGCAATCTGCTTAGTTACCAACCTCTCTGGTTTTCTGGGGCTTAGCTTGTTTTTGTTTTTCCTCCTCGGTGACTCATTCCTAACAGGCTCGCTTTGTCCTCCTCTTCCTCCGACTTCTCCAATTCCTCCATTTGCAGCTGCTGAATGCCCATCCTACACCTCAAGTCAACATATGCCAGTTTTTCCACCTCCCTAACTGGGCTGTACCCCCCACAACTTTAGCCAAATAACCCCCAGTTTTCAATGCGTTACTATTATTGTAAAGTAAATTAAGGTTGACAAGCTTAAGTAATAAGAATTGATGTCGTTGCTATTGAAATGGGCACTGTAGGTGTGTTTATTGTCCTCTACTCACTGCCGACTTTTATTCCCCATTGACTTGCATTGGGGTGGGTTTTGGTCGGAACTCCGACTTTTGCCGATAGTAGGCCAATTTCGATCGACTCGACTTTTGGAAAAGTCAGGTGGTCGGAAACCCAACTCGACCCTCCCGGAGGCAAAGTCACTCATCTCTATGAATTATCATCCTGCAATTGTGTCGAAAATGGCAGCAACACCAGCCATCCAGATGCCAAGTCAGACATACAATTTCTTGCCTTAACACTTTCAATATTGAAGTAACTGAATTTATTAGAATGGAAATGAATTATAATCAGATACATTTTTGTGAGTAGGGATTTTTGTAATTTACTTCACGTGGATTCACCAAAATGGCTGCTGGCTGGTCAATAATTTGCAGAACCGCAGCCAGCCAGCAAAAGTTTAAAAAGCAAAACAAGAAAAAATATACTCACCTCTTTCTCCCATTCTCTCTTTCTTTAGTACGGTGAATCCAGATGCAACTAGGCCTCAGAAGCTTTATTTTTTTTTATTTTCACATCATAGATTTAGCTCTCTAGGCCCCAGATCATAATAATTTAGCTGCAGATAGAATTTGCTGGGAAAAATCTACGCAATTTTGCAAATTCAAATTTTGTCAGATCCAATCATTTCTACTGCAATGTAGATAGGTAGATATAAAAACAGTTTGGAAGCAGCACTCCAATGGAAATCAATGAAAAAAAGTGGACTTTATTCACACAGATACATGCAACGTTTAAGCTTCTCATTTGAAGTCTTTTAAGCAAAGGCTTGAGAAAAAGCTTCAAATGAAGAGCTGAAATGTTGCATGCATCTGTGTCAATATCTTTGTGAATAAAGGCAACTCTTTTCACTGATTTCCATTGGAATGCTGCTTCCGATCTATTTTTTCTTCATTTGGAGGCTTTCTGGCTGGTTGCTTGCTTAAGTATTGCATCCAAAACATTAGGACTTTGTTACTATCTTTCCTTTTTAAGATAGACAGATAGATACAGTTAGTACGGAAAGTATTCAGACCCTTTTAAATTTTTCACTCTGTTTCATTGCAGCCATTTGGTAAATTCAAAAAGTTCATTTTTTTATTAATATACACTCTGCACCCCATCTTGACTGAAAAAAAAATCAGAAATGTATACATTTTTGGAAATTTATTAAAAAAGAGAAACTGAAATATCACATGGTCATAAGATTTCAGACCCTTTGCTCAGTATTGAGTAGAAGCACCCTTTTGATCTAGTAAAGCCTTGAGTCTTCTTGGGAATAGTGCAACAAGTTTTTCACACCTGGATTTGGGGATCCTCTGCCATTCTTCCTTGCAGATCCTCTCCAGTTCCATCAGGTTGGATGGTGAACGTTGGTGGACAGCCTTTTTAGGTCTCTCCAGAGATGCTCAATTGGTTTTTAGGTCAGGGCTCTTGCTGGGCCAGTGAAGAATGGTAACAGAGTTGTTCTGAAGCCACTCCTTTGTTATTTTAGCTGTGTGCTTAGGGTCATTGGCTTGTTGGAAGGTGAACCTTTGGTCAAGTTCAGGGCACTCTGGAAGAGGTTTTCATCTAGAATGTCTTTGTACTTGGCAGCATTCATGTTTCCTTCAAATGCAACCAGTTGTCCTGTCCCTGCAACTGAAAAACACCCCATAGCATGATGCTGCCACCAACATGTTTCACTGTTGGGATTGTATTGGGCAGGTGATGAGCAGTGCCTGGTTTTCTCCACACATACCACTTAGAATTATCACCAAAAAGTTTATTCTTCGTTTCATCAGACTAGAGAATCTTATTTCTCATAGTCTGGGAGTCCTTCATATGTTTTTTAGGAAACTATGTGGGCTTTCATATGTCTAGCACTAAGGAGAGGCTTCTGTTGGGCCACTCTGCCATAAAGGCTTGACTGGTGGAGGGCTTCAGTGATAGTTGACTTTATGGAACTTCCTCCCAACTCCTTACTGCATCTGTGGAGCTCAGACACAGTGATCTTGGGGCTCTTCTTTACCTCTCTCACCAAGGCTCTTCTCCCTTCATTGCTCAGTTTGGCTGGAGGGCCAGGTCTAGGAAGACTTCTGGTGGTTCCAAACTTCTTCCATTTAAGGATTATAGAGTCCACTGTGCTCTTAGGAACCTTGAGTACTGCAGAAATTCTTTTGTAACCTTGGTCAGAGTTGTGCCTTGCCACAATTTTGTCTCTGAGCTACTTGGCCAGATCCTTTGACCTCATGATTCTCATTTGATTTGACATGCGCTGTTTAATTAATCACAGCTGGACTCTAATGAGGGAGTAGAACCATCTCAAGGAGGATCACAAGGAAATGGGAAATGGGCAGCATGTGACTTAAATATGAGTGACTGAGCAAAGTGTCTGAATACTTATTATTATGTGATATTTCAGTTTTTCTTAAAAATTTCTACATTTCTGTTTTTTTCAGTCAAGATGGGGTGCAGAGTGCAAATTAATGAAAAAAAAAAATTTTTGTGAATTTACCAAATGGCTGCAATGAAGCAAAGAGAGAAAAATTTAAAGGGGTCTGAATACTTTCAGTACTCATTGTAGATAGGTAGATAGATACATACAGCTCTGGCAAAAATTAAGAGACCACAGCACAGTTTTATAAAAATCAGCTTCTCTACATGTCTGACAGCCATTCCATTCCAGTGTCAGTTGAATTCCAACCAGAGTACACCTCATTCTACTTATTGTCCTTCTGATTAGGTGATCACCTTAAGCGAATCTTATTTAAGGAAGGAAAGTATAAAAAACCCTGCTGTGGTGTTCACAATCCTCTTGCAATAGGACAAGCTGGATGGCAAAGCAAGTGCTAGTAATATCCCTAAAGTAATAGAAATGAAAAAATAAATTTTTATCCAAGCCAAAGGCGTTGAAAAGAAAAGTCTTGAGAGAGGAAAAGAAGGGCTCAATTCTCGCTTTACTAGCAGAGGGCTACAGTGAGCATCATGCTGCCTCCACCTTTAAAATTTCTAAGACGATAGTCCATTACAACATTCTCAAGCAGCTGACATTGGGGACAACAAAGCTACAGGTCAGCAGAGGGCGAAAATGACTCTCCACTGACCGGGATGACTGTCATCTTATTCGAATGTCAATCAGCAACCACAGGATTACATCAAGTGACCTACAAAGGGAATGGCAAATGGCAGCTGGGGTGAAGTGCATGGCAAGAATAGTTTGTAACAGGCTCCTAGAGGCAGGACTCAAGTCATGTAAAGGTAGAAAAAAGCCTTTCACCAATGAGAAGCAAAGGAGAGCCAGGCTGAAGTTTGCTAAAGACCATAAGGATTGGACCATAGAGGACTGGAGTAAGGTAATCTTCTCTGATGAGTCTAATTTTGAGCCTTGCCCAACACCTGGTCATCTAATGGTTAGATGGAGACCTCGACAGGCGTACAAGCCACAGTGTCTTGCACCCACTGTGAAATTTGGTGGAGGATTGGTGATGATCTGGGGATGTACCAGCAAGGCTGGAATTGGACAGGTTAATATTTGCGAAGGACGTAGGAATCAAGCCACATAACAAGGTTATTCTGGAAAAAACAGTTGATTCCTTCTGCTCAGGCAATGTTCCCCAACTCGGATGACTGGTTTTTCCAGCAGGACAATGCACCATGCCACACAGCTAGGTCAATCAATGTGTGGATGAAGGACCACTATATCAAATCCCTGTCATGGCCAGTCCAATCTCCACACCTGAATTCCATTGAAAACCTCTGGAATGTAATCAAGAGGAAGATGGATAGTAACAAGCCATCAAACAAAGAAGAACTGCTTAAATTTTTGTACCAGGAGTGGCATAAGGTCACCCAAAAGCAGTGTGAAAGGCTGGTGGAAAGCATGTCAAGACACATGAAAGTTTGTGATTAACAATCATGTTTATTTCACAACATATTGATTTCTGAACTCTTCCTGAGTTAAAACATTAGTATTGTTGTTTCTAAATGATTATGAACTTATTTTCTTAGCATTATTTGAGGTTTGCAAGCACTGCTTTTTTGGTATTTTGACCATTTCTCATTTTCTGAAAATAAATACAAAATTTATTGCTTGGAAATTCGAAGACATGTTATCAGTAGTTTATAGAATAAAAGAGCAATTTACATTTTACCCAAAAATCTAATATATAAAGCTCAAAGTGTGTATGTATGTTTGTGTGTGTGTGTGTGTGTGTGTGTGTGTGTGTGTATGTCCGGGATAGGCATCCGCATTGGCGCAGCTACAGCCACAAAATTTGGCACAGTCACACATCTGGACCCCGAGAGCGTCCTAAGCTATGTTGTGAGGCGAAATTTTAACCCCGCGCGTTCCAATTCACCAAACAATTTTGCCCCTATCTACATACTGGGGGAAAAAGTGTGTGCATGTCAAGCCCCGCCCCTCATTATGATGTCATAATGCCCTTATTTGCATACTGGGGAAACCGTGTGTGTGTATCAAGCACCGCCCCTCATGTCACAATGGTTGCCATGGCGACGCTGATGTCATCATAGGTTGCAAGCCCTGCCGCCGCTCATTATGATGTCATAATGGTTGACTATGGAATGGAGGATGTGTGATGAGTATATGGGCACCGGACTATGGGATGGAGGATATGTATGATGGGTATATGGGAACGGGACTATGGGATGGAGGATGTGTGATGGGTATATGGGCACTGGACTATGGGATGGAGGATATGTATGACGGGTATATGGGCATGGGACTATGGGATGGCGGATATGTATATGGGCACGGGACTATGGGATGGAGGATGTGTGATGGGAATATGAGCACTGGACTATGGGATGGAGGATATGCATATGGGCATGGGACTATGGGATGGAGGATATGCATATGGGCATGGGACTATGGGATGGAGGATATGCATATGGGCATGGGACTATGGGATGGAGGATGTATGATGGGTATATGGGCACTGGACTATAGGATGGAGGATATGTATGATGGGTATATGGGCACGGGACTAGGAGATGGCAGATATGTATGATGGGTATATGGACACTCAACTATGGGATGGCGAATATGTATGATGGGTATATGGGCATGGGACTATGGGATGGAGAATATGTATGATGGGTATATGGGCATGGGACTCTGGGATGGCGGATATGTATATGGGACTATGGGATGGAGGATGTGTGAGGGGTATATGGGCACTGGACTATGGGATGGAGGATATGTATGACGGTTATATGGGCATGGGACTATGGGATGGAGGATATGTATGATGGGTATATGGGCACGGGACTATGGGATGGCGGATATGCATGATGGGTATATGGGCACAGGACTATGGGATGGAGGATATGTATGATGGGTATATAGGCACGGGACTATGGGATGGAGGATATGTATGATGGGTATATGGGCATGGGACTATGAGATGAAGGATGTATGATGGGTATATGGGCACTCGACTGAGATGGAGGATATGTATGATGGGTATATGGGCACGGGCCTATGGGATTGTGGATATGTATGATGGGTATATGGGCACGGCACTATGGGATGGAGGATAATTATAATTTGCTATAACTAACCACAGTTAGCTACTATGCCCGGGCAGCGCCGGGCTCTAAAGCTAGTATACTTATAAAGAGAAAAATCAGACAAACTGAAAATTTTGCAGTGGTCTCTTAATTTTTGCCAGAGCTGTAGATAGATAGATAGATAGATAGATGTCATGCTCATAATTAAGTATTCCAAAATGGTGTTTAACAAAAACAACTCATTCTGTAAAACATCAAGCTTTCATAATGCAATGTAAAAGATCATCCAAATTATTTTCACACGAAAACTAAAATAATTGGTAATGTATTCTGTTTTTAATTTAACACATGGATAAATGTTAATGTTTAATTGTCTACTGCAAAAAAGTAAAATGTATTTCTTCTATTCCTCTTCCCAGTTTCTCCCACCGAAATTGTAGCCCTAATGTTTTTAAGTGATGGAATTGAAACAGTTAAGTCGTCACAAAAGCTGCATTCTACGATATTGCAGCATCTATTCGCTGACTCCAGAGCATGGCTCCTGTAGGCACAACATATCCTGCACATACGTTATTCTATCCTTTCATTTACTCCCAAGACAGCTATCGTTAACCAGTTTTCCTGCTCATTAATTATGCAAAACTCAGGAACACTGACTTGGTGCCTTGAGGCAAACAAAAATGTCTTAAAAATTTATCATAACACTAACCTGATGGTCCAGATAGCCTGAAATATAAAATTCTAATATGAAATTCTGAGTTTATCTAAATGGTTCATAAAATGTCATATGCCTCAGCCAACAAATACTTTCTCGTTGGCAGTCAGAGCAAACAGCACAGAGCCAATATTTGTTTAGTCCATCATCTTATTTTTGGAAACAATCCTAATGTTTTATTAAACTACCAAGAACGTTGCTTCTCCAGGAGAAGGAGCATTCAATAGGTCAGCGGAACATGATTAAGGACAAATCACTTTATTCTTGAGTTGTAAAAGCTGACAAACAAAAAAGTTATAACCGAAGTAGCCAGCAGTTATATTACAGTAGGATGTCAGGTCCTGGTTTTATAATATATTTTTGTTTCATTTTAAAAAATTAAATGTATACTATGAATAAAACTGATACATATGTTTCTGGATACAACTACACAAATGTAGGGTAAAAGGAGTTGATGTGAGTTTAAATAACTATAAATTAAATATTACTAGAAGGGGTTGTCCCACTAATAAAGAACATTTTAATTAGTAGATCTTGGAATGACTATAAATTCCAAAAATTAGATGTATTAAAAAATATGTTTCTGTGCGGAGACAGCCTGATCATACTACAGCTCCTGGGCAGAGGAGGAAGAAAAATATTATACAGATAGGACTGCAAGGGATGACAGCTGATTCTTTCAGTGAGTTAAAACGTATTATTAAAGAGAGTCAGTGAAATGTTTTACCTCACAGAAAGCAGCATCTGCGATGTCATGCTGTCATGTTTGTATATTCTCCTTTTTGTTTCCTCCCACAGCCACATGCACAAATGAGGTTTTTTTGTCATTTGACATCAGTGCTTTTTATTGGCCTCGGTTTCTGTGCTGCTTTGGTTGTGAGTAACAAAGCCTAGTACTCAGGGGCCAAAACCTGAATGTAGAGATATTAATTAGCTGCAATTTGCAAGTCTTTTCCATAATTCTGACAGACCAGTATAATCTGTCATAATAATTTTTTGTTTTGCCTTGAAGGTCAAAGAATGTACAGTACTTTAATTGAGTGTGACTCAAATTACATTGTTGATAATTTCATTCAAGAGTTTAATGAAGAAGTTATTTAGAGAATTAAAAAATGCCATTTGACTCATATACAAATTCCTAAATAGCTTAAATTAGCAAATCTCTTTTTTTTATAGTAGGGAGGTAATCACAATACCACATTAAGGCTGTGTGCCCACGTTGCGTTTTTTAAGCATTTCCGCAGCTCTTTTAGAAAAGTGTTTCTGCTGTGGAAATACTTAAGAAAAGCATCCCATGTTATCATAATGGAATCTGCACATGTTGTGCTAATGGTGCGTTTTTTTCCGCTGCGGAAATGCTAAGCAGAAAAAAATGTAGCATGCTCATTAATTTTGCGGAAACAAGGAGAAACAGGTGCTACAATTACTTACTAAATGGGAAACTGCTGGGGAAATCAGACATGGAAAAAGACTTAGGCATCTTAGTCAATAAGAAGCTAAATTGGAGTGCCCAGTGTCAGGCAGCTGTCACCAAAGCAAATAGGGTCATGGGATGCATTAGAAGAGGTCTGGGGACACGAGATGAAAACATAATTCTCCCTCTGTACAAATCACTCGTCAGACCACACTTGGAGTATTGTGTGCAATTTTGGACGCCGTGCTCAAGAAAGACATTACTGAACTTGAAAGGGTTCAAAGGCGGGCTACTAAAATGATAAATGGAGTTGATTCACTACAATACCCAGAAAGGTTATCAAAATTAGGTCTATTTACTCTAGAAAAGAGAAGACTTAGGGGAGACCTAATATATATATGTACAAGTATATCAGAGGACAATACAGAGATCTCTCCAATGAACTGTTTGTACCAAGGACTGTGACAAGAACAAGGGGGCATTCTCTTCATTTGGAGGAAAGACAATTTCTGCACCAGCATAGAAGAGGGTTCTTCACGGTAAGAGCAGTGAGGCTCTGGAATTCTCTTCCTGAGGAAGTGGTGATGGCCAACTCACTGAATGAATTTAAGAAAGGAATGGATGCTTTTCTTGTGAGTAACAGTATAGAAGGTTACGAATAACATAATATTATAGGTAGATGGTTGACCCAGCTTAGGGGAAGGAATTTTTTTTCACTATGGAGATAATTGGCTTCTACTCTGTGGGGTTTTTTTTTGCCTTCCCCATGATCAACAATGCAGAAGAGCTGCACTAAAAATAGGCTGAACTAGATGGACATAAGGTCTTCCTTCAGCCTTCAAAACTATGTTACTATGTTATATTACATTTAATTGTATTGCAAAAACGTATAGGAAAACGCATGCAAAAACGCTTAACAAAAGCGTCAAAAACACTTACAAAAGCGCTTCATAAAACGCATGCGTTTTCCCAGGAAGAGGGTGTGCATTTTCCGCTCAGGAATATTCTGCATCAAAAACGCTACGTGGGCACATAGCCTAACATTCCTGCCATCTTGTTAATTGAAAGACACCTGTCATAGAACTCACAGGACATTAACAAAACAGGTGCTACACTCATCAGGAGAGTTTTAAACTAGCGCAATATGGGACGTGAAATATATGGCCAGGAAAAAAATATGCATGAATTCTTTTGAGAACTGTGCTATTGCAAGTGGAAGTAAAAAGCAAAACATTCATTCATTCTGAATGAAAATAGAGGAGTAAGAAACCAACCACAAACTAAAATGTGTCTATACAAAAGCACAGAGCATGTGAAACAAACAAGAAGAAATAGAGCTGCGAAAACAGAGAGAGAGATATGATGTCAAAGGAATCACTGAAACTTGGTGGGAAAATACATATAAATGGAACACAAACCTTGAAGGCTACAACTTATTTATTAGAAAAGGGATTAATAAGGGGAGGAGGTATTGCATTGTATATTAGGAAAACATATATCTCCACAGAGATCCAAGCTTCAGAAACTGGTAGCTTGATTGAAACAGTTTGGGTAAGAATACAAGGAAAGAAGAACTGAAAAGATACTATTGTAGCTGTTTACTATAGGTCACCTGGAGAGATGGAAGATATGGATGAACTCTTTTTACATCAGATGTCTCAGTTCTTAAAAAAGTAAAACATAGTGATCATGAGAGGTTTTAACTAATCAGATATTTGTTGGGAATTTCTCTCAGGCAAAAGTTATGGGTCCATAAAATTATTATCTTTTCTTACGGACAACTTTATATTTCAAAAGGTAGAAGAGAGAACAAGAGGATCTGCAACTTGGACCTAATTCTTATCAACAGGGAGAAAATGTTTGCGAAAGTAAAAGTGACGGATAATTTAGGAGCCAGTGATCATGCTATCCTCAAATTTTGGATCACGCTATCCTCGAATTATGGATCACAAGAGGAGGAAAAGCTAGGGAGGACTCGGATTTTAACCCCTTTCCGACATTGGGCGTAATAGTATGCCAATTTTGGACACCCTCCCTCTGATATGGGCTCCAGCGGCGAGCCCACATCTTCAGCTCTCAGTTGTTTTGAACAATGCTCGGTACAGCCGCATTTAACATACGATTCCGGCAGTAGCACCGGAAATCTGCCCATCCGTGACCCCTGTCACGTGATCGCGGGTCACCAATGGGTTGGCATGACAACCAGAGGTCTCCAGCAGACCTGGTGGTCGGCGCTCATAGCAAGTGAGTAATTCTGCTACATACAGGCAATCTGATAATCGCCTGTATGTAGCAGAGCCGATTAGTTTATAGCAGCTTCTAGTCTCCCATGGAGACTATTGAAGCATGCCAAAAGTAAAAATAAAATGTTTTTAAAAATATTAAAAAAATATATAAAAAGTTCAAATCACCTCCCTTTTGCCCCATTCAAAATAAAACAATTAAAAAATCAAGCATACACATAATTGGTATCATCGCGATTAGAATCGCCTGATCTATTAATAAAAAAAGATTAACCTGATCGCTAAACGGCGTAGCGAGAAAAAAGTAAAAATGCCAGAATTATGTTTTTTTGGACGCCACGACATTGCAATAACAGGCGATCAAAAGATCCTATCTGCACCAAAATGATATAATTAAAAATGTCAGCTCAACGCGTAAAAAATAAGCCCTCACCCAACCTGAGACAACGAAAAATGGAGACTCTACGTGTATCAGAAAATGGTGCAATTTTATTTTATTTTTTTTTAACAAAGTTTGTAAATTTTTTTCACCACTTGGGTAAAAAAAGAAACTAGACATGTTTGGTGTCTATGAACTCATAATGAACTGGAGAATCATAATGGCAGGTCAGTTTTAGGATTTAGTTAACATGGTAAAAAAGCAAAACATAAAACACCTGTGGGATTGCACTTTTTTTTTGCAATTTCACCACACTTGGAATTTTTTCCCATTTTCCAGTACACGATATGTTAAAACCAATGATGTCATTCAAAAGTACAACTCCCACAAAAAACAAGCCCTCACATGGCCATTTTGACCAAAAGATAAAAAAAAAAACAAAACAAAAAAAAACTTATGGCTGTAAGAAGAAGGGGAGCAAAAAATGGGACAATTCAAGACAGATGGATAACTATGGAGCACTGTATTTTCAAGCTTGCCATTTTCAACCTCCAGCAGGATTTGATTTCCCAATTCTGGTACTGATGTATAGCTACTTCCCTTTGGGTCAGTTTAGTCCCAACATACTCTGCTGGGGTGGCATCACTCCCTTACCACATTTGTGATGGAATTAGAGGCTAATGGTCCTGGTATGCTGAGTGACACAGCCAGAGGTGATACCTTACGTGTCCCCGTGGGAAAGTTGTGCCATGGGCGTAAATAAGATGGCGTGGACCTGTTTTTTTTTAAAATGAGTAAGTGGTGAGTTTTTCACACTGCAGCAACCAGGAGGTCTGGTAGATAATGAATTTAGCTCCCCTGATGAATCTACTTTGATGAAACGCATCGGGAGACTTTCAAAAGCTTGATACTACCCTATACACTATAGAGTGTAGTGTCAAAAGGGCTGAATATAGGAAAGTATCTGACCAAATGGGTTAGATCAAGCCTTTTTATGTATAGATACTCATCTAATCTACTTGTTGGTGTCTGTATAAGTACATTTGCCTACTTATGGTTGAAAGTAAGGAACATGGTTCCAAAAAACCTCCTGTTTTCTGGTGGGTATAATAAGCACAACTAGTACATTTATGCTGCAATAAGTGTTTTTGATTTGCTTGGAGGTACACACAACCCATATAAAACCCCTTCCCAACCTGTGCCGCCACGTAGATGTCATGAAAGTCTGTGCTAATCCTACCTGTGATGCCTGTGGCGTCATAGCGAGATCGCGTTCTTGTGGGTTGGGCGACCAGGGTCACTGAAATGTCACCCGACCCGCAGGTACAGGAGGACCTGTACTTGACCCCAGGGGGGTGGCTTTGTCCCCCTGTGGCCACAATCGCTCTGATTGGCTGTTAAAAGTGAAACAGCCAATCAGAGCAATTGTAATATTTCACCAATGAAACTTGGTGAAATATTACAATCCATTTTGCAGCATCGGCCATGGCTGAAGACTGCAATCTGCTGCCTCCACTGACTGACGGCGATTTGCCACCGCCATCAGTATTTACTCCCCTCCGTCCTGTCCTTCGCTCCCCTCTTCTTCCCTCCATTCCCCCTTCTATCCTCCGCTCTCCCACCGTCCGATTCCACCCCCTCCCACCGGTGTCTCTCCCGGTCTCCCTCCATCTCCAGGCCTTCCTCCATGGGTGCCGCCATCTTCTTCCGGTAAAAAAAATGGCGGGCGCATGCGCAGTGCACCCGCTGATTCCATTCATTCACTCCAGGTATATTTTGATCACTGTGATAGACCCTATCACAGTAATCAAAATTAAAAAATAGTAAATAAACCCCCCTTTAGCACCCCCTTAGATCGGGAAAAATAATAAAATAAAAAAAATGTATTTATTTTCATTTTTCCATTAGGGTTAGAATTAGGGTTAGGGTTGGAATTAGGGTTATGGTTAGGGTTAGGATTAGGGTTGGAATTAGGGTTAGGGTTGGAATTAGGGCTGGAATTATGGTTAGGGCTGGAATTACATTAGGGCTGGGGTTAGGGGTGTGTTGGGGTTAGGGTTAGGATTAGGGTTAGGCTTGTGGCTAGGGTTATGGTTTGGATTAGGGTTAGTGGTGTGTTGGGGTTAGGCTTGGAGTTAGAATTGAAGTGTTTCCACTGTTTAGGCATATCAGGGGCTCTCCAAATGCGACATGCCACCACCATTGATTCCAGCCAATTTTGCATCCAAAAAGTCAAACGGTGCTCCCTCCCTTCCGAGCAGCAACGTGTGCCCAAACAGTGGTTTACCCCAACATATGGGGAATCGTCATACTCATGAAAAATTGCACAACAACTTTGGGGGTCTAATTTCTCCTGTTACCCTTGGGAAAATAAAAAATTGGGGGCTAAAAAATTATTTTTGTTTAAAAAATTATTTTTTTATTTTTACAGCTCTGTGAAGCACTTAGGGGTTCAAAGTGCTCACTGCACATCTAGATAAGCTCTTTGGGAGTCTAGTTTCCAAAATAATGTCACTTGTGGGGGGTTTGTACTGTTTAGGCACATCAGGGGCTCTGCAAACGCAACATGACGCCTGCAGACCATGCCATCAAAGTCAGCATTCCAAACCGGCACTACTTCCCTTTCGAGCCCCGACGTGGTTCCCCCCCACATTTGGGGTACTAGGGTCCTCAGGACAAATTAGACAACTTTTGTTGTCCAATTTCTCCTGCTACCCTTGTGAAAACAAAACATTGTGGGCTAAAAATCATTTTTGTGGGAAAAAAAAGATTTTTTATTTTCACGGCTCAGCGTTACAAACTTTAGTGAAGCACTTGATGGTTCAAAGTTCTCACAACACATCTAGATAAGTACCACATATGAGGTATCTGTGTACTCAGGAGAAATTGCCCAACTGATTGTAGGATCCATTTTATCCTGTTGCCCTTGTGAAAATGAAAAAATTGATGCTAAAAGAATTTTTTTGTGAAAAAAAGTACTTTTTCATTTTTACGGATCAAATTGTGAAGCACCTGGGGGTTCAAAGTGCTTACTATGCATCTAGTTAACTTCCTTGCGGGGTCTAGTTTCCAAAATGGGGGCACTTGCAGAGAAGCTCCAATGTTTAGGCACACAGGGGCTCTCCATACGCGGCATGGTGTCCGCTAACAATTGGAGCAAATTTTCCATTGAAAAAGTCAAATGGTGCTAGTTCCTTTCTGAGCCCTGTCGCGCGCCCAAACAGTGGTTTATGACCACATATGAGGTATCGGTGTACTCAGGAGAAATTGCCCAACAAATTTTAGGATCCAATTTATCCTGTGGCCCATGTGAAAATGAAAAAATTAATGGTAAAATTTTTTTTTCCATTTTTTCTTTCCACGTTGCTTTAGTTCCTGTGAAGCAACTGAAGGGTTAATAATCTTCTTGAATGTAGTTTTCAATAGCTTGAGGGGTGCAGTTTTTAGAATGGTGTCACTTTTGGGTATTTTCTGCCATGTAGACCCCTCAAAGTGGCTTCAATTGTGAGGTGGTCCCTAAAAAAATGGTTTTGTGTAATAAGAAAGAAAAGTATAGGTCACATACAGGGGATCACCCAAGACTAGATTTAGCAAATGTAAAGCATTTACATCTTTATTGAGACACAAATAACAGACGTAGAAAAATTTAAAACATTAAAATTCGTCACTCATGTGACATACACACAATACTGGGCTCATAATGGAGCCACACCTCCTTGGCTAAACACTCCAAATAGACATATAAGTGGCCCTATGATTGGATTATTAGCATACCATATGTAATCACAATAACCATAGGTTTATAAGAAAGTGCAATCTTCCATCTAGGAGGTAATAAAGCGCGGCCCCGAACTGCCTGTGTGTAAGGGTCCTTGCCTTCCTTGGTTCCACTCCTATCCACACATGGCGCCTGTGCATTGAGCTCCAAGTACTCATACTACTTTTCATAGGTGACAATCACAGCCTGGGGCTGTGCTACTCATTTTGGAGTCGCATTTGGTTACTTGAGGCGTGCAAAGGAGTTTTTTTCCTCCTTGCGTGGTTTATGGCCTTGTATATAGAGGACTTACACACAGGCAGTTCGGGACCGCGCTTTATTACCTCCTAGATGGTTATTTCAGCCTCCAACATTTAATTATGCATGCCCGGATCTGCTTGTTTTATGCGAGGCTACTATAACTGAAACAGTGTTTGATATTTATTTTTTATATTTATTTTTATTTTACATTTTTTGGCAATTGTGCTTACTACTGTTTCTCTATGCATTATATCTCATATATATTTTTGGGTTATCCACTGGAGATCGCATGCCTCAATACTTATTTGTACCAATTGTTATATCAGATCGAGGTTTTAGGGCCTTGTCCCCAGCCTTCATATTTATAACATCTGCGTATGCACATGGAACAACAAATGAGATTGCACTTTCTTATAAACCTATGGTTATTGTGATTACATATGGTATGCTATTTATCCAATCATAGGGCCACTTTACTTATATGTCTATTTGGAGTGTTTAGCCAAGGGGGTGTGGCTCCATTATGAGCCCAGTATTGTGTGTATGTCACATGAGTGACGAATTTTAATGTTTTTAAATTTTTCTATGTCTGTTATTTGTGTCTCAATAAAGATTTACATGCTTTACATTTCCTAAATCTAGTCTTGGGTGATCCCCTATATGTGACCTATACTTTTCTTTTTTATTACACATGCTCTTGTCTATAGGTCAGGTTTGGATCCCTGTTAAAAGTCAGTGGTGCCCCCTTATGGTTTTCCTTGTAAAAAAATGGTTTTGTAAATTTTGTTGTAAAAACGAGAAATCGCTGGTTGACTTTTAACCCTTATAACTTCCTGACAATAAAAAAATTTTGTTTCAAAGCTTGTGCTGATGTAAAGTAGACATGTGGGAAATGTTATTTACTAATTCTTTTGTGTGACATAACTCTCTGGTATAACAGAATAAAAATTCAAAATTGCATCCAATTAAATCCTATGGGTAATTTATGCTGCAGAGACTGAGCGTCTCCACAACATAAATAGATCTGCTGCGGTCTGGAAAGATGCGCCATATGTCTGTTTACGCATGGATGCCGTGGGCATCTCTGAACGCATAGTGTGAATGGGATTTCTTGAAATCCCATCCACTATGCTGGCCACTGCGGGTTTGACACTGCGGATGTATGCAGCGTCAAACCCGCAGCGTTTACTGACAGTGGGAACATACCCTAAGAAGAGGAATAAATTAAGAAGGTAGCTAACAGTGCCTCAATATTTGCTTAAGAACATAGCGGTACTCAAGTAATGCGTCCAAAGATATTTGGAAACGGTTTTTAATCTAATATATAAAGCTCAAAGTGTGTATGTATGTATGTGTGTATGTATGCATGTATGTATGTGTGTATGTATGTGTGTATGTCCGGGATAGGCATCCGCACCGTCACAGCTACAGCCACAAAATTTGGCACAGTCACACGTCTGGACCCCGAGAGCGTCCTAAGCTATGTTGTGAGGTGAAATTTTAACCCCGCGCGTTCCAATTCACCAAACAATTTTGCCCCTATCTACATACTGGGGAAAAAGTGTGTGCGTGTCAAGCCCCGCCCCTCATTATGATGTCATAATGCCCCTATTTGCATACTGGGGAAACAGTGTGTGCGTATCAAGCCCCGCCCCTCATTATGATGTCACAATGGTTGCCATGGTGACGCTGATGTCATAATAGGTTGCAAGCCCTGCCGCCGCTCATTATGATGTCATAATGGTTGACTATGGGATGGAGGATGTGTGATGGGTATATGGGCACTGGACTATGGGATGGAGGATATGTATGATGGGTATATGGGCACGGGACTATGGGATGGCGGATATGTATGATGGGTATATGGGCACTTGACTATGGGAAGGAGGATATGCATGACGGGTATATGGGCATGGGACTATGGGATGGAGGAAATGTATGACGGGTATATGGGCACGGGACTATGGGATGGCGGATATGTATGATGGGTATATGGGCACAGGACTATGGGATGGAGGATATGTATGATGGGTATATAGGCACGGGACTATGGGATGGAGGATATGTATGATGGGTATATGGGCATGGGACTATGAGATGAAGGATGTATGATGGGTATATGGGCACTCGACTATGGGATGGAGGATATGTATGATGGGTATATGGGCATGGGCCTATGGGATCGTGGATATGTATGATGGGTATGTGGGCACGGGACTATGGGATGGAGGATAATTATAATTTGCTATAACTAACCACAGTTAGTTACTATGCCCGGGCAGCGCCGGGCTCTTCAGCTAGTTTACTATACATCTCACTACAAACTGGTTCAGAGCACTTGTGTATATACCATACACCTTTTTCTTTTTGCATTTTAAAAAATATAATAAAGGTTACATTTTAAATACCCCCATTTTTACTGTATCTGAGGTCATATTTAAGATAATTTGTTATATGTAATCCCCTGAGTTGAATACTCATTAAAGGGAATCTTCCACCGGGGGTTCCATCTCAATCACGTATTTTAGAGATTTACACAGAAACCCCGGTGTAAGCGTTCAGCAGTATAAGTGATCAGATTACTTTATTCTTACAGTGATACCACAACTATATTGGGCTTTTATATTTGGCTCCTGTCAAGCACTAAAATAAGTTTTTTATTGCAAACACTAATTTTTGCCTCGCCATTTTTGGGAGCTATAACTTTTCCATATTTCTTCCGAGAGAGTCATGTGAGGTCTGTTTTTTTGTGGGACAAGTTGTCATTTTTATTGGTACCATTTTCAGTCACATGACATTTTTTGATCGCCGACTATTCTGATTTTGGGACGTAGGATGTACAAAAAATAGCAATTCAGGGTTTTTTTTTTTTAAGGGGGGGACTTTATTTCATTCCGTGTGTGGTAAAATTAATAAGGCAGTTTTATTCTTCTGGTAAGTGCAATTGTAGGGTTCTAGCACGTTCTCAGGATGCAGTGACGAGACACGAGACAGAGTATGACTTGTATAATGAACTTTTATAAATTGAAGCCACTAGGGCTATACTGAACAGACAAAACGGGGAACAAGCAATTTGTCCTCGCAGGGACTCAATGAACTAAACGGTACTTTTGGTGCAACTGCGAGTAACCCGGCTAGTCCGGGTGACGGAAGCCAGACTATAGCCAAACTATAACACTTATTTTCTAGAGTCCCTTATCCTTCCATGCATCGCTCAGGATTGCAGATGCGGCCGCTTAGAGGTCGTTGATGCAGCTACCTTGACGCCTCGATCTTCCGGGAAGGTTTGGGCTTGTCGGGCCCTGAAGAAACTATACCGGTGGGGCGTAACAGGCCCTGAAGAAACAATGCCGGTGGGGCACAACAGGCCCTGAGGAAATGGTGCCGACGGGGCGCAACAGGCCCTGAAGAAACAATGCCGGTGGGGCGCAACAGGCCCTGAAGAAACGGTGCCGGTGGGGCGTAACAGGCCCTGAAGAAATAGTGCCGGTGGGGCGCAACAGGCCCTGAAGAAACGATTCCAGTGGGGCACAACAGGCCCTGAAGAAACTGTGTTGGTGGGGCACAACAGGCCCTGAAAAAACGATGTCGGTGGGGCGCAACAGGCCCTGAAGAAATGGTACTGATGGGGCGCGGTAATGACACAGTCTCTAAATATAACCGTTCACCAACCTCTGCTCAGGGTCTCTTAGTAAACCGGACGGGGGCCTCTACTACCGCCTGTAGCGAGATGGCGCCCCCTGGGGCCGGTGGTGACAGGGCCGCAGCTGTGGGAGAAGGCAGGGAGGCAGTGTCCTGACCACTGTAGAGGAATGGTCTGTCGTCGCAGCGGTCGCTACCTTGTCACAACAGGGTGGGAAGCAGCGGGAGTGGCTGTATGGGACCGTATGCGGGAAGCGGCCGCCGGTGCAAGTCTCTCACGTGTCACTAGTCGGTGAGTCCGCAGCTTTCCTTTCACAGGCCCCTGTCGGCCTCTCCACAACACACCGTCTGCTCCCTCGGTCCTCTCTGTCTAACACGGCTTCCTGTCTGTTGTCCTGCTCTCTGTCAACTGCCACTTCAGCGCGCCCCCTGCTCCTTTTAAGCTTGCCCTGCCGCCTGTTTCCCTGACAACTTCAGTCAAGTCTTTCCTTTTACTATCCTCCCAGTATCGTTCCCTCAGGAACCCTGATGGCGGTCCCCTGGGTACCTGTGCTTTCACTGTCTGGGAGTCCTCCTCCCCACACTCCTCCACCCTGTAAGCTCGCCAGTCCTCGGGCGAGTGCCTTAGTCTATTGAGATCGGTCTGTAGAGGTTTCAATGTTCATTGCCATATGAATTGATCTTGCTCATATTGTTCAGGGGGTTTGCCGGCTGTTGACCGCTCGGAGCATCTAAGTTCGACTGAGGTAGTGTCGTCTGGGGTGGTGGACATCGGTGGGCTGGTTGGTGCGGGCGGGCTAATTGTGTCAGATGATTCATTACTGAGTGAAGGGCCTCCGGGTCCTGGGAGACAGTCTTCGTCGTCGTCCAGGTCCCAACATATGGAAGACGGTTCAGATGTTGATGGGATAGGCTCCGGTTGCTTCGGGTAGGAGGAAGCACATGGGCGTAACATATTACGATGCACAACACGAGTGGGCAGTGTTTCATCCTCCTCGGGTCGTATTTCGTACACCGGTCTGTCCGGATGGATACGGCGTAAGACCCGATAAGGACTTTCTTCCCAACGCGGCTCCAGTTTGTTCTGGAGGCATTGATCTAGTACAAGCACCCGGTCCCAGCTTTGGAGGTGAGGAGGCGGGGTTGCATTCTTCCCTGGGTGCTCCCAGTCTTGGAGCTTGGTGTGTACAATTCGGTGAAGAGTTTGCAGCCGATGGTGATGATTTCGGACCCAAGATGACACTCCAGTCCAGGGCTGAGGCTCTTCGGGATCTAACTCCACCTCCGTGATTCCTTTACCTTCTCGCCCAAACAACAGGGAATAGGGGGTATAGCCAGTCACTTGATGTACCCTATTGTTATAGACCCAAACTAATTTGGAAACATATTCGGGCCAACGGGCCTTCTTGTCACTCTCCAGAGTGTGCAACATCTGAATCAATGTCCGATTAAATCGTTCACAAGCCCCAGTCCCTTGCGGGTGATACGGTGTGGTCCGGGATTTGTCAATTCCATAGAGGTCATGTAGTTCTTCCATGACTTTTCCCAAAAAACATGCTCCCTGATCAGAATGTATTCGTTGAGGACAGCCGTATACTTGTATAAAGTTTCTACAAATGGAGGAGGCAGCTGACTCTGCGGTCTGATCCTGAGTGGGGGTGACCACAGCGAACTTGGTAAAATGATCTACCATAATGAGACAGTGCTCGTATCCCTGAAATGTGGGCCCAATGGTCAGATAATCCACTGTCAGGAGCTCAAGGGGCGCTGGGGTCACATTAGTCTGTGTTGCGGCTCGCCGAGTGGGTGGTTTGGCTAGTTCACACAAGCGGCAGGTCCGGCAAATTTCGTCCACAACAGCCGGCAAGCACGGGTGGTAAGTTTTCTGTTGTAACCATTGCAAAGTTTTTTTTGTTACGAAATGGGCCCCTTTTTCGTGAGCCTCCCAAGCCAGTATGTGAAGTTGGGCTCCTGGCGTAACCACCTGCCAAACCGTCATTGAGGTTGTTTGTGATGTTATTTTACGATACAATAATCCCTTTCGGATAACCAACCTCTCCCATTGTCGCAGAATAAGCAACAGGTCTTGAGTCAAATTTTGCCGTTGAGAGTCAGGGGGTATTTGCCCAGCGGCGACCCATGTCCTGAGAAGGCCAACCTCTTCGTCTTCTTGTTGCTGTTGTATCCACTTATCCCAGAATTGTTCTAATATACCCCTTGGGGTCTCAGAGGAAGATATTTTTTTATTGTCAGTTGTTAGCATGGCAGCAGTGAGAGCAATCGGTATTTCCTCTCCTTCCAATTCTTTGTCTCGATTCTGTCCTGGAGTTGTATGTCGAATCCTGGAGAGGGCGTCTGCATGGACATTCTTAGCCCCTTTTTTGTAGATAATCTTATAATTGTACTTCGCCATCCAGGCCACCCATCGCTGTTCCAGAGCCCCCAATTTGGCGTTTTCCAAATGAGCCAGCGGGTTGTTGTCCGTTCGCACTACCACCTCGGAGCCCGCTTGGTACTCTGCGAATCTCTCCGTCATAGCCCACACCACTGCGAGGAGCACGAGCTTAAAAGAACTGTAATTGTCAGGGTTACGCTCGGAGTCATGCAGTGAGCGACTTCCAAATGGGATCACTCTCTCCCGGCCATCCTGAACCTGTGACAACACAGCCCCCAGCCCGTGAAGACTCCCGTCAGTGTGCAGGATGAACGGTTGGGAGAAATCCACATAAGCCAACACTGGGGCATCCGAGAGCGCAGCCTTGAGGTCTCGGAAGGCCTCTTCCTGAGGATGTTGCCACCGGATTTTTCGCTCATTGGCCCCAGCGGGAGCCCCCTTCAGCAGGTCGTGCAGGGCTCGAGCTCGACATGCAAAATTCTTTACGAAGCGACGGTAATATCCAGCTAACCCCAGAAAAGCCCGCACATCTTTCACCGTCTCGGGGGCAGGCCATTCCTGGATAGCAGCAACCTTCTCCCGGGATGGCCTCACACCCTCTGCCGAAACGACATGACCCAGATACTCAATCTGAGGGCGAAATAGATGGCATTTCTGAGGCTTCACCTTCAACCCGTACTTTTGCAACCGGCTGAGTACCTGTCCCAACCGCTTCAGGTGGTCCTCAAAGGTGGCGGCATAGACGATGATGTTGTCCAGGTAGATCAACATAGCCTCAAAATTGAGATCTCCCAGACACCGCTCCATCAATCGCTGAAAGGTCCCGGGGGCGTTGGCCAGCCCAAACGGCATCCGATTAAACTCAAACAGTCCCATGGGCAATATGAACGCCGTCTTGGCTCTATCTTCTTCTGACATGGGCACCTGCCAGTACCTACTGGCCCAAGTCCAGGGTTGAAAAATATGTTGCTTTTCCCAAGGTGGACAGGGATTCTTCTATGCGGGGCAGTGCATATGAGTCTTTAATAGTGCACGCATTCAGTTTACGATAATCCACACAGAATCGTAGTGTACCATCTGTCTTCTGGACCAACACGACTGGGGCCACCCAGGGGCTTTGACTTTCCCGTATCACCCCTTTTCGCAGCATTTGGGCCAGCAAAGTTTTCACCTCTTGATAGAGTTGTGGTGGAATCTGTCGATATCGTTCCCGGGTAGGGGCCGCTCCTACTGTGGGGATTTCATGAGTGATGGCAGTGGTACACCCAAAATCGTCCTCATGACTAACAAATACTTCATGGTACTGTCCCAGCAATGTTTTTATCTGTGAGAGTTGGGCTGCAGTTAATCCAGAAAGCTCAACCCGCATCTTCTCCAAAATCTTTCGGCCCTTCGCTTGTGCCGAGACTTCGTGGGCCTGTAAGGTTCACATTGTTACTTCCCAAGGATCCTCGGGGTGTACTTGTAATTGAACCGCAGAAGCTGGCAGCACTTCTTCAAAAGGCCTTACTAGTTTGGCCAGCACAGTCTGTGCTTTCAGAACGGTGTCTTGGTCTTCAAGGTTAACGCAGCACACCAGGACGGCTCCTTTTTGCACGGTAGCCAGGGAACGGGCCACCAGTATGCCAGGAGGTTAGCGCTCCAAGTGACACGGCTCTACCTGCACCTCCACGCCCTCCAAGGATATCGGGGTTCAAATGGGCAGGGCCACCACAGTCTGTCCAGGAGGTAACACAAGCAGGGGAGTCGCTGGCGTGATGACCTTACCCAGAGCCTCGCCTTCCTGGCGGTCCTGATGTACCCGTGCTCCCCGCACCAGCTTCTGGAATACTGGTCCCTGGGCTGTGCGAGAACCCCACTGCTTCAGAATCCTCTGTGTAGGGTCATTAAGCAGTAGGTTGCCGAACTCTTGTAGAACATTCATGCCTAGGGTGACGGGGTGTTGCTTATCAGCTTCTCCTTGAGTCAGTACCACCCCTCTGCGACCAAGGGCTTTACCGCACAGCGTCACTTGCACCCACAAAACCCCAGCAACTGGGACCAGCAATTGGTTGGCAGCTACTAGTCTGATCATGGGTCCCCACTGAGGCCTTGCTGCTTCCGGCAAGTTCTGTTGAAAATACGTTGCAGGCATAGTGGTTACTTGTGACCCTGTGTACACCAGGCACCGGATGGCCCGGCCCTCCACTTCTGCCCAAACCACCGGGCATTTTGCTACCAAATCTTCGGGACTTCCACCACCCCTAGTTGTGGTTTTCGGCTCCGAGTGGCATCCCCCCAGCCCGGAGCCCTTTAGTTTAATGGCAGCCGGGGTGGGTATCTCCCATGCTGTGGACACTCTCGGGCAAAGTGGCCTGATTCTCCACACTCAAAACACCGGGCCTGTGTAGGTTGAACACCCCACGGGGAGCGTGATCCCCAGAAGCCGGGGTTAAAGCCAGGTTGTCCAGTCCCGGTCTCGGTTCTTCTCTTTACTTCGGCCAACTCGCCCTTAATACTTTTCAGCTCTTGCTTCATCTCTTCCACCCACTGAGGCTCCTTGACTACATTCGCGGAGGCCTCCACACCTCGGACTTTCCCCATAAGGACCGCCATCCCCTGCTCCTGCTCTCGAGCATGTGCCTGACTTCCCACCTCTGAAAAATCTATTCGGGGATTCATCCTGATCTGTTCCCGCAGTGCCTGTTTGACTAATGGATCTCGCAAACCAGTCACCAGTAAGTCACGTAGGGTAATGTCAACAGGTCCTGCCCATACCCCATCCTTTCTCTCTGTAGCCGTATGCAATTCTTGGAGGACATTCATATACTCTGATAGTCTCCCCCTCTACTTGCATCCAACTAAACAAACGGGTTCTTAACTCTCCCACATCAGTAGGGTCCCCATGGGTCTGTTCTACTATCTGTAACACGTTTTCAAAAGTGTTGCGGTGACCTGGAGGTTTCAACATTACTGACCTCCACGCCTCCCCGTCCAGTGCCATGAGTGCCACCTCGGCCTCCAGATCAGGGGTCATTGGGTGCATGCGAAAGAGCCCCCGCATCCGCTCTGTCCAGCTCCATAGCATAGTATTGGAGCCGGAAAATCTAGGCAGGTTGTTCAGCATGGCCCCCAATGATATGCTGGTACGGAGACCCTCATCATTTGTAGAGTTTACAGCTCTACCCTGATCTGGGGCACCACTGTCTGTGCTCCGAGACTGCATCCTGCCGACTATGCCAAGTGTAGGGTTCTAGCAGGTTCTCAGGATGCAGTGACGAGACACGAGACAGGGTATGACTTTTATAATGAACTTTTATGAATTGAAGCCACTAGGGCTATACTGAACAGACAAAATGGGGAACAAGCAATCTGTCCTCGCACGGACTCAATGAACTAAATGGTACTTTTGGTGTAACTGCGAGTAACCCGGCTAGTCCGGGTGACGGAAGCCAGACTATAGCCAAACTATAACACTTATTTTCTAGAGTCCACTTATCCTTCCACGCGTTGCTCAGGATTGCAGATGCGGCCGCTTAGAGGTCGTTGATGCAGCTACCTTGACGCCTCGATCTTCCGGGAAGGTTTGGGCTTGTCGGGCCCTGAAGAAACTATACCGGTGGGGCGCAACAGGCCCTGAAGAAACAATGCCGGTGGGGCACAACAGGCCCTGAGGAAACGGTGCCGACGGGGCGCAACAGGCCCTGAGGAAACGGTGCCGACGGGGCGCAACAGGCCCTGAAGAAACGGTGCCGGTGAGGCGTAACAGGCCCTAAAGAAACTGTGTTGGTGGGGTGCAACAGGCCCTGAAGAAACGATTCCGGTGGGGCACAACAGGCCCTGAAGAAACGGTGTCGGTGGGGCGCAACGGGCCCTGAAGAATCGATGCCGGTGGGGTGCAACGGGCCCTGAAGAAATTATGCCGGTGGGGGCGCAACGGGCCCTGAAGAAATGGTGCTGATGGGGCACGGTAATGACGCAGTCTCTAAATATAACCGCTCACCAACCTGTGCTCAGTGTCTCTTAGTAAACTGGACGGGGGCCTCTACTACCACCTGTAGCGAGGTGGCGCCCCCCCGGGGCCGGTGATGACAGGGCCGCAGCTGTGGGAGAAGGCAGGGAGGCAGTGTCCTGACCGCAGTAGAGGAATGGTCTGTCATTGCAGCGGTCGCCTGAGGTAGCCACCTTGTCACAACAGGGTGGGAAGCAGCGGGAGTGCCTGTGTGGGACCGTATGCGGGAAGCGGCCACAGGTGCAAGTCTCTCATGTGTCACTAGTCGGTGAGTCCGCAGCTTTCCTTTCACAGGCCCCTGTCGGTCTCTCCACAACACACCGTCTGCTCCTTCGGTCCTCTCTGTCTCACACGGCTTCCTGTCTGTTGTCCTGCTTGCTCTCTGTCAACTGCCACTTCAGCGCACCCCCTGCTCCTTTTAAGCTTGCCCAGCCCCCTGTTTCCCTGACAACTTCAGTCAAGTCTTTCCTTTTACTGTCCTCCCAGTATCATTCCCTCAGGAACCCTGATGGCGGTCCCCTGGGTACCTGTCCTTTCACTGTCTGGGAGTCCTCCTCCCCACACAATTACAGCAATACTGCATCTTTTTTTTTTTTCATGTTTTAACTATAGAAGAGCTATAACTTTTTTTGTCCCACTTTTGGAGCTGTAAGATGGCTTGTTTTTTTGCGGGAAACATGCCATTTTCAGCGATACCATGTTTATTTATATCCATCTTTTTGATTGCGTTATATTCCACTTTTTCTTCGGTGGTATGATAAAGCATTTTTTTTTGTCTTGTATTTATCTTTTTTTTTTTTTTTTTACAGTGTTCACTAAAGGGATTAACTTGTGGGACACTTTTATAGGTTGGGTCGTACCGGACACGGCAAAACCAAATGTCTACATTTATTCTTTTTTTTTCATAAAAATATTTTTTTTATTTACCAGTTTTTTTTTCCATTTTTTTCCCCCTTTTTTTACTTATCCCCACTATGGGACTTTCACTTTCTGCAGTCTGACCTCAGTTATAAGGTATAGCAATGCAGAAGCATTACTATACCTTATAGCCAGAGCATAGCCTGTCAGCCCTAAAGACCAAAGTTAGTTAGAACATGCACTGTGCATGATCTAACTAACTTCCTATTGCCTGGTGACGCAGTTGTCGTCATTGCGACATCGAGTCACCATGGCAATGATCAGTACCCCGCGTTAACATCACAGGGTATCAGATCCAATGGGTTTCTTTCCTCTGCCTGCTTGTAAAATGCTGCAATCAAGTTAGATTGCAATATTTAGGGGATTAAAGTGCTGGGAGCGATGCAGGACTGCTGCTGGCACTGAGTGATGGCTGTCAGAATCAGTTGACACTCAGCGGCGATCGCGCATGCACATGGGAAAGGGGTCAACTGCACATGCTCAGAGGGACGTGTCCCATTAATTTTCTGGGCCATAGTTGCCATTTTAATGTACTCTAGTGATTAGCTCCCTAAAGAAAACAAGTATGATTTACAAATTAAAAATATTTTGGTAATTTATTTAAAATTACATTTCTTTTATTTTTCCCCTGGCTACTTTGCTTGGAGATCATCTTTAAGCTATATGTTTTACGTAAAGAGGAAAATATACACATAACATGCAATTTTCTGGAATTAAATACTACCGTATTTTTCAGATTGTAAAAAGCACATTTTTCATTCAAATTTTGGGGTAAAATGGGTGTGTGTTTTATAATTTAAACTGTACCTGCAGTGAAGCTTACTGACTGAGGTGGAATAGGGTGGAATAGGGTCACAGTATTGCTGCTATCATAATCTTCTGGTGGTTTTGGAAGCAGGAGTCGGGCGATGCCTGCAGGCTCCTGGCTGGTACCACAAGGTGTTCGGTGGTTCGGGGGCTCCGTCGAAATTTTGTGACAGCCCAGAGCGCCGCACTTTCCATGCTTTTCTATGCAGTGGATTCTGGAAAAATGTCCACGAGAGGCAGCGCATGCACAAATTAAGATCTCAACACCGAGATATCTTCACCCAAGATCTCGGCTCCCGAGATCTCAATTGCGCATGCGCTGCCTCTGGCAGCCTTTTTCCCGGAGTCCACCACATTAGAAAATATGGAAGGTGCGGGGTTTCAGGCTGTCACAAAATGTTGGTGGAGCCCCTGCACCACTGAACACCTTGTTGTACCAGCCTGGCGCCTGCAGCCATCATCTGACTCCTGCCTTCTGGGACCCCGCTCCATCAACACTGCCCGCTGGGTATGTTACCACAAAAGCAGAATATAACATGCATCAGTTTATTAAAACATTTTTTTTCCCTATTTTCCACTCCAAAATTTTGGGTGCATCTTATAAACTGGTGCGTCTTACAATTCACAAAATACGGTAGAAATCTATGGTGTAAATTATCTCATTTGTCAATCCAATGTAAGGAACTTTTCAATGGTGGACAAAGATAAAAAGGTTTCTTGCAAGAACATTACATGGGCCCTTTGTAGTGCAAAAATTCTGTCTATGGCAAAAGCTACCTGCTGCTTTGGAGGTGGAAATGAGCCCCCTTATCTCTTATGCGCCTGTGTGGCAGCCCAAATTGCATGTTGCACAAATGATATGTTCATCCCCGAAGCTGCTTATCTGTTTTCAAATTTACTCCTCTATATTGTATATCCTGGATAAGTGTAGCCTATTTCCTTTGAACCAAATTGATTTAATACTTTAAAGACATTTGTCAGGATATATAAGGTGTGAATTTAAATGTGTTTGTATAGTTCACTGTGAATACATTGTGTGTCAATG
This sequence comes from Dendrobates tinctorius, assembly GCF_039654945.1. NCBI lineage: Eukaryota > Metazoa > Chordata > Amphibia > Anura > Dendrobatidae > Dendrobates > Dendrobates tinctorius. The sequence goes on from NW_027361690.1 coordinate 3,796,248, forward strand.
TATGTACATGTGTGTATGTGAGTGAGCGTATATGTCTCATTCCCTTTGCTGCCACTAGAAAATCCTTTAGTTTTTGTGTCAAATCCGAGCAGAGAAAAAGCAGCAAAAATGCAGTAAATTCGTAATGTGTGCACATACCCCAACTCTGAAAATTAGTTTAGTAGACTTTGACCTATATTATGACATGGATTTCATTCACTTTTTTTAAATAAGTGAAATCTGATGCATTTAGTAATCTTGCAATGGCAGAGTGAGGCAAACCATATGGATAGGCAGTAAGAACTAAAGAGTGGGTGCACTCTGCCAAGCAACAAAATTTGGTCACCCCGTGAATATGTGACAGAGAGGCTACGTTTTTACACTGAGTATTTGCAGTGAATTTTTCTGCACCAAAAACCTGAGTGTTGAAAGATAAAATGCTGTGTACAATGTGTTTTTTTTAAAAGCCAACTTTCCAAAAAGTCCTCAAAATTGTGAGTTTGTGCAGCATGTGTTTACTATGTTTATCTAACAGAGTGCTATTCATTACTGATAAAAATCCATTAGATCTCCTTCTCTTGGTTTTGGCTGCTCTCTGTGCTTTCACCCATTCTTTTTTTTTTTAAATGGCAAAGACAACAGAATACAGAGTGAGGGGGTTTTACACATATATTCACAATGTGAAGAGAGGAAGAAATCTAAAATCTCAGCTAGGTCAAAGAAAACATGCTATGGAATAAGAAAAAAGCACATAATGGGTAGTATTAAAGCTGTGATGATATGTAACAGAACTCTGGAAACACACAGTCCTCGCATCCAGTCCGTAATACTGGAAGAGACACTTGCACAAGAAAAATATAAACTGAAACTTGGTGCATACGGCAAACTGCATATAAATTGGTTCTGAATATGAATGAAGGTATGGAGATTGCAGAATTAAATTTAGTGCATTAAAACCTATTTACCCATGTAAGTTTTTGTCTTGATTCTGTCTATATATCAAATAGGCACGCATTATAGCAGCACCTTATACCCCATGCGCTTTAGCATTTAGGGACTCAGGTCCACTCTTTATCCATCCATTGTATACTGTAGTGCAGGGGAGTTGGTGCAGACAGATAGGCAGGGACCACAGAAAGTTCAACATAAACAGTGTCTTTATTTTCAGACTCACAAACAGGAGTGATATCCTCCAGATCGCAGCCGGGTTTCCACATATACAGTCCGTGTTCAAAACCAGTTGCTGTGGACAATGGCATCACCTTGTCTCTTGGGTGCATCAGCTGCCTTGAAATCCCTGGCTCTGTGTTAGCTCCACACAGACCTGGGTTGCACAGAGCCTCCTGCTCTGCAGCTTGCAAACTGCAAAAACTTACCCACCCAAGGGCAAACTGACAGATTTAAATGAAATGGTGGCCATAGAGCCACTTCAAAAACCCGGAGTGGAGAGAAATTTGCCCCACTGCAAATCCCTCTAAAATAAAAGCCCCTGATGTGTTTTCCTAACTACTTGGACCCAATCCATTCTTTATTTTGCCTTGTGATTCACAGGCGTCCTTCTGTAAATATAAGGCCCTCCAGCAGGTTGAGTAAGACTCCATCTGCATCCTGGGGGACACATATCGACCCTCACATATGATCCCCCTAACAATACATACTTGCAATTAGCATTAATACGTTTTATAATGTGTAGGGTCTCCTATTTTTTACACTTTGCACTGCAGCGTTTGGTATTATTTATACAATCTGTATTTTAACATGTAATATTTAATAAAAACATTTTTATGGCACATATACACTGCGCATTATTATTTAACCTAGTTTATTTGCGTTGTGCACACTTGCTGTTTTTCATTTTTTTGGGTGTTTGTTGTTCCCAAAGCCTTTAAGTCTGGTACTGTACTCATTCGAGTCGAACACCAGTTCTCAGAAAAAACTGTTATGACTAGAGCTGGTTCAAATTGATTCACAGGACCCACATGGGCAACGTATGTAATCTGAAGTCGCTGAATGGGAGCTGTGAAAACCACCTCTTACCTGATGTATTCCATAGATCTTGTTTTGATTAGTTGTGCTACAATGAGGATATCAAGGAGTAACAGGTGGATAGAGTAAAAAATAATATAAATTTAATTAGTATCACATTGAAAAAGAGGGTTACAGGATAAATTAACAAAATACCAAGACAAGACAAATGTAACAGGGTCACTCATCATGAATGAGAGTATAATCAAACATTACCTGTGTGCTTAGCAATAAAGCATATGAAGAGAATATATAACAGGTGGTATACTCAGGTGCGATCAGTCCCAAGACAAAAGAGAATACAACATAAGGCAACAATAGCAGTGAAAAGTAATGCCAGGGAGTAGAGCTTACCAGAGGTAGGAGAATGACACTGTGCTGGATGTGGTCTTGCCACCTGTTATATATTCTCTTCTTATGCTTTATTACTAAGCACACAGATAATGTTTGATTATACTCTCATTCATGATGAGTGATCCTGTTATATTTGTTTTGTCCTAGTATTTTGCTGTTTTACCCTGTAACCCTCTCTTTAAATGTGATATTAATAAAATGTATACTTGTTTTACTCTATTCACCTGTTACTCCTCATTATCCTGCTGTCCTTATTAGTGTTGAGCATTCCGATACCGCAAGTATCGGGTATCGGCCGATATTAGCTGTATCGGAATTCCGATACTTAGTTCCGATACTTTTTTCATATCGAATACCGGAATCTGAAGTTCCCATAATGCTAGGAGCCCGCTCGATTTGATTCAGCCAATGGGGATCCTCAGAAGTGTGGGCACATCCTGTTAGGCATGTAGGCATGTTAACTACTGGCATGGCTGTGATTGGCTGCTGAAATGATGTCATGATGCACTATAAAAACCGCTGCAGCCGCCATTTCTGGTCACTCTGCTGTGAATTCAGTTAGGGACAGGCTGCTGTTGAAGACTGTGAGGGACAGTTAGAAATAGCGATTCTAAAAACAATATTGTGCTTTATCCAGGCTACATAAACCACCACTGTAGCTTTCTTTTGCCTAGCAGCAGTGTTCACAGCTGTCTGCAAGGGCTGTGTGAGTGCAGACCCACGCTGTGTAGTGTGTCCTGCAGGCACGTCTGCTTGTAGGCCGCCCAGCGTGTGTCTCTGCCTCATACACATTTTTCTTTTATTGCTGCTTTTTTTTTCTCCTGTATAGTGTGCTTCCATACGTATCCATATACGTTGGTTGCAAACACTAAAGGAGTGGACAGCGGAGCCTTTCAGCAGCCTTTCAGTGCTATAGCCCATTTCTCTGCACTGTTTTTGGCTGTCTGACAGGTCTCTCTGTGTGTGAGTGCAGCTCACGTTGCAGTGTGTTCTACAGCCACCGCTAGCTGTAGTCCACTCAGCGTGCGTCACTGCCTCATACATAGTCCTTTTTTGCAGCTAATTTAGCCAGATTTTTGCTCCTATATTAGTGTGCTTCCAACCGCATCCATTGTCATTGGTTGGTTGCAAACACTATATAGGATTAGATAGAGGAGCCTTTTTGCTGGCTTGTGCCCTTCAGGGCCAGCCAGACTAGTATCACCCTATTTTTTGGAGCCTCATCAATTGCATTGTAGCTTAGCTTCCTGCATTGTAATCGCTCCAAAAAGTTTGTGATACTATAGCTTTCAAACTTTGGTCACATCCTTTTCTTCCCCCCCCCCAAAAAAAAAGGAAATAAAGTTCACCAAACACTCCACTTTACAGTTGTCTAGGCCACATTAGATCATATTAAAGTGTAGTACACACACTCTTAGCCAAATTAGTGTTTCTTATACTGGTTAGCAGGTGTTCAGGAATAAGAACACTAAGCCACCCCTTTTTTACTTTTCTGCCTATCTTTATCAGTCTACCAAGATGAAGAAGGCAGGGAGTAAGGCACGTGGTCGTGGCCATGGAGTTTCAGCAGGGAGAGGACGGGGGGATTCAGCAGGGAGAGGACGTGGGGATTCGGTGTCTGCTGCGGCCACCAGTGACCTGGCATCCCCCACTTTAACCAGGCAGCAGTCCTTCAGGCACAGCTTTGTAGGACCTCGCCGTACCCCACTGCTGCGTGACGAACAAATTGAAGCCGTTGTCAGATGGATGGCAGCTAATGCATCCACTTCAATGACTTCCGCATCCTCCCAAGGCCAGAGCACTGAAGAGCAACCATCTGTCTCTTCACCACCTGCCAAATTGCCCAGGCAGTCTGAGAGCCCTGGACAGGAGCCATCTCAATCTTTACTTCTGTTCTCAGAATCTGTTGGCTTGGAAAGAGGTGGCCAGCCAAGCAGCATTCTAGAGCGTGAAGAAGAGGGAGTATGCAGTGATGCGCAACTGCTTTGTCCCTCTGAATCTGAAGAGGCGGGTGGGCCAGTGCCTATTGTCAGCACACCTCAGTGCTCATCTGATGATGATGAGACTCAGTTGCCAATTTCTGGTGCGTACGGTGCTGGCGAGACAACCCAGGACCAGCCGGTGCTTGAAGAGGGGAGTGGAGATGATGAGGTCCTTGACCCATCATGGCGTCAGCCACAGGAAGGTGGTGGGAGCAGCTCTGAGGAAGAGATTCCCCGAACGGCCAAAACAGGAGGGAGAGGGCGGGGGCAGACTTGGTTGCCTGTAGCCTCCACTTTGGCACCCGTGAGGAGCAATCCTCTTCCAAAACACAAAACGGGCGCTCCCAGGACTTGCAGTGCGTGGTCTTTTTTTGACACAGTTGCAGATGACATTTGCTTTGTCAAATGCAAGCTGTGTCATCAGAAAGTGAAATGAGGGAAAAATGTGACCAACCTCAATACCACAAATATGTGGAAACATGTGCGTACCAAGCACGAGGTGGAGTTACACAGACACACTGAAGATGTAGGCCAACCTTCAGCAGCACCTACCACCTCTTCAGCTCGTGTTGGGGCCTCTTCCTCCAGCTCACACACAGCTGGTTCGGCTTCCTCACTGGAACGCCATGGAAGAACCACTGCCACTGTTGTCCAGAGACCCAGTGAAATTGCACCCACTGAACCACGTTCGCAGTCATCAGCACACTCCCAGGCCACTCACCAGCAATCGGTAGCACAGGCATGGGAGAAAAAGCGGCCATACTCGGCAAACCATCCCCGAGCACTGGCTCTGAATGCCGGCATTGCCAAACTACTGGCCCTTGAGATGCTGTCATTCAGGCTGGTGGAGACTGACACCTTCCGGAACTTTATGTCATTGGCAGTTCCACAATACAATGTGCCCAGCAGCTCTTATTTCAGCAGGCAAGCCGTCCCTGCCCTGCAAAAGCATGTGGAAGGAAAAATTAAAAATGCGCTACTAAATGCCGTCAGTAGCAAGGTCCACCTGACCACTGATGCGTGGACCAGTAGCCATGGACAGGGACGATACCTTTCCCTCACTGCCCATTGGGTCAATGTTGTGGAGCCGGGTACAGATCTGGAGAGTGGCTCTGTACGTATTCTGCCAACTCCAAGGATTGCAGGAATGCAGTCTGGACATATTGAGTCCTCCTCCTACTCTAGTTCCTCGGAATCAGCACTGCGTGAGCCTGTTAGGCCAGATATGAGCACAGGTGTGGCCAAACGTCAACAGGCCGTCCTTAAATTAATTTCTTTGGGGAATCGGAGCCACACAGTACAGGAGCTCTGGAATGCCATCAAGCAGGAGAGCGATGTGTGGTTTTTCGCAGCGAATCTCCAGCCAGGTTTGGTAGTGAGTGACAATGGCCGAAATCTAGTGGCAGTTCTGGGCCTAGGCAACCTCACTCACATACCATGTCTGGCACACATGCTCAATTTGGTCGTGCAGAGCTTTCTGAGGGACTATCCGGATCTTGATGCACTGCTGCACAAGGTTCGCCTAGAGTGTGCTCACTTGCGGCGTTCCAGCATGGCAAGATCGCGCATTGCATCTCTGCAACGCCGATTCCGCCTGCCAGAACATCGCATCATATGTGACCTCCCCACCAGGTGGAATTCAACGTTACATATGTTGGAGCAGTTGTGTGAGCAGCAGGCAGCAGTAATGGAGTACCAGCTGCATCAGGCGCAAACAAGTCGCACTGTGCGCCGGACACACTTCACCACCACTGAGTGGGCCACTATGAGGGACATCTGCCAAGTTTTGCGTGCCTTCGATGACTCCACACGGATGGCCAGTGCAGATGATGCACTAATCAGCATGACTGTCCCCCTCATCTGTCTGCTTCAAAAAACCTTACAAGCACTAAGTGAGGAGGTTTTTGAAGAGGTCGAGGATGAGCAGTCAGAAATGCCATCTGCTTCTGGCAAGTCTGCGCAACGTGCTTCCACACAAAGGCCCAGGCAGGGGACACTTAGTGAGGAGGATGACGAGGAGTCAATGGAGGAGGAGGAACACATCTCTCCAGAGGAGGGAGGTACACAAGGCTCTAGTAGTCAGTGTGTACAGCGAGGGTGGGGTGATGCTGAGCAGGCAGAGATGCTGCCTCAAGCTGGGGACAGCGTTTCCGGTCCAGTTGGCAGTCTGCAGCACATGGTTGATTTCATGCTGCAGTGCTTGTTAAATGACCGCCGCATCACCAACATTCTCCATACGGCTGATTATTGGGTGTACACCCTCCTAGATCCTCGCTACCGGGACAACTTACAAAGCCTCATACCACAGTTGAACCGGGAGTGAAAAATGTGAGAGTACCAAGAAACACTCGTGCAGGCCATCATGTTCTCCATTCCCCCCGCAAGTGTTGCTGGTAGTGCTTTTCAAAGCAGCCATGTGGGTAGAGGCAGTGGAGGAAGCTCTGCACAAAGAGGTAGCAGAGGCAGTGCCGCAGGACAAGGCAAGGCCAGTATGGCCCAAATGTGGAAAAGTTTTGTGGGACCGCAACAAATGGCTACACCATCACAGACGGCTCCAGTCAGCAGGAGGCAACGTTTCCGTCAGATGGTGACAGACTACTTGTCGTGCCCTGTTAGTGTTCTCCCAGACGGCTCTTCCCCGTTCAAGTATTGGGTCTCTAAGCTGGATACATGGCCAGAGCTTAGCCAGTATGCATTGGAGGTGCTGGCTTGCCCTGCTGCCAGTGTATTATCGGAACGTGTCTTTAGTGCTGCAGGTGGTGTGGTAACAGACCGTCGCACGCGACTATCCTCCGATAATGTTGACCGGCTTACTTTTCTGAAAATGAACAAGGCCTGGATCTCACCTGAATTTGCCAGTCCTCTTCCAGAATAAATAATTGTCTGGCAACAGGATCCAGGTCTCCTGTTGTGTTCATGTTTCTATGACCTGAACTTTATTTCCTGGGCTACAGCAACGCCCGTTGTTGCTCAGAAGTGCTGTCCGCACAGACAAAACACTCGCTCATGTGTAAGTGGGGTTCGGTAACGTCAGCTGATCCCCTGCTGTGTGTATGGCAAAGTGTCCTGCTCCCTCCACAGTCAAACAACCTCAGATTTACACCTGGCTCCAAGTAGGCCTCGGCCTACTACCTGATTTTCCCTGGGCTCCGACACGCCAGTTGGTGGTCAGAAGTGCTGTCCGCACAGACAAAACACTCACTCATGTGTAAGTGGGGTTCGGTAACGTCAGCTGATCCCCTGCTGTGTGTACGGCAAACTTTCCTGCTGCCTACAAGTTCTGACTACCTCTGATTTAATATGTTCTCTGATTTGCCCTCTGTCTCCACTCTGTTTTGAGTATTTCCTCCGGCCTACAACACCGCCTGTTTCTGCTCTCAAGTGCCGTCTGCACAATCCACACTTGTTCCTGTGTTACCTGGGTCCTGTAACATCTGCTCATCTCCAGAGGTGAGCACGGCAATGTCTCCTGCTTTGTCTACATTCCCACTACTTGTAGTGGAAATGTGGACAGAGCAGGAGACATTGCCTGACTCACCCCTAGGGAGAAGCTGCTGTTACAGAACCCCAGTAACACAGGAACAAGTGTGGGTTGTGCAGACGGCATTTCAGAGCAGCAACTGGCGTGGTTGGAAGCCAGAGGAATTACTCGAAACAGAGTGAAGACAGAGGCCTAATTGGAGTACGTTGACAGTTAGTAGTAGTCTAGAAACAATCGCAAACTGCCACCAAGTAGGCCTCGGCCTACTACCTCATTTTCCCTGGGCTCCGACACCGCCAGTTGGTGCTCAGAAGTGCTGTCCGCACAGACAAAACACTCGCTCATGTGTAAGTGGGGTTCGGTAACGTCAGCTGATCCCCTGCTGTGTGTACGGCAAAGTGTCCTGCTCCCTCCACAGTCAAACAACCTCAGATTTACACCTGGCTCCAAGTAGGCCTCGGCCTACTACCTGATTTTCCCTGGGCTCCGACACCGCCAGTTGGTGCTCAGAAGTGCTGTCCGCACAGACAAAACACTCGCTCATGTTTAAGTGGGGTTCGGTAACGTCAGCTGATCCCCTGCTGTGTGGAGGGCAAACTGCTGATGCCTCCAAATTCAAACAATGTCTTATCTTAAACTGCCTCCAAGTTGGCCTCAGCCTACAAAATGACTATCCCTGGGCTCCAACATCGTCAGTTGTTGCTCGGAAGTGCTGTCCACACAGAAAAACACACTCGTTCATGTGAAAGTGGGGGTCAGTAACGTCAGCTGATCCCCTGCTGTGTGGAGGGCAAACTGCTGCCTCCAAATTGTAACTACTTCAGATTTAAACATTCTCTGATTTGGCCTCTGTCTCTAGTATTTCCCCTGACCTCCAACACCGCCAGTTCCTGCTCACAGTTGCCGTCCACGCATTCCACACGTGTTCCTGTGTTACTGGGGTTCTGTAACGTCAGCAGATCCCCCAATATGTGTCCGCCACTGTCTCCTGCGCTGTCCACCTTCCCACTGCAAGCGGTGGGAATGTGGACAGAGCAGAAGACAGTGGCAGACACTCATCAGGGGATCTGCTGACATTACAGAACCCCAGTAACACGTGTGGATTGGGCAGACGGCTGCTGTACGCATAAACTGGCGGTGTTGGTGGTCACGTGAAATCCTGGAAACAGAGTGGAGACAGATGCCTAATTGGAGCACATTGACAGTCTGTTGTAGCCTACAAACAATCAAAAACTGCCACCAAGTAGGCCTCGGCCTGCACCCTGGTTCCCCCTGGGCTCCAACAACGCTAGTTGGTGCTCGGAAGTGCTGTCCACACAGAAAAACACACTCGTTCATGTGAAAGTGGGGTTCGGTAACATCAGCTGATCCCCTGCTGTGTGGAGGGCAAAGTGCTGCTGCCTCCAAATTGTAACTACTTCAGATTTAAACATTCTCTGATTTGGCCTCTGTCTCCACTCTGTCTCTAGTATTTCCCCTGACCTCCCACACCGCCAGTTCCTGCTCACAGTTGCCGTCCACGCATTCCACACGTGTTCCTGTGTTACTGGGGTTCTGTAACGTCAGCAGATCCCCCAATATGTGTCCGCCACTGTCTCCTGCGCTGTCCACCTTCCCACTGCAAGCGGTGGGAATATGGACAGAGCAGGAGACAGTGGCAGACACTCATCAGGGGATCTGCTGACATTACAGAACCCCAGTAACCCAGGAACACGTGTGGATTGGGTAGACGGCTGCTGTACGCATAAACTGGCGGTGTTGGTGGTCACGTGAAATCCTGGAAACAGAGTGGAGACAGATGCCTAATTGGAGCACGTTGACAGTCTGTTGTAGCCTACAAACAATCTAAAACTGCAACCAAGTAGGCCTCGGCCTGCACCCTGGTTCTCCCTGGGCTCCAACAACGCTAGTTGGTGCTCGGAAGTGCTGTCCACACAGAAAAAAACACTCGTTCATGTGAAAGTGGGGTTCGGTAACGTCAGCTGATCCCCTGCTGTGTGGAGGGCAAACTGCTGCTGCCTCCAAATTCAAACAACGTCTTATCTTAAACTGCCTCCAAGTAGGCCTCAGCCTACAAAATGACTATCCCTGGGCTCCACCATCGTCAGTTGTTGCTCGGAAGTGCTGTCCACACAGAAAAAAAACACTTGTTCATGTGAAAGTGGGGGTCGGTAACGTCGGCTGATCCCCTGCTGTGTGGAGGGCAAAGTGTCCTCCTCCCTCCAAAGTCAAAATACCTCCGATTTACACCTGGCTCCTAGTAGGCCTCAGCCTGCACCATGATTGTCCCTGGGCTCCAACAACGCCAGTTGGTGCTCAGAAGTGCTGTCCACACAGAAAAAACACACTCGTTCATGTGAAAGTGGGGTTCGGTAATGTCCGCTGATCCCCTGCTGTGTGGAGGGCAAAGTGCTGCTGCCTCCAAATTGTAACTACTTCAGATTTAAACATTCTCTGATTTGGCCTCTGTCTCCACTCTGTCTCTAGTATTTCCCCTGAACTCCAACACCGCCAGTTCCTGCTCACAGTTGCCGTCCACGCATTCCACACTTGTTCCTGTGTTCCTGGTGTTCTGTAACGTGAGCTGATCCCCCAATGTGTGTCCGGCACTGTCTCCTGCTCTGTCCACCTTCCCACTGCAAGTGGTGGGAATGTGGACAGAGCAGGAGACATTGGCAGACAAACATCAGGGGATCTGCTGACTTTACAGAACACCAGTAACACAGGAACACGTGTGGATTGGGCAGCAGACGGCTACTGTACTCATAAACTGGCGGTGTTGGTGGTCACGTGAAATCCTGGAAACAGAGTGGAGACAGATGCCTAATTGGAGCACGTTGACAGTCTGTTGTAGCCTACAAACACTGTAAAACTACAACCAAGTAGGCCTCGGCCTACACCATGATTGTCCCTGGGCTCCAACAACGCCAGTTGGTGCTCAGCAGTGTCTTTGGCACGGGGACTCCCTGTTGCCCAGCCTGGTTCCAGCACGCCTGCTGTTTCCGGGTAGTGTCAAGGTCACTATGCCACCAATCCGTTGTCCTGTCGTCTTGCGGCCGGGTTAGCCGATTCTACGGTGCCTGCAGTTTAGGTGATTCCTATGTGGGCTGTGGGAACTGGCACTGAAGGCTGGATCCATAGTGCCAATGGGACATGGACCCCCCTGAAGGACTGTGGGTTTCGGTAACTGCGGCCGGCTTGCGGCCTGGCTACTTTGATTGAATGGGTACCTTCTGCTACCCATCCGGGTGCCAGCACTGTCTGCTGGTTCTTGCCACAGCCTTTGGCCTAGGTGCCTCCATCTCGGTATCCGAGGTCCAGCACCGTCAGCTGGTCCTTGGTAGTGCTTTCTAGCACAGGTACCTCCTGCCTAGTAACCGTGGTCCAGCACCGTCAGCTGTTCCTCGGTAGTGCCATTGGCTCTTGTAGCTTTTGCTACCCATCTGGGTTCCAGCACCGTCAGCTGGTTCTCGGCAGTGTCTTTGGCACGGGTACTCCCTGTTGCCCAGCCTGTTTTCAGCACGCCTGCTGTTTCCGGGTAGTGTCAAGGTCACTATGCCACCAATCCGTTGTCCTGTCGTCTTGCGGCCGGGTTAGCCGACTATACGGTGCCTGCAGTTTAGGTGACTCCTATGTGGGCTGCGGGAACTGGCACTGAAGGCTGGATCCGTAGTGCCATGGGACATGGACCCCCTGTAGGACTGTGGGTTTCGGTAACTGCGGCCGGCTTGCGGCCTGGCTACTTTGCTTTGAATGGGTACCTTCTGCTACCCACCCGGGTTCCAGCACTGTCTGCTGGTTCTCACCAGAGCCTTTGGCCTAGGTGCCTCCATCTCGGTATCCGAGGTCCAGCACCGTCAGCTGGTCCTTGGTAGTGCTTTCTAGCACAGGTACCTTCTGCTTAGTAACCGTGGTCCAGCACCGTCAGTTGGTCCTCGGTAGTGCCATTGGCTCTTGTTCCTTCTGCTACCCATCCGGGTTCCAGCACTGTCTGCTGGTTCTCGCCACAGCCTTTGGCCTAGGTGCCTCCATCTCGGTATCCGAGGTCCAGCACCATCAGCTGGTCCTTGGTAGTGCTTTTTAGCACAGGTACCTTCTGCTTAGTAACCGTGGTCAAGCACCATCAGATGGTCCTCGGTAGTGCCATTGGCTCTTGTTCCTTCTGCTACCCATCTGGGTGCCAGCACTGTCTGCTGGTTCTCGCCAGTTTCTCAGCCTTCTTGTACCTTCTGCTACATTTCCAAGATCAAGCTTTTTGAAATTGTCTTTGGTAATCCTTATTGATCTCCATGACGACGACCCTGATGACGACGACCCTGAAGACCACACCAAAGAAGACCAGAAATATGACCCTAAATAATAAGACCAAGAGGACAAAGAACATGAAGACAACCACCAAGATACAGAACAAAAGACAGAAGAACAAGAAGCAGAAGAAGCAAAAGCAGAAGAACAGAAACCAGAAGAACATTAAGCATAAGACTAAAAATCAGCATAGAAGAAATCAAAATTATAAGCAGAAGAAGACTAAGCAGTAAATGGGGGTGAGTCCGTTCCTCCTCGTGGTGCCCCTGGAAAATACCTGCTGCTGCAGGCCAAACTGAAAGCGGACAAATCCTGTTGTAAATCTTTAGTGACAGGCAGAACATAAGGTGAAATCTTATAACTTTTATAGATAAGTACTACAGGAATGCCTGTCACCATAAGAAAATGAAGACAAAGAAGAATAGGAAGAAGATGAAAAAATAGCATATTAAAATTAATAATAGCTGAATAAGAAGAATATGAAGAATGGAAAAAAAAATTAATGGGAAGAAGATGAAGAAGAAGAAGATGAATAAGGTGAAGAAAAAGTTGATGAAAAAAATGCTACTGCTGCGGATCATGAAGGAGAAAGTGTGGGAGAAGTACAAAAGAAGGTGAAGAGCATGGAAGTTGTGAAACATACATATCTGACAAAATATAAAAAAGGTTAACATAGTCAATATCTTTTTAACTTTGAACGTATTGAAAAAAAAATTGGAATTAATGCTATGCCATGTGATTTGAATAAACCACTATGCTTTTAATGTCTCCTCCACCTCCCACAATACATTCTACATGATTCTTATTTGTTTTCAATTATGTAGAATTAGCCAACAAGGAAATAAAGGGCTTTTTTAAATTCCGATACCGGAAGTCCCATTGACTTGAATGGGACTTCCGGTATCGGAATCGGCGATACCCGATATTTTTTTCGTATCGGGCGATACCATCCGATACGATATTTTTGGGTATCAAACGGTATCGCTCAACACTAGTCCTTATGCATTTTGGAGCTGGTGGTCTTTTCAATAAGGTGGGACACTACTAGTGTCACCATCATGGCATGCAATATACTGCTGGGATTTTTGCTCTCAATGAGGATATCGAGCCAGGTTGACTAGTCCAAAAAAGTGCCACATAGTAAGGAGGCTGTTCATAATGTTCCTGTCCAAGTGCCACAGATTACAAACATTGCCAATGGACCGGGTCCTGCAAATCAATGAACACTACACCAGCTTTACTAGCACATCATCTTCAGTGTACTGTACCTAATTAAAAACATTGGGAAAGTAGGAAAATTCCAGCATCAGAGTCTTCAATAAAAACATTCTTTATTAGAAAAATAAAGTTGCGATTCCAATCCCGGCAATAACTAGCAAAGGCGTTACACACTGGTGTCATTTGCCACTGCCAATGAGAATGACTAAAAACACTACTCTGAAATGTGTTTGCTAGTTATAGCCTGATGCTGGAATTCTGATGCTGGAATTTTCCTCTTCTATTTGGCTTCTTTGCAGCACAAGTTTCCTCTTCATTTCTATATGACTTGACCTTTTTCTTTTCAGTTTTTAATAACATTGCGAGATTCATTTATTTACAAAGTTTCTTAGATACGTGTAGAAGTATTAATAGCTGCTAATGTATAATTTTTTTGTGCACTGTCCGGCTACAAAACAAAGAATTACATCATAGTTTTGTGACCTGAACACGTTTTACTTTTTGGTGTAGACTAAATTCTCTACCAACTCATCACATGCTTCAGTATAGTTTCTCTACTGCCTCACTAGACAGGCTTGCAGTAACTCAATGGATGCAATAAGGGGTGGTGGTTTACGCTAAATGAGCAAACGTCCGACCGACTCCCAAGAGTAAGAAACTATTACTTTTGTTTCATAGGCGAACAATTACATATGATGACTAACCTAAAAGTCATGTCACAACAGACCCAGAAATAGTAGTCACAGGGACCTTGCTACGCATCTAATGGACCAGAAATACAAAGCAAAAAAACAAAAAGGCGCCTTAGTATATTAACCCCTTCATGACCGGAGCCTTTTACATTTTTTCGTTTTCGTTCCCCTTCTTTCCAGAGCCATAACTTTTTTATTTTTCTGTCAATATGGCCATGTGAGGGCTTTTTTTTGCAGGACGAGTTGTACTTCTGAATGACCCCATTAGGTTTACCATGTCGTGTACTCGAAAATGGGAAAAAAATTCCTAGTGTGGTAAAATTGCAAAAAAAGTGCAATTCCACACTTGTTTTTTGTTTGGCTTTTTTTTTGCTAGGTTCACTAAATGCCAAAACTTACCTGTCAATATGTATCTTCAGGTCATTACAAGTTCATAGACACCAAATATATCTAGGTTCTCTTATCTAAGTGTGAAAAAAATTCCAAAGTTTAATTAAAAAAAAAAAAAAAAAAAAATTGTGCCATTGTGCCATTTTCCGAGACCCGTAGCGTCTCCATTTGTCATGATCTTGGGTCGGGCGAGGGCTTATCTTTTGCATGCCGAGCTGAAGTTTTAAATGACACCAATATTGTGAGATACGTTCTTTTAATCGCCCATTATTGCATTTTAATGCAATGTTGCAGCAACCAAAAAAACGTAATTCTGGCGATTTTTTTTTCTCTTCGCCATTTAGCGATCAGGTTAATTTTTTTATCGACAGATCGGGTGATTCTGAATGCGGCAATACCAAATATGTGTAGGTTTGATTTTTTTTATTGTTTTATTTTGATTGGGGCGAAGGGGGGTTGATTTAAGCATTTTTTTAAAATTTTAAGACACTTTTTTTTACGTTTGGCATGCTTCAATAGTATAGATCACCACTATGTAGCTAAATTACAGCATTACTATGAGTGCCGATCACAGGGTGGCGCTCATAGCAATCTGCCATCAACAACCATAGAGGTCTTGAGGAGATCTCAGGTTGTTATGGCAACACACGAATGACCCCCGATCACGTGACGGGGGTCGTCGGTACGCATATTTCCAGCCGTGCGCCAGAAGCCTAATTAAATGCCCACTGTCAGCGTTTGACAGCAGGATTTAACTAGTTAATAAGCCGGAGCCCACCTCAAAGCAGGAGATACTGCCAGCTAACATACTATTCTGTCAGCTGGCAGTAAGGGGTTAAAACTAGGTAAAGCCACACACTATAAATGCTTAATAAACAGTACTGGCAACATGTATAGTGTACACTCCCATAGCAACAATGATTGAATCACTTAAGTGATAAGAAGCTACTGTATTTTGCGTTTTACAGTAGGGGAAGTTCTAAATGAAGCTTTTTTCCAATTTCTTAAGGTGTCATGTAACTGAATCCCACATTAAATCACAGTATTAAACCTACAGGTTTATCACCATTTATATGCAACTGTGAAAGAAATAAACAATACAAAAGGGAAAAGAATAACAGCAGTAGAGTTACATTTAGTTGATAAAGGGGTGAAACTGTATTTAGCAGTATTATAAGCACAAAGCCACTTTTGCTGCCGGTATCCAGCCCTCCTGAGCTTTATGGGAGGGTTAGCAAATGGTCTGTATTAGGCAGAATATTTTTTATTGTCTGTAAAGGGAGACAGAGGAGATTTGAAATGCCACAGCTTTGCCAGTCATCCATTCACAAACAGCATCCTTTAAAAGGGCCAAACGGGGTCATCCTGGAAATATGAGCCTATGACCAGGACTATAAAGCTGGGTGAAACAAAGAGAAGTGTTCACATGAGGGGGCTGCCTAAGGGCTGATGTGAGCCATGATTCCCTTCTCGTTTCCTCAGTAAAACAAACAATAACTTTATTTTATAATTGTTTTGCATATTTATGTGAGGTTTTATTTTTAACTTTTTATATATTTATTGTAAGGACTGTATATTTTTAGATTAAAGCTTAAAATCTTTAATAAGTTTGACTCTTACATACTCTAACAGAATCTGCAGCCCTTCAGGTAATGTGTGGCCTTTGATTGTCTGACAGTAACACATTTTGGGAACTCATCTCCCTGTGTGTTTGATGAGTGGTGGCAGCGAGATAAGAAATCAGGGTAGCTGAATGTGTTGGGGTGTGATTTATGCTCACATTATAGCCTAAAACAGAGGTCGAGAGCTGGATTGAGTGAGAGAAAATAAATTAACCCTTGCAGGTGCACTCCACGTCGAGTGTTGAGAACTGTGTATGTGACAGCAACTCCAAAAATGGGGAAACAGGGATAGACTCTACTGCAAGTTTTATCTGGAGAAAATTTTTAGTGTTGCTTAACCAAAAAATATATTTTAACTCTAAAGTTATATGATATATAAAGTGCTGCATATGACTGCAGTGTAATCTGTATTCAAGATTAGGTATTATTATTATTATTATTATTTATTGTTATAGCGCCATTTATTCCATGGCGCTTTACATGTAAGGAGAGGTATACATAATAAATACAAGTACAATAATCTTAAACAATTCAAGTCATAACTGGTACAGGATGAGAGAGGACCCTGCCCGCGAGGGCTCACAATCTTCAAGGGATGGGTGATAATACAATAGGCGAGGGTAGAGCTGGTCGTGCAGCGGTTTGGTCGATCGGTGGTTACTGCAGGTTGTAGGCTTGGCGGAAGAGGTGGGTCTTCAGGCTCTTTTTGAAGGTTTCGATGGTAGGTGAGAGTCTGATATGTTGTGGTAGCCTTAAGATGCCTGGCCTATGTGACATTTATGCGAGTGCATTGAATCACTGCGAATAAATGCATCTTGTCACATTTATAGCTGCATACTCACACCATTTGTGAAGGTCAAATAGTTTACTTTCAGACTTTATTATGCCCCTTAATGTTTTTTTAATGCTCATCTATTAGACCTCTAGTAAGTACAGCATCAAGGTATATTGAAGATGGTGGCACATGCACTTTTCTTTCAGCCATTCTATGAGATGAATATTCTTGTTAAATGTACCTGTAAGTTGTTGAAGAATGGCTTCATTGTGTGACAGCATTTAGACATTAAGAAAAGTCAGAATGTCACGAATCAAAGGACCCACAAAGGTTGTGTCACAGTTATCAAAAATGTTATTTATCATGGTGGCCCATTGGTGAGCTCCAATCCCCGTTGTTATAGTGGTCATCTGGGTACTGCTGTATGTAGATTGGCTCAACTTCTATGCTTGTAAGGCCTCTTTCACACATCAGGTTTTCGCCGTCAGGCGCGATCCGGCGCTTTTGACAAAAACCGGATCCGGCGAAATGCAATGCTGGATCCGGTTCCCCCCCATTGACTTGCATTTGCGCCGGATCGTGCCGGATGGCCATGCGTTTCATCCAGTTTTCGCCGGATCCGGCAATGTGTCGCGATCCGGCGTCTGGAAAAAACGGCTACTGTAACGTTTTTTGTCTCCGGCGAAAAAGCCGGACACGCCGGATCCGGCGCGTCCGGCTTTTTCACACAATGAAAGCCTATGAGCGCCGCAATGCGCCTGATCCGGCGAAAGCCGGATCCGGTGGCCGGATCCGTTTTTTTTGGTCTGAGCATGCTCAGTAGCTCTGCCCACAAGACATATATAAAAGCAAGACAGTGGGACCCACAGGCACACCCAACATGCCACCCAAGAAAGCAACCAAGCGCAGGAGAAGGCAGGAGACCACTGCAGCACCATCAGCACCACCACCACCCCAAATGGAGCAGCAAATGGAACATGCTGAGGAGGGGAGGCCAGCAGCAGATGAGAGACGGTAATTATCAAATCCCCCATTCCTCCAAACTAGGGCTATTGAATATCAAGATATTCATTGGCCCTTTGTTTCTCTTTATTCAACAGCCGCCCAATAGATGCAGCAGCAGCAGCAGCAATGGCAGCAGCTGGAACACCACCCACAGGCATGGAGTGTGGCCACCAGGAAGACAGCACATCATCTTCTGGGAGCCCTCCCTCGCATCGTCAGCATTTGACGGTAAGTTTTTATTTCCAAAATCCATCATCTCTGTAAATATATGTCTATTCATTGCCTTTTATTTCAAAACAGGATTCACAAGATGAAGAGGAGCTCCCAGAAGAAGAAGGAAGGGGTGGACAGACACTTGGAGTGGGCTCACAATTGGTAAGTTTTTTGCATCAAACGCAGAAACACAACATCACACTACACACAACACATAGAAAACAATGTTCTGCAGACCACACACAGCAAACAAATGCCTACATCCAAAGACATAACATTTTTTGTTTTCTTCTCTAGTCTTCCCAATCTGGTGCTCGGCCAAGAGGTCCTCGCAGTGCCTCCCAGGGTCGTCGGCGACAGCAACGCGGCGGTCACCAGCGTGTAAGTATAAATATTTTTGCTTTGTTTTTTTGCACTTTTTATTTCATTTCTTTTGTGGAGGCTAATTATGTTATTTTTGTCTTTTTCTTTAACAGCCTTCACAGCGTGCTGCCAACTCTGACGGTGAGGATGGAGGACTCGATGTGGACCACCTCATCGATCTCGTCAGAGAAAGGGAGCCGCTCTGGAATATGGCTGACCGCCGCCATGCTGACCTTATCGTTACCCGACGACTCTGGGAGGAAATCTGTTCGCTCCTTGTGGGCCGCTGGGAGGACCTCGATGCTCGGGCCCAGATTAAAGAGCGTAAGTATATACAGTACCGGTTGCTTGATGTAAACCAGTGTTTCCCGAACTCCAGTCCTCGTGGTCCCCACGGATCATGTGTTCAGGATTTCTACTTACTATGGAAATCCTGAAAACATGACCCCTGGGGACCATGAGGACTGGAGTTTGGGAAACACTGATGTTGTATACTAACCACTCCTTTCTCGTTTCAGGGAACAGAATTGTGAATCGGTGGCGGTCTGTGAGGGATCGTTTCAAGAAGGAGTTCAATAAAGAGATGTGGGCCCCGAGTGGATCTGGAGGACGCAGGAGCAAGTACAAGTAGGCACAAGCCCTGTCGTTCCTCCGGGAAACAATGGTCACTAGAAGGTAAATATTACACCCCACATGTGAAAAAAAATGTTAGATGTAACTTTTTTTTTTTTCAGCCAGGGCCATACCATGTCAGTGTTTTAATTGTTTTTTTTTCTCTTTATTCCACAGCATGGTGAGCAGCACTCGGGAGCCTGCACGATTGGACCCTTCTGAGGCGATCCCTGAGGAGACCGGCACCGAGGGACACTTCGACCGCCCCGGTACATCTGCACCTTCCCAGCCTTCCCACACATTCGACCCATCTGTCCCATCCACCAGCACAGGAGCATCGTGGCCGCCTACATTGCATGAAGCTGCTGGTGAGGAGATCGCTTTCCCTTTACCCCACCCTTCTGCCCCTGCCACCTCTAGTACACCTGCGGGTACTGGGCGGCAGCGGCAGAGGGGTCAGGAAAAGAGTTATGCGCCAGAGTTCTTGCATCTGAATGCATCTTTCCAGAACTGTCTAAAAGTCTTGTCAGAGCAAATCTCCGCAGGCTTTCAGCAGATCAACTCCAGCATTCTGGAGGTGAAGACACTTCTGCAAACCATGCATTCAGAAGCAAGATCTTCGCCAAACCACACCTTTTTCAGGTCTGCTGTGGAACGCATGGCAACACTATCTCCTACCCAGCAGATGCATGTAATGCATTCGTGCCACGGTGCTCTACAGCAGGTTACCTCCCAACCTCCACCTCCCACCACTGTAGTTCCTCCACCTGCACCCCCTCCAGCCACTTTCCATCCTCCCCCTGCTATTACATCTGCACCCCCTCCAGCCACTTTCCATCCTCCCCCTCCTATTACATCTGCACCCCCTCCAGCCACTTTCCATCCTCCCCCTCCTATTACATACCAGCAACCTCACCAGTACCAGCAACCTCCCCAGTACCAGCAACCTCCCCAGTACCAGACATCTCCCCACTTCCAGCAACCTGCCCCGTACCAAACTCCTTCCCCGTACCAAACTCCTTCCCCGTACAACTTTCCATCAACATCATCTGCTCCTACAGTCCCTGCCCAACCCTCCACTCCACCGCCCACCACCTCTTCTGCCTCCCACATGTCCACCCATTCTGTAGCTTTTTCAACACCATCACCTCTAACTGTTCCTTCCCCACCACGATCCCAGTCCTCTCTCCACACTCCCATTGTCGAAGTGTCCCGCAGCCCCTCCAGCAGTATTTCCACCCCACACTACACCGAGTTATAATGGTTTTTTTTTAATAAAAATGCCCATTTGGTTGGTTTCAAACCTTTATTAAAAAATTTTTTTTAACTTTAAAAACAGTAAACAAAAAAAAAAAATTTTTAAATAAAAGTTAAATTATTGTTTACACTGGTTGTCTGTCATTTCTTTCTGCGGCGAACTATGTTTAAAAAAAGGTTAAATACAGGGTATTTAAAAGGTAAAAAGGTATTCAAAACCAGGTATATAACTGTGGGTAAATTTTAGCTTTTTGCCACAGTTGTGTTCCTGGTTGTGTTTGAAGCAAAGTATTTCACCTGAAAAGTTGTGTTTATTGTTGGTGATTTCCTAACAATGTACACAACTTTTGTTAAAAGGTGAAATACTTTGCATAAAACACAACCAGGTACACACCTGTGGCCTAAAGCTAAAAATAGAGACCATGACAAGATAGCCAACTTTGGTTGGCAAAGGTATATACTGTTGGTACAGAAGGTACACAAGTTTGGTTAGGGCACAAATCTTTCACACTCTGTCATCCTGCCAGTGTACTCTGCCTTGAGGTGACATAAAGTATAGTGCAAAATTGTCCCTCATTACTGAAACCGTCACAGAACTTCTAGTGGTAATGTCATGGTAATCTTGCAAGGTGGTTTCTTCAGAGGTGTCCTCAATGGAAATGGGTTCCTTGCAGCTAACAAAATTGTGGAGTACCACGCAAGCTTTGATCACCTCGTCCACAGTTTCTGTCTTGAGGTTGATCGCAGTCAATAGGACCCGCCATTTGGCTGTCAGAATACCAAAGGTACATTCAACCATTCTTCTTGCTCTTGTGAGGCGGTAATTAAAAATGCGTTTTGGTCTTGTCAATCCTCTGCTAGAGTACGGTTTCAAAAGGTGTTCTGACAGCTGGAAGGCTTCATCCCCTACACAGACAAATGGCATAGGTGGACCAGATGTTTGCGGCAGCGGTCTAGGTGGTGGGAACTGGAAGGTGTTTCCATACAGTTTACGCCCCATGGCAGACAGTTTGAAAACTTGAGAGTCATTGGAGCGGCCATAGGCCCCAATATCAACCGCAATAAATTTGTATTCCGCGTCAGCGATGGCCATGAGGACAATTGAAAAATATTTCTTGTAATTGAAATATTCCGATCCCGATCCAGCTGGCTTTACAATGCGGATATGTTTCCCGTCCACAGCGCCCAAGCAGTTGGGAAACTGACATATCTGTTGAAACTTGTCAGCAATTTCAATCCACCTCTCTGTTGTGGGCTCTGGTAAAAGCTCTTCAGCTAAGGAGTCCCACAGTGCACGGTATGTGTACTTCACAATTCCAGATATGGTGGAAATCCCGAGTCTGTACTGGAAATGCAGTGACGAAAGGGATTCTCCAGTTGCAAGAAATCTGTGGGGAATTAAAAAACAATCAATTAGTTTTAAATCACAGCATTACATACCAAAACTCAGCTATAACACTTGGAGATACAAACTACCACCAACAAGATTGCAGTGAAAGTGTGCTCTGATGCGATCACATCCAATAAATGTGGCTTACCTTAAAGTCACCATCAGACGCTCTGCGGGTGAAACAGAGAAGCGGCAATAGGTGTCCGCTTTTCTTATGAGGTGTGCAATGCGCTCCACCAAGTAATCAAAATTCTCCATTTTCATCCGAACATATCCAAAAAATTTATCCGGGTTTCGTCGAAGGTCCATGCAGAGTGTAGAATAGACCCCACGCGTCATTCTCTTGGCTGTGATGGGGTGGATCCACAAACATCATCTACGATGCCTGATGCGCTGCTGTCTCGCTCTCTCCTTCTCCAGAACAATCACCCTCAAACGATTCGCCTCCGCTATAAAATCCGCCAAATTCTTCAAAATATTTCCAATGACAACATCCATTTTCGCCAGTAACTTGCTCTTCTCTCCAACCTGCACTTTCTCCTCTACAACCTGTCAAAGAAGGGCTGTAGGAACATGCTATATATAGTTTTCCAGTAGCCAATCCCGTTCGGAAGGCCACAAGGGTCAATTTTAAAAACCGGATCCGGCGTAATCCGTCGAAAAACGGATAGAAAAACGGATGAACCGGATGAGACGGATCCAGTTTTGTCTGTCAAGAAAAAGACGGATCCGGCAGAAAACCGGATCCGGCACATCAGGTTTTACAAAACATTTGCCGGATCCGGCATTCTGGCACGACGCCGGATCGCGCCTGACGCCGAAAACCTAATGTGTGAAAGTAGCCTAAAAGGTTTCTGATGTAATTGTACTTCTTCAAGAAACCCTTATGCAAGCCAATACATTTATATCATGGACTTCCCTTGGGATATTGAGCTTGCTAAGATTATATGCACATGGTGTAGACGCCGGCATACCACTACTGCATTGGCTGTAGGAAGACACCGGTGGTGCTTTATCTGAAGTATCTTTTCTGATGTATTCCCAGACATTTTTGCTGCCTTTTTATTTTTACCTTATATAATAAAAATGGTAGTGGCTCTGGAGCATGAAGAGACCCCTGAGCATAATAACTTCTCATTTAAATTTTGCCTGATCCGCTCATCTCTAAAGCTTTGTGTAAAATGGATGTAAAATACATGCTGTCATTCCAAAGGATAGTCTAATGAATGGATAATAATTTATTTACGAGATGCATTTGATGTATAGTCCTTGATTCATATAGATATACTTTACAAAAGAAACCTTCAAAAATGATGCTATTTTCTTAAACTAACCATTTTATCCAAATGCCATTTTACTTAACGTACCGTATCTCTAAGATCCCACTAGCTTGTTTTCTGCAGTGACTGATAATAGCTGGGCCGCCTTACCTTTTCTATTGCTCTGCTCCACCTTTCTTTTGCAATGCTACTTGTGAAAACCGCATCTTCATTCCTAAGGGAAAGAAACTTATATTTATTCGGCAAACAAATAGCTATTCTGTATAATCTGGTTTTTCTAAATTATCGTACAACCATTGGAGTAATACAATGCTTTAACCTTTATATAAATGCCATTTTTGAATCAGCAGTAAAGCTAGAGTTTTATTTTGCTTTTGTCATACTACAGTTTCCTTCAAAGAATGAAACTATACAGAATAATAGTGACAATCTGATTTTGTCACTTGATCACATTAATACAGGGGGCAGGACTTCACCCTGTATTAAGGGCACATAACACAATTGCAAAAGCCTTTATTAAACAATGTGATCATATCAACCATATTAGGTGAGCAATTTTCCAATTGCTAAAAAAAATATTCTACACGGTGATAAAGATTAGTGTATACAATTAAATGATATTTATATATAATAAGCGCATACATACTGTAAGTAAAACAGTTTTTCAAACATAAGTAATGTATGTAATAGTGGATAAAATTACATTAGAAGGTTGGAACCAACTTTTCTTAAAATGTATTTCATTAATCATATGATGCAGATTTGTAATGTATTTTAATATACAGTATATTTATTTTAACTGCCGTCCAGTTTGCAATTTTTGCTGTTGCTGTACCCCATAAACAGTACTGATCATGTGCTATTTCTCATCATGCTGTGGGAATCATCTACCATGGATATACACTCACTGGCCACTTTATTAGGTACACCATGCTAGTAAGGGGTTGGACCCCCTTTTGCCTTCAGAACTGCCTCAATTCTTCGTGGCAGAGATTCAACAAGGTGCTGGAAGCATTCCTCAGAGATTTTGGACCATATTGACATGATGGCATCACACAGTTGGCGCAGATTTGTCGGCTGCACATCCCTGATGCGAATCTCCCGTTCCACCACATCCCAAAGATGCTCTATTGGATTGAGATCTGGTGACTGAGGAGGCCATTTGAGTACAGTAAACTCATTGTCATGTTCAAGAAACCAATCTGAGATGATTCGAGCTTTATGACATGGCGCATTATCCTGCTGAAAGTAGCCATCAGATGTTGGGTACATTGTGGTCATAAAGGGATGGACATGGTCAGCAACAATACTCAGGTAGGCTGTGGCGTTGCAACGATGCTCAATTGGTACCAAGGGGCCCAAAGCGTGCCCAGAAAAAATTCCCCACACCATGACACCACCACCACCAGCCTGAACCGTTGATACAAGGCAGGATGGATCCATGCTTTCATGTTGTTTATGCCAAATTCTGACCCTACCATCCGAATGTCGCAGCAGAAATCGAGACTCATCAGACCAGGCAACGTTTTTCCAATCTTCTACAGTCCAATTTCGATGAGCTTGTGCAAATTGTAGCCTCAGTTTCCTGTTCTTAGCTGAGAGGAGTGGTACCCAGTGTGGTCTTCTGCTGCTGTAGCCCATCTGCCTCAAAGTTCGACGCACTGTGCGTTCAGAGATGTTCTTCTGCCTACCTTGGTTGTAACGGGTGGCAATTTGAGTCACTGTTGCCTTTCTATCAGCTCGAACCAGTCTGCCCATTCTCCTCTGACCTCTGGCATCAACATGGCATTTCCGGCCACAGAACTGCCGCTCACTGGATTTTTTTTCTTTTTCGGACAATTCTCTGTAAACCCTAGAGATGGTTGTGCGTGAAAATCCCAGTAGATCAGCAGTTTCTGAAATTCTCAGACCAGCCCTTCTGGCACCAACAATCATGCCACGTTCAAAGGCACTCAAATCACCTTTCTTCCCCATACTGATGCTCGGTTTGAACTGCAGGAGATTGTCTTGACCATGTCTACATGCCTAAATGCACTGAGTTGCCGCCATGTGATTGGCTGATTAGAAATTAAGTCTTAACACACAGTTGGACAGGTGTACCTAATAAAGTGGCCAGTGAGTGTATGTGTGCACCAGTCCCCAAGTTTCTCCCAATACAGAGTCTCTGTACATACATGGCTTTTACTGCCCACGCTGTGAAATTGATGCACGTGCAACAGAAGTTACACGATGGATGATTAGACACATCTACTGTAAATGTCACAAAGTAATACACATGTGCATTAGATGACCCACTAGGGTACCATGTTGCTTAGAAATTAACTGGAGCAGTACATGGAGAGAGAGCACTGGTTATGGATGGTAAATAAAGAAATATATCAGTAGAGTTTAGCTCAGAATTCAAAATAAAGCTATTTAGAATTTAACATTACATCATTTCTCATTGGGTTGGTCCCAATTATTATCACAAATTCCTCCCCAATGACTCCCATTTAGAGTTTAAATTGAGGGGATTTTAGTGGCAGACCTGTCACACAGTGACGGATGTATCATAGAGCTGGCACTGACAAAGAAAGATGGGTGATTTTGGGAAGTCTTTTATTGATGGATGCCAGACCACTTGGCAGGTCTTAAATTGTCTACTGGTCATTGACAACATAATTTGCATAACAAAGTTATTTTTTCTTTTCAAAAAACTGACTGTAAAAATGCATTCATATGCTTATAAGTGTACTGCTCAGCATCGATATCAGTTTTATAAGGAAACATTTGGTAACAGACATCCTACCAGGAATTTTATTTGCTCACATGTACTGTACATATACATTACTTAGAATATTTTATTTTCAAATGTAACATAGCAGTCTGATTTTCAAGCCAACTGAGATTAAGTTAGTTCAACAAACACTTTAAAGGGAACCTGTCAGCAGGATTGTGCTGAGTAACCTACTGACAGTGTCAGGTCGGCACCGTTATACTGATTACAATGATGCCTATGTTGATGAAATCCATCTTGTGGTTGCTGTTTAATCTTTATTATCAGTTGGGATTGGAGAAGCAGGAAGCTCATCTGCATATTTCCGGTGCATTCTGGGAAGAGGAGAAGAGTCGCCTTAAGCTGATCGATCACTGGGACTTGCCGGGTCTCGCTGTTTGAGGACTTTGCAAAACCAGGGATTGGAGAAGCAGGAAGCTTCCACCCATCATAGCCTGCATCAGCAATATGGAAGAGAAGAAAATCCACATGGTCACCTGCAACACATGCTACATGTTTACGGATCTTCCGGCCCAAAAACTCAACTTTACCAGTCAGAAGTGCAAACTTGTTGCCCTCTTAGAGGAAAAGGTACAGGGAGTGGAAGAAAGAATAGCAACATTGAAGGTAATTAAAGAACATCAGGACTTCTTGGATGAAGAAGCAACCATTCAGAATACGGAAAGTGAGAAAAGCTTCAGAGCACATACAGAGGCTGCAAAGTAGAGCCATGTGACGAAAAGAAGCAAACGAATCAAGTGGTCATCACCACCCACACAGCTTAGCAACCAATATGAAGCCCTCATGCTGGAGAACGAAAATGGCACAGCTCAGGATCATACCGTATCTACAAGAGAAGACACACTATCAACAAAAGTTACTCTGTCAACAAAAGCGGAAACAAATGACACTCAAAAACACTCACGAGCAACAAGCAGTGCATCCGGAAAGAAAAGAAGAGTGGTAGTTGTGGGCGACTCACTACTAAGAGGCACGGAGGCAACTATCTGCAGGCTGGACATAACCGCACGAGAAGTATGCTGCCTCCCAGGAGCAAAAATCAAGGATGTGGCCAACAGGATACCAACTATCCTCAAATCCAAGGATGACTACCATTTTCTACTGATACATGTAGGCACAAGCGACACGGCAAGAAATGACCTACCATCTATCTGCGAAGACTTTGAAATTCTGGGGAAGAAAATAAAGGAACGGAACGTACAGGTTGTTTTCTCATCAATCCTCCCAGTCGATGGCCATGGCATCAGAAGATGGAATAGGATACTAGAGGTGAACAACTGGCTACGACGGTGGTGCAGGCAGCAAGGATTTGGATTCTTGGACCATGGCGTGAATTACCTCTACGATGGACTTCTCGCAAGAGAAGGGATACACCTCCTAAAACCTGGGAAGCACACATTCGCCAGAAGACTTGCCACACTCATCAGGAGGGCTTTAAACTAGAAGAAGAGGGGATGGGAGGAAAAACAGCAGACAAGAACATGCAGTAGAAGGACAAACTAATCAAGGATACTAGATGTGGTGAAGAGGACCCAAGACGGTACTCAGAAGGAAGCTAAGAAAAAGGAAGCAAAACTTCTTTCCTGCATGCTGACCAATGCAAGAAGCCTGACCAATAAGATTGAAGATCTGAAGTTGGTAATGTATGAGGAAAAATACAACATAGTAGGAATAACTGAGACATGGTTAGACGACAGCTATGACTGGGCGGCTAACTTGCAAAGATATGATTTGTTTAGGAGGGATCGTAAAAAAAGGAAAGGGGGTAGAGTCTGTCTACATATAAAGTCCACTTTAAAGCCCACACTAAGAGAAGATATACAAGAGGGAAATGAAGAGGTGGAGTCTCTATGGGTGGAGATACAAGGAGAGAAAAGTAATAAAATCCTCATAGGGGTTTGTTATAAGCCACCAAATATAACAAACCACTGAAAATGTATTATTGAAACAAATAGACAAAGCAGCAAATCACAATGAAGTGATTATTATGGGGGACTTCAACTACTCCGACATAGACTGGGAAACTGAAACATGCGTATCTCAGAAAGGAAACCAATTTCTGTCAGTGACCAAGGATAATTATCTGTCACAACTTGTGCAGGGCCCAACTAGATGGACAGCCCTTTTGGACTTAATTTTAAGCAACAGGACAGATAGAATAACAGAAGTACGAGTCAATGGGCACCTAGGGAACAGTGACCACAATATAATACAATTCCACTTGTCCTTCAGTAAGGTGCCCTGGAAGGGGGTTACGGAAACGCTGAATTTCAGGAAAGCAAAGTTTGATCAGCTTAGAGAGGACCTTCGCCGAATTGATTGGGACAATGTCCTCAAAAATAGGAGCACAGAAAATAAATGGGAAATATTTAAATCAGTTTTACACACCCACTGCGAGCTAGCCATACCGTACAGAAATAAAAGGGCTAGGAACAGGAGAACACCAATGTGGCTAAATAAGGATGTAAAAAGGGCAATAAATAACAAGAACAAGACATTTAGGAAGCTAAAACAAGAAGGCAATGAAGAAGCATTAAAAAGTTATAGAGAAAAAAATAAAATGTGTAAAAAACAAATACATTTAGCAAAAGTGTAAACTGAGAGACTCATTGCTAAGAAAAGTAAAACAAACCCCAAACTATTCTTTAATTATATAAACAGTAAAAAGATTAAAATTGATGGTGTCGGCCCTTTAAAGAACAATGAGGGTGAAATCATAGAGAACGATGTGGGAAAAGCAAATGTTTTAAATACTTTTTTCTCAACAGTGTTCACACAGGAAAAGGATTTGCCAGGGGAAATGCAGAGTGATAATGTAAACTCCCCATTAAGTATTACCTGCCTAACCCAGGAAGAAGTGCAGAACCGCCTTAGTAAGATTAAAATTGACAAATCACCAGGCCCTGATGGCATTCACCCTCGGGTATTAAGGGAGCTAAGTAATGTGATAGACAGGCCTCTATTTCTTATATTTAAAGACTCTATAGAAACAGGGTCTGTTCCTTTTGATTGGCGGCAAGCAAATGTGGTACCAATATTCAAAAAGGGGTGTAAAAGGGAACCTGGAAACAATAGGCCGGTAAGCTTAACATCTGTTGTGGGTAAAATTTTTGAAGGGTTTCTAAGGGATACCATTATGGAATATCTCAATGTTAATAAATGTTTAAATCCATATCAACATGGATTTATGAAGGATCGCTCCTGTCAAACTAACCTGATCAGCTTCTATGAGGATGTAAGCTCTCAAATGGACCAAGGAGAATCATTGGATGTCATTTATCTCGACTTCTCTAAAGCATTTGACGCTGTCCCACACAAAAGATTGGCAAGTAAGATGAGAAAGCTTGAGCTAGGGGAAAATGTGTGTAGATGGGTAGGTAGCTGGCTTAGTGATAGAAAACAAAGAGTGGTTATTAATAGTGCATACTCAGATTGGGCTAGGGTTACTAGTGGGGTACCACAGGGTTCTGTATTGGGCCCCCTACTATTTAATATATTTATTAATGATCTAGTGGATGGCTTACACAGTAAAATATCAGTATTTGCAGATGATACAAAACTATGTAAGGTAGTTAACACAAAGGAGGACAGTTTGCAACTACAGACAGATTTGAGTAAATTGGAGAATTGGGCTGAAATATGGCAAATGAGCTTTAACACAGATAAGTTTAAGGTTATGCACATGGGAAGGAGAAACAGATGCTATAATTACTTACTTAATGGGAAACTGCTGGGGAAATCAGACATGGAAAAAGACTTGGGCATCTTAGTCAATAAGAAGCTAAATTGGAGTGCCCAGTGTCAGGCAGCTGACACCAAAGCAAATAGGGTCATGGGATGCATTAGAAGAGGTCTGGGGACACGAGATGAAAACATAATTCTCCCTCTGTACAAATCACTCGTCAGACCACACTTGGAGTATTGTGTGCAATTTTGGACGCCGGTGCTCAAGAAAGACATTACTGAACTTGAAAGGGTTCAAAGGCGGGCTACTAAAATGATAAATGGAGTTGATTCACTACAATACCCAGAAAGGTTGTCAAAATTAGGTCTATTTACTCTAGAAAAGAGAAGACTTAGGGGAGACTTAATATATCTTCAAGTATATCAGAGGGCAATACAGAGATCTCTCCAATGAACTGTTTGTACCAAGGACTGTGACAAGAACAAGGGGGCATTCTCTTCGTTTGGAGGAAAGACAATTTCTGCACCAGCATAGAAGAGGGTTCTTCACGGTAAGAGCAGTGAGGCTCTGGAATTCTCTTCCTGAGGAAGTGGTGATGGCCAACTCACTGAATGAATTTAAGAAAGGAATGGATGCTTTTCTTGTGAGTAACAGTATAGAAGCTTACGAATAACAGAATATTATAGGTAGATGTTGTCCCAGCTTAGGGGAAGGAATTTTTTTTTTTGGAGAAAATTGGCTTCTACTCTGTGGGTTTTTTGCCTTCCCCAGGATCAACAATGCAGAAGAGCTGCACTAAAAATAGGCTGAACTAGATGTACATAAGGTCTTCCTTCAGCCTTCAAAACTATGTTACTATGTAGTTATTTTAATCAGTATAACGGCGCCGACCTTACACTATCTGTATGTTACTCAGCACAATCCTGCTGACCGGTTCTCTTTAAGAACAAATAATCTGCAGCGCATAGGCACAATCCTACAGGTTGGTATTTTGTGAACTAATATACTACATTTTTACTAAATGGCTTCCTGAAGTCTAGACCAAGAGACAAAATCGAAGTGCATGCGACACTCAATAGCCTAGCCTCAATAAAAAAAAAAAAGAGGTCTAATATGACAGATCTCTTCAAATAGTGCTTCAAAGATAATATAACTCAATTGGTAACACAAAGGGTAAAGGGCTTAATAGCAGATTCTGCTTTCATGTATGATGTGGTAGAGAAATTTCATTTGATAACACAGACAGAAAACTATTTTGGTGCTAAAAGTGTCAAACAATACAATGCATCTGGTCCAATGAAGTGGAAAATGCATCTGTGAGGATTTACTGTGTCGTTTTTGTAGGAATCTATATATATATATATATATATATATATATATATAATTGCATTAGAATGTTCATCATCCACTTCCGTCTGTATGTCCTCGAATCCCATAATTCACCGTGCCGACCGGAAGTACGCCGAATGCCATATTGGAATACCCAAGTGATGGGTATTCCAATATGGCACCCGCTAGTGGTACCAGGCTCTTGCGCAGTACCACCAGTGGACCCCCCCGCCACTGGACCCCCCGCCGCATCCCGCAGCTGCCTGCCCACCCACCTCTGTGCAGTCACAGCCGACAGGATAGACCGCAGCTTGTGCTGGAGATGGGGCGCCGCATCCCATCTCCACCACAGGCCGCAAGCCACGGTCTTTCCTGCCGGCTGGGACTGCACGGAGGTGGGTGGGCAGGCAGCTGTGGGACAAACACACATGTACTCACACACCCACACGTAGTCACACACGCACTCACACACACGTACACACACACGTACTCTCACACACACATACTCTCACACACGCACATGTACTCACAAACACACG
This sequence comes from Dendrobates tinctorius, assembly GCF_039654945.1. NCBI lineage: Eukaryota > Metazoa > Chordata > Amphibia > Anura > Dendrobatidae > Dendrobates > Dendrobates tinctorius. Next base: position 3,827,520 of record NW_027361690.1, read on the forward strand.
TACTCTCACACGTACTCACATACACACGTACTCACACACATGTACTCACACACACACATACACACACATGTACTTTCACACACATGTACTCACACACACGTGGGGGAGGGGGGAGAGACAGCCACGACCCCCAGCACCACAGAGCTGCCCCCATCGTGATGTCACTGCCCTCCCATATTATATATATATGTGTTTTGAAGAATATTTCCTTTGAAAACAATGTGTAAATGGCGTATAGAAATCAATGGCTGGAGGGAAGTTACCTTTTCTCCTTGAATGTACCTACTAAGCACACTTGGTCAGGGTCTGGGCAGGCAAGGGTGGCTGAGCATAAGACTGTCAGTTTCAAACAGAAAACTGGCATGTACAGGCGCATACTAAGAGTAGCCATCTCTATACATAATTACAAGAAGTAAAGTTGCACTCTGTAGTGATATAGCATGTAACCATGAAATAAATTAAATTTGAATTGCATTAGTGCTCCAGAGAATAAGAAAAAAATAAGATGCTTAGTACATAATTTGGCCAATTCGTTCATGCCCAGCAGCCAGCGACAAGGCCATTTGAATTTAACAATCTTTTCCACATCATACATGCATTCTAACCAAGCACAAACTTGGACATTAGATTTTCACTTGATTTCAGATTATCCCTTTTAATTATTATATAAAGCAGATAACAGAGTTACAATTGGCAAAAATGTCACTTACATTGGTTGGTTACATTCATTCCCTTATTCTTATTCCTCATTTCTCATTAGTGTAATTGCTCCACTTACAAGTAGGGGTGTTCCCATTAGAGAGAAGCTAAATTGCATAAATCAGATTCTTAATGTCTTGCTTTCAGCCTTCAGAACACTACTTCGAATTTGAGAATACTAGCTATTACAAAAACAATGAGCGGTCTAAAGCGGGTCAGAGAAACATGCATCATGCACAACTTACAAATATCAATTAATCACGGATTATGATATTTTTTAATCATAAAAAATATTTGAGACAGCTGTTACAACTACTTAACTTAATATTGCTCTGAATTTAAAAAAGCATTGCTAATAACTGGATATTATAAATATTCCTAAACTGTTTTATATTTTTCCAAAAGAAACCAATGATAAAGTCCAATACAGTAAGAACCGCCAGATGTGGAGCAAAGAGCAGAACCGCAGAATGCGGAGCAAAGACCAGAACGGCAGGATACGGAGCAAAGAGCAGAAGGAGTGAACACAAGGATACAAACAGCAGAATAGGGAATGCTGCAGACAGGGATATAAACGAAGACAGGTATAAGACTTCGTTCAGACCTGGTTATGTACGGGTACAGGTATAGAACTCAGTAAGGACAAGGACGGACACGGGGCAAGTACAGGACAGAGGTTTCAGGCCTGAGTATGCAGCCCTCAGGCAGGCGGAAAACAAGACAGGACATAGCAGGACAGGACCTGGCAACTCAGTAGCCAAAGACAGATTGAAAGAGCTTGTTGCACAGGCATCCCCCAATGGGTGGGGGATACCTTAAGTACCTGATGCCTCTTGGCAATTGGCTGGGGACAACTTAGGAGAGTGTACACATTCTCTATAAGACCCAGGAAGTGCCAGCACCGCTGCCCTAAGCAAACAGCCAGGAAATATGCAAACAGCAGGCAGGAGACATGAGGCTCACAGCATGGAGCAGACAGAGAGCATAACTCACAGCATAGCCTGGAGGGGTAAGTAAGATGATGTATCTGCCTGGTGGGAGATGGAAAACCATGCAGTGATGCCGGCAGGGTTGTTACAGGATTCTTGGGATCGTGGGTGCCTTAACACCCAGTGATCGGAAAGCTATGAAAGAAGAAAATTGTCCAGCTCCAAGATGTAGTGAAAAAATAAAATTCCTTTTATTCACTTCAATCCATACAATTACGAGGTTAAAATGGCAGCACAGAAGATACAAATGCTTGTGTTCTCAACGTTGAGAATGCAAGCATTTGTATCTTCTGTGCTGGCATTTTAACCTCGTAATTGTATGGATTGAAGTGAATAATAGGAATTTTATTTTTTCACTACATCATGGAGCTGGACAATTTTCTTCTTTCATTGTGCAACTCAAGAGCCCTGACATGGATGTTCAAGATGCTTTCTCTGGTGAGCTGGGTTTTTATTTGAATTTATTGGAAAGCCATCCCTTGTCCCAAGGATAACAGATAACATCTAAACTTGAGAACACCCCATGAAGTTGGCAACAAAAAATTGTGGGGTTTTGGGTGGAAATCTTCAATGTATGGTTCTATAATGGTGGAAGAAGGAAGAACACTAAATAATATCGTGGATATAAGAATAATAATTTTATTTCTATAGCACCAACATATTCCACAGGATTTTACATTATAGAGGGGACTTCTACAGACAATAGACATTACAGCATACAAATAAACACATAGGTATTGTCACGATCCAGGTTGGATCTGACAGATTAAATGCACAAAGTAACCTTTTTTTTTCCCTTGGCTGTGTGCCAAAGGTGGTTTTGCCCCCGGTGGCCATAAGGGCCATTGCACTGTGATTTCAGTTGTAGTTTTCTCCCCCGGTGGCCATTAGGGTCATTGCACTTTGGTTACCTTAGTTTGTGCACGTAATTATGTAACAGGTGTGGTAGCTCTATAAGAGAGTATCAGGTGTGTTAATCACTGATAGTGATAAGTTTCTCATTTGCAAGCTAGCCTGGGTAAAGAATGGAGCTGAAGGAGAGTCACGGGCAGCTCAGTCAGAGTGCTGGAGTAGCAGCTATGGTGTCTGCAAGGAGGGCTGGCATGGATTGGTGGAGTGTCAGCTATGGTGTCTGCAAGGAGCGCTGGCATTGCTTGGTGGAGTCGCAGCTATGGTGTAGAGCTGCACTCAGAATGCTGGACTCGGTTGCGGAAAGCTGAACTCAAAATGTTGGACTCTTTGGCAGAAAAGCTGGACTCATTTGCTGGACTCTGTTCCTGGACAGCTGCACGCAGGTGTGGACTCTGTTTGCTCCAAGGCTGCACTATGGTGCTGAGAAGATCCGTTTCTGGACAGTGCACCCAGATGTCGGACACGGTGGAGGAAAAGATGCACGCAGGTGGTGGGCTCTGTTGCTGGGAGCGTAAGCAACAGAGCAAAGCTAAGTGGTTTTCCCCTGTTTTGCCACTTTTCCTTATGTGTGTTTTGTGCAGTGGTGGGATTAGTTTCCGCACTGACCAATTCCCTAGTGAGGGTTTAGGTGCAGGGCGAGTCAGGGTTTTTAGTTTCCTGATCGGCGCCCAGTGCGGAACCGACCTAGGGAACGTTAGGAGTGTAGAGACACTGACTCAGGGGAGTGCAGGAGGTCTCCACGTCCCCCGTTCCAGATCGCAGGCCCACCATTGTTATTGTTACCCAGGTTTTCCCTATTCCCTTGTCTTATTGTATCAGTTACCGGCCTGCTGGCCGCGTCACTCAGGACGGGGCACGTGACAGGTATAAACGGATACCAAGAGGAGTGAGGGCCCTGCTAGCAAGCTTACAATCTATAGGGAAAAATGGGAGACATGAAAGGTGGATGGTAACAATTGCTTTTATTGTTCGGACCAGCCATAGTGTAAGAACCGGGTGTTCCTGTAATGCTGCATGAACCAGATAACAGTCTAAATATGTAACAGTACAGACACAGAGGGCTATTAAATGCATAAAGCATGTGAGAACATGATACGAGGAACCTGGTTTTGGTAAAAAATTTTGAATGAGCCACACAGGGATATTTAGGTTAATGCATTGAAGTGATAGGCCAGTCTGAACAAATGCATTTTTAGAGCACGCTTAAAACTGTAAGGATTGGGGATTAATCGTATTAACCTGGGTAGTGCATTACAAAGAATTGGCGCAGCACGTGAAAAGTCTTGGAGACGGGAGTTGGAGGTTTTGATTATTGAGGATGTTAACTTCAGGTCATTAGCAGAATGGAGGGCACGGGTAGGGTGGTAGGCTGAGACAAGGGAGATGTAGGATGGTGCTGAGCCATGGAGTGCTTTGTGGGTGAGGGTAATAAGTTTATACTGAATTCTGGAGTGGATGGGTAACCAGTGTAAGGACTGGCACAAGGTAGAGGCATCAGTATAACGATTGTTGAGGAATATGATCCTGGCTGCAGCATTCAGGATGGATTGGAGAGGAGAGAGTTTGGTAAGAGGGAGACCGATTAGTAGAGAGTTACAATAGTCCAGACGAGAATGAATAAGTGAAACAGTAAGAGTTTTTGCAGAGTTGAAAGTAAGAAAGGGTCGCATTCTAGAAATGTTTTTGAGGTACAGGTAACAAGAGCGATCCAGTGATCGGATGTGGGGAGTGAATGAAAGCTCGGAAACAAGTATGACCCCAAGACAGTGGGCATGTTTTAGTCTAGCTTCATATGACCTAAGAAAGTATGGGCTTCACGCAGTACTAGCAGATGTACTTATATCAGCAGCTGAGCAAAAGACACAAGAAAAGTGCTCCCTAGTGGTTCTATTACTGAGGATTTCAGATGTTCTTCTGCAAGCCAACTACGTCTTGTTTAGTCTAGGTTCTTATTTTATTTCATAGTAAAATACATTTTTATATAGCTGGTAGCTTATAGAAAGAGAATAAAGTAAATCAGCCACAAAAATATACGCTACGCTATTTTATAGCACAAGCATAAGAAATACTTTGTTTACTTAAAAGGGAACCTGACATGAGATGGGGTATATAGACATCAAAGATCGGGTTCCCAACTGTGGAATTCCCTCCATAGGTCGGAACATACACAATGCTGTCATAATTATTTGTTTCATATTTGCCATAATTATTGTTTTATCTTGTAGAAATGCCACTGATCTCTTGATTCTGGTATTGTTTTCCTTTGTTCTCACATCTCTCTGTTCAAGAGATATGGCTCCATTTTCCCTATTTATAGATCTAGTATTTTTAACTATCTGGGTGTGATCCTCAAAAAGATTCCCATAGTGCTGGGGTGCCTAATTTTGTGGATGTGGGCCCATGATGTGTGGCTTGCAGCTGTCAGCTTGGTGCAATTGTACCAAGTCTAGCAAAAAGCTATGAAGAACTGGTCTCCAGATGGTGACTTTTGTGATGAGTCCCGCACAGACGAGCAGATCTGTTGGTGCATTTGTTGACCTTGGAAGCGGAGACAAAATAATTGAATGCTTAACTGTTGATAGGATGATATTGCCAGAAGGAGTAATGTGGTGGGAGTTTTTGATGCAAATAAATGATGAAAGAGGTAAAGTGGGAACCCCCTGAATGTAAGTATTCTGCCTCAGTGGGATTTCTGAGGCGAAGTTTAGTCTTTCACTATACCAATAATCGGGGCACTAGGTATCATTGCTTTGAGGCAGGGGAAGGCGGGAGCTTGATTTCATTGCACAGGGGGCTCTGGATGTAGCTTTCACGGTAAGAAAGGGTGAGGATCACAGAAATAGAGTGTACATGAAGATTACACCCACTTGGATAGCAAGAGTATATTTTCATACAGGGAACAGGAGTCCATATCTCATGAATGAAGAGGAACAGAAACAATAGAAATAATAATGACAGATTCAGGGAATTACAAAATTCAAAATTACATTTTTATGCCAAGTGTCAGTTAAAGCTTGCTTAACGAGGGCCTATTTTCACACAGCAAAGATCCCTTGTGCTTTTTTTCCTGAGCTTCACACTCGACATATTTTAAAAGACCCTAAATCAGTAAGCCGCACTGCAAATTTTCTCTTTTAATTTTGCTCTTCATTTTATTATGTAACACCTACAGTACTATTAATAGCATCCAATAACTTTAAATAAACAGCCAACATGTCATGTAACCACAACTAGCTTAAAGTGAAAATAAGCAGAAATACGCAAAGTGAGATCAACAGAACAACAAATGATGCCAAAAACTGAACAGAAGCAAAAATCTGTTTTATACAAAGAAGAAATATCCAGCACAATGAACAGTCAAGAACACAACTCTGAATGTACACAGAATTTGGCTGTATGTTTAGAGACATTTTCGTTGCATATTGCCTTGCCATTATTTTATGTGGCAATGTACAGTGTTGCCAAAATGTAATTTAATTAAACATGTGTTGAACATGAGCATGCAAATATGTAGCTGGACATGATATGACACATCCACACAGCAATTCTCATAGCCGACAAATAATTTAGTCAGTGATTTTTTTTTTTTTTACTGAGAACAGGAGAAAATTCCTTTAAAGTGGCTGTCACTTACAAATTTACAAAGCCCTGATTTGGGACAGGAAACCTTCTTATTTTTACACCTGGAAGCCTATCTCTAATTCACAATAGTTGTAAATCTCTGGCTTTCTGTTGTCACTAAAGTCTATCTGTACAGATGGCATTTTGCCCAATAATACACCAAGAATCTCTCAACTGAAGAGTATAGATAAAGTCTTATGGCCTCAGGAAAACAGAGCAAGATACTGAACAATTGGATTTTTTGATGAAACAGCATCTTAGATTTGTGTTTGCTACTGCATTCAGCAAAAGTAAATAGGAACAAAAGCAATTCCTCTGCTTACATTAGGTTTGGGGTATATATTTTGATGTATAAGCCAAGAACAACAATGATGGCAAATGTAACCATCAATGGAGTCCAAAAGGATGTCGCTTCAACCTTCAATCCCTTTTTTGAGGTGTAACGGGGCCCAGGGGGGTAGTCGTGGCTGCTGGTGGTTGCTCTGTCACACCCTGGTCTCCCACCACATACACACAATGTCCCTTCCACAGCATACCTTTTTGTCCATTTTCTTGTCAATCAGGGTCCTCTATGGTCTGCTGGGGATCTTGTTCTTGAAGACCCATATAAAGACAGGCAGAGTGAAGTTCCAATTTAAAACAATTTTACTCCGTTCTTTTCTCAGCTTGTCCACATTGGTCACAGGTGCAACACGGGATCCTTCATACATCATAGCCCTTCCTCTCCCTGTGCTGTTCCTCAATTCTCCAGGAATATCACAGGGTTGTACCATTGCCTTCGATACAGCAGCATTCCGTCTGGCCAGCCTAACTTTCTTCAGGAGTTCCATGTCCGCTTTGCCCTGGACATTTAGGCATCTACCTGTGTAGTTTACTGCAACCATGTTGAAGCTGCCCTATTTTCCTTCTCCTCCCAAATGACCATTGCTCATAGGTCCTGGACGAGCTGGGCTCCTCTCCTTCAAACGTTACGTGGCACAACTGCTATGTCCAGGCTCCCAGGCCCTACTAACTAAATGCAGGAAATCCTTTTATCTTACCCCAGTTGACCCATCCTAAATTAACTAAATCCTACAAGTCTTTCTAATTCCTAACATGCTCTATTATGCTCCCCCTCTAGTGGGCTAGTCTAAGTACTATACTTTCCCTATACTTCTATATCCACAATACATTACACCATATAGCAGTATTATAACACATGTCAAATATACATTACATGTTCAAATAAGCAGCTTTACAGGGACGTGTTCAGGAAGTGTAGGGGACAAATCAGTCTCTATACCCCCTTACAGAGGCATGGAATAATTTGATGACTGATGAATGATGGATGACTATAAAATATAGTATTTCTAAATAATGTCTTTTTATTAGACAGTATAATATAAAGGGAATGTACTGTAGTTTATTCTGTTTTTGATGAGACTTAAGATACTAGACATTCTGAAATTTATGTCATATTTTGCAACCAGCCCAGATAGTCAAGATAGACGCAAGATCATTAACCCCTTCCCACTGGAGCACATTTTTGCGTTTGTTTTTCACTCCCATTCTTCCTAGAGCCATAACTTTTTTAATTTTCAATCAATATGGCCATGTGAGGGCTTGCTTTTTGTGGGATGAGTTGTACTTTTGAACATTGTGACACCATTGGTTTTACCATATCGTGTACTCAAAAACAGGAAAAAAATTCCAAGTGAGGTGATATTGCAAAAAAAGTACAATTCCACAATTCAAGAGGGCAGAGAAGTACTCCTGCACAGGAGCGCGATGCAAACTAGATTGTGTGGATGACAAAGGGACGCATCATCCACATAAATCAAGCTGGAGTACGGTGATCGTAAGATGATTGGAGGTGCCGGACCATGACCAGTGACACTCCTCAGACCGAACCGCCCTGCAGGTGAGTATAATAAAAGGTCTTTTTCTTCTCTTACAGGTCAGATTGGGGGCAGATTTACAGCGTTATAGAATGCTATATATCAGCCCTGAAAGGTGGTGGCCTTACTTCACATTGGCCAAACCTGGTGACAGGTTCGCTTTAATGAGATTCTGGTGCTCTGGGCAGTCTGTGGTGATCTGATTAGATATTCATCTGTATGACTTCCGGCAGGTCACTAATCCCTCAATGACCTGTCCCCTGTTTTACATACTGCATATTATATTGTGTGGTTAAAAACAGACAAACAAAAAACATTCATCAAATGGCGCCAGCGGTGGCACCTGCGCTGTTGCATGATATGCTACCTAATATGCACATATACACTCACTGGCCACTTTATTAGGTACACCTGTCCAACTGTGTGTTAAGACTTAATTTCTAATCAGCCAATCACATGGCAGCAACTCAGTGCATTTAGGCATGTAGACATGGTCAAGACAATCTCCTGCAGTTCAAACCGAGCATCAGTATGGGGAAGAAAGGTGATTTGAGTGCCTTTGAACGTGGCATGATTGTTGGTGCCAGAAGGGCTGGTCTGAGTATTTCAGAAACTGCTGATCTACTGGGATTTTCACGCACAACCATCTCTAGGGTTTACAGAGAATGGTCCGAAAAAGAAAAAAAAACCAGTGAGCGGCAGTTCTGTGGCCGGAAATGCCATGTTGATGCCAGAGGTCAGAGGAGAATGGGCAGACTGGTTCGAGCTGATAGAAAGGCAACAGTGACTCAAATTGCCACCCGTTACAACCAAGGTAGGCAGAAGAGCATCTCTGAACGCACAGTGCGTCGAACTTTGAGGCAGATGGGCTACAGCAGCAGAAGACCACACTGGGTACCACTCCTCTCAGCTAAGAACAGGAAACTGAGGCTAAAATTTGCACAAGCTCATCGAAATTGGACAGTAGAAGATTGGAAAAACGTTGCCTGGTCTGATGAGTCTCGATTTCTGCTGCGACATTCGGATGGTAGGGTCAGAATTTGGCGTAAACAACATGAAAGCATGGATCCATCCTGCCTTGTATCAACGGTTCAGGCTGGTGGTGGTGGTGTCATGGTGTGGGGAATTTTTTCTTGGCACTCTTTGGGCCCCTTGGTACCAATTGAGCATCGTTGCAACGCCACAACCTACCTGAGTATTGTTGCTGACCATGTCCATCCCTTTATGACCACAATGTACCCAACATCTGATGGCTACTTTCAGCAGGATAATGCGCCATGTCATAAAGCTCGAATCATCTCAGATTGGTTTCTTGAACATGACAATGAGTTCACTGTACTCAAATGGCCTCCTCAGTCACCAGATCTCAATCCAATAGAGCATCTTTGGGATGTGGTTGAACGGGAGATTCACATCAGGGATGTGCAGCCGACAAATCTGCGCCAACTGTGTGATGCCATCATGTCAATATGGTCCAAAATCTCTGAGGAATGCTTCCAGCACCTTGTTGAATCTCTGCCACGAAGAATTGAGGCAGTTCTGAAGGCAAAAGGGGGTCCAACCCCTTACTAGCATGGTGTACCTAATAAAGTGGCCAGTGAGTGTACATTTATGCTTTAGTCCTCTAATCTTGTGGGGAAATAAATATCCATCAATATGGCGCAGGCACTTGCACAGTAACATCTAACATGTTTAAATATATGTTACTGCACAGGCTCCGTTGGCGTCATTTGATTGATCCAAATTTTTTTTTCTCAAGAAAAAATGGCAATGGCACTTGCACAGAAGCATATACTGGAACACGATAGATGCTACTGTGCAGGCGCCATTTTGATGGAGACATTTCCCCCCCCACAAAATTAGAGGACTAAAGCATAAATGTATACAAGCATATTAGGCATCGTATCATGTCATGCTGCAGTGCAGGTGCCTCTGCTGGTGTCAATTTGATGAATGTTTTTTTTTTCACCACGCAATATTCCATGCAGTATTTAGAAAAGAGGGCAGGTCATTGAAGGATCAGTGAAGTGTCATAAGCCCATAAGGATAAATATGTAAGCAGAACACCACATAAAGACCCCCCTTCCGCCACAGGCTGCCCTGGAGCACGAACATATCATTAACTCAAAACTGAAAAAGAATAAACATCAGCCACAAAATGGATTTCATCAACCAAGGTATCATTTTAATCAGTATAACGGCGCCGACCTGACACTGTCTATAGTTTACTGAGCAAAATCCTGCTGACAGGTTCCCTTTAAATATTGAATTACTTTTGCTTATTGCTCTTGATGAGGGATGAAGGTTGCTGCCAGTGTTGAGCATTCCGATACCGCAAGTTTGGTATCGGCCGATATTCGCTGTATCGGAATTCCGATACTTAGTTCCGATACTTTTTTCATATCGAATACCGGAATCGGAATTTCCCATAATGCTATGAGCCCGCTCGATTTGATTCAGCCAATGGGAATCCTCAGAAGTGTGGGCACATCCTGATAGGCATGTTAACTATTGGCATGGCTGTGATTGGCTGCTGAAATTATGTCATGATGCACTATAAAAGCCGCCGCCGCCATTTCTGTTCACTCTGCTGTGAATTCAGTTAGGGACAGGCTGCTGTTGAAGACTGTGAGGGACAGTTAGAAATAGCGATTCTCCAAAAAAAATTGTGCTTTACCCAGGCTACATAAACCACCACTGTAGCTTTCTTTTGCCTAGCAGCAGTGTTCACAGCGGTCTGCAAGGGCTGTGTGAGTGCAGCTCACGCTGTGTAGTGGGTCCTTCAGCCACGTCTGGTTTAGGCTGCCCAGCGTGCCTCACTGCTGCCTCATACATATTTTTCTTTTCTATCTGCTTATTTTTCATAAATTCCATCTGGTGTGCTTCCATCCGTATCCATATACGTTGGTTGCAAACACTAGTAGTAGACAGCGGAGCCTTTCTGCAGCCTTTCAGTGCTAGTGCCCACTTCTCTGCACTGTTCACGGCTGTCTGAGAGGTCTCTGACTGTGTGTGAGTGCAGCTCACGCTGAGTAGTGTGTCCTGCAGCTATGTCTGGTTGTAGACCGCTCAGCGTGTGTCACTGCCTCACACATTTTTCTTTTATTGCAGCTCCTTTTTTTTTCTCCCATTAGTGTGCATCCATCCGTATCCATCTACATTGGTTGGTTGCAAACACTATATAGGAGTAGATAGAGGAGCCTTTTTTTCTGGCTTGTGCCCTTCAGCTGCAGCCAGATTAGTATTACCCATTTTTTTTGGAGCCTCATCTTTTGCATTGTAGGTTACCTGCCTGCATTGTAATAGCTCCAAAAAGTTTGTGATACTATCACTTTCAAATCTTTGGTCACATCCTTTTAGTTTTTTTTCAAAAAAACAAAATAAAGTTCAACAAACACTACATTTGACAGTTGTGTAGGCCACATTAGCTCCTATTAAAGTGTAGTCCACACACACGCTTCATAAAATTAGTGTTTCTTATACCTGTTACCAGCTGTTCAGGAATAAGCACACTAAGTCCCCCTTTGTACTTTTCTGCCTATCTTTATCAGTCAAGCAAGATGAAGAAGGCAGGGAGTAAGGCACGTGGGCGTGGAGTTTCAGCAGGGAGAGGACGTGGGGATTCCGCAGGGAGAGGACGTGGGGATTCTGCAGGGAGAGGACGTGGGGATTCTGTGCCTGCTGCTGGCACCAGTGAGTCAGCATCCCCCAGTTTCACCAGGCAACAGTCCTTTATGCGCAGCTTTGTAGGACCTCGCCGTACCCCACTGCTGCGGGAGGAACAAATTGAAGCCGTTGTCGGATGGATGGCAGCTAACGCATCGACTTCAATTACTTCCACGTCCTCTCAGGGCCAGAGCACCGAAGAGCAACCATCTGTCTCTTCACCACCTGCCAAAGTGCCTAGGCAGTCAGAGAGCCCTGGACAGGAGCCATCACAGTCTCTACTTCTGTTCTCTGAATCTGTTGGCTTGGAAAGAGGGGGCCAGCCAAGCAGCATTCAAGAATGTGAAGAAGAGGGAGTATGCAGTGATGCGCAACTTCTTTGTCCCTCGGAATCTGAAGAGGCGGGTGGGCCAGTGCCTATGGTCAGCACACCTCAGTACGCATCAGACGATGACGAGACTCAGTTACCACTTTCTGGTGCGTACGGTGCTGGCGAGACAACCGAGAAGCAGGTGTTTGAAGAGGGGAGTGTAGATGATGAGGTCCTTGATCCATCATGGCGTGAGGAACAGGAAGGTGGTGGGAGCAGCTCTGAGGAAGAGATTCCCCGAACGGCCAAAACAGGAGGGAGAGGGAGGGGGCAGACTTGGTTGCCTGTAGCCTCCACTTCGGCACCCGGTAGGAGCATTCCTCTTTCAAAAGGAAAAAAACGGGCTCTCCAAAGACTTGCAGTGCGTGGTCCTTTTTTGACACAGTTGCAGATGACATTTGCTTTGTCAAATGCAAGCTGTGTCATCAGAAAGTCAAAAGAGGGAAAAAGGTCAGCAACCTCAATACCACAAATATGTGGAAACATGTGCGGACCAAGCACGAGGTGGAGTTACACAGACACACTGAAGACGTAGGCCAACGTACAGCACCACCTACCACCTCTTCAGCTCGTGTTGGGGCCTCTTCCTCCAGCTCACACACAGCTGGTTCGGCTTCCTCACAGGATCGCCAAGGAAGAACCTCTGGCAATGTTGTCCGGAGACTCAGTGAACTTCCACCCACAGCACCACGTTCCCAGTCCTCTTCACACTCCCAGGCCACTCTACAGCCATCGGTAGCACAGGCATGGGATAAAAGGCGGCCATACTCTGTAAACCATCCCCGAGCACAGGCTATGAATGCTGGCATTGCCAAGCTACTGGCACTTGAAATGCTCTCATTCAGGCAGGTGGAGACTGACACCTTCCGGGACTTGATGGCATTCGCAGTCCCACAATACACCGTGCCGAGCCGCTTTTATTTCAGCAGGCGAGCCGTCCCTGCCCTGCAAGAACATGTGGAGGGAAAAATAAAACATACGCTGCTAAATGCCATCAGTAGCAAGGTCCTCCTGACCACCGATGCGTGGACCAGTACCCATGGACAGGGATGATACCTTTCCCTCACTGCCCATTGGGTCAATGTTGTGGAGCCAGGAACAGATATGGAGAGTGGCGCTGTACATGTTCTGCCAACTCCACGGATTGTAGGAATCCAGTCTGTACACATGGACTCCTCCTCCTACTCAAGTTCCTCAGAAACAGCGCAGCAGGAGCCTGTTACGACCGATATGAGCACAGCCATGGCCAAACGTCAACATGCCGTACTTAAATTAATTTCTTTGGGGAATAGAAGCAACACAGGGCAGGAGCTCTGAAATGTCATCAAGCAGGAGAGCGATGTGTGGTTTGTGCAAGCAAATCTCCAGCCAGGCTTGGTAGTGTGTGACAATGGCCGAAATCTGGTGGCAGCTCTTGGCCTAGGCAACCTCACTCACATCCCATGTCTGGCACATGTGCTGAACTTGGTTGTGCAGAGCTTTCTGAGGGACTATCCGGATCTTGATGCACTGCTGCACAAGGTCCGCATAGAGTGCGCTCACTTGCGGCGTTCCAGCACGGCAAGATCGCGCCTTGCTGCTCTGCAGCGCCGATTATGCCTTCCGGAACATCGCATCATATGTGACCTCCCCACCAGGTGGAATTCAACGTTACATATGTTGGAGCGGTTGTGTGAGCAGCAGGCAGCAGTCATGGAGTACCAGCTGCATCAGGCGCAAACAATTTGCACTGTGCGCCGGTCACACTTCAGCACCACTGAGTGGGCCTCTATGAAGGACATCTGCCTCGTTTTGTGTGCCTCCGATGATTCCACGTGGATGGCGAGTGCAGATGATGCACTAGTCAGCATGACTGTCCCCCTTATCTGCCTGCTACAAAAAACACTGCAAGCACTAAGGGAGGAGGTTTTGGAAGAGGTGGAGGATGAGGAGTCCCAAATGCCATCAGCTTCTGGACAGTCTGCGCTACGTGTTTCCCCACAAAGGCCTAGGCAGGGGACACTTTGTGAGGAGGATGAGGAGTCAATGAAGGAGGAAGACATCTCTCCAGAGGAGGGAGGTACACAATCCTCTAGTCAGTATGTACAGCGAAGGTGGGGTGATGCAGAGCAGGCAGAGATGACGCATCAAGCAGGGGGACAGCGTTTCTTTGGCAGTTGGGAGTCTGCAGCACATGGTTGATTTCATGCTGCAGTGCCTGAGAAACGACCGCCGCATCGACCACATTCTCAACACGACTGATTATTGGGTGTACACCCTCCTAGACCCTCGCTACCGGGACAACTTACAAAGCCTCATACCACCGTTGACCCAGGACCGTAAACTGGGGGAGTACCAAGACACACTGGTGCAGTCCAACATGTTTTCCATTCCACCCGACAGCAGTGGTGCTAGTGCTTTACAAAGCAGTTCTGTGCGTCGAGGCAGTGGTGGAAACTCGGCACAAATAGGGAGCAGAGGCAGCGCCTCAGCACAAGGCAAGACCAATATGGCCCAAATGTGGCAAAGTTTTGTGTGTCCGCCACAATTGTCTACACGATCACAGACGGTTTCAGTCAGCAGGAGGCAACGTTTCCGTCAGATGGTGACAGACTACATGTCTTGCCCTGTCAGTGTACTCCCAGATGGCTCTTCCCCCTTCAAGTTTTGGGTCTCTAAGCTGGATACATGGCCAGAGCTTAGCCAGTATGCATTGGAGGTGCTGGCTTGCCCTGCTGCCAGTGTATTATCGGAACGCGTCTTTAGTGCCGCAGGTGGTGTACTAACAGACCGTCGCACGCGACTATCTTCCGATAACGTCGACCGGCTTACTTTTCTGAAAATGAACAAGGCCTGGATCTCGCCAGAATTTGCCAGGCTTCTTCCCGAATAAATAATTGGTTGGCAACAGTATCCAGGTCTCCTGTTGTGTTCATGTTTCTACCACCTGAACTATAATCCCTGGGCTTCAACACAGCCAGCTGTCGCTCAGAAGTGTCGTCTGCACAGAGAAAAACACTAGCTCCTGTGTTAGTGGGGTTCAGTAACGCCAGCTGCTCCCCTGCTGTCTAGACGGCAATGTCTCCTGCTCCATCCACGTTCAAACTACTACTGATTTTTAACTGTGCTCCACTTAGGCATGTGGCTCCACTGTCTCTAGTTTTTCCCCTGGCCTCCAACCCCGCCAGTTGCTGTTCTGAAGTGGCATCTGCACAATCCACACTTGTTCCTGTGTTACTGGGGCTCAGTCATAGAATCATAGAATCATAGAATCATAGAATTGTAGAGTTGGAAGGGACCTCCTGGGCCATCTGGTCCAACCCCCTGCTCAAAGCAGGATTCGCTAAATCATCCCAGTCAGATGTCTGTCCAGCCTCTGTTTGAAGGCTTCCATTGAAGGAGAACTCACCACTTCTCGTGGCAGCCTGTTCCACTCATTGATCACTCTAACTGTCAAAAAGTTTTTTCTAATATCTAATCTGTGTCTCCTCCCATTCAGTTTCATCCCATTGCTTCTAGTCTTTCCTTGTGCAAATGAGAATAAAGTTGATCCTTCTACAATGTGACAGCCCTTTAGATATTTGTAGACAGCTATTAAGTCTCCACTCAGTCTTCTCTTTTGCAAACTAAACATTCCCAAATCCTGCAACCTTTCCTCATAAGACAGGGTTTGCAGACCGGTCACCATTCTGGTCGCTCTTTTCTGAACTTGCTCCAGTTTGTTGATGTCTTTTTTAAAATGTGGTGCCCAAAACTGGACACAATATTCCAGATGAGGTCTGACCAAAGAGGAGTAGAGGGAAATAATGACTTCACGTGATCTAGACTGTATGCTTCTGTTAATACATCCTAGAATTGCATTTGCCTTTTTTGCTGCTGCATCACACTGTTGACTAATATTCAGTCTGTGATCTATTAGTATACCCAAGTCTTTTTCACATGTGCTGTCACTTAGCCCTATTCCTCCCATTCTATATATGCTTTTTTCATTTTTATTGCCCAGATGTAGTACTTTGCATTTCTCCCTGTTAAAAACCATTCTGTTAGTTGCT
The DNA here is from genome assembly GCF_039654945.1 of Dendrobates tinctorius. Taxonomy (NCBI): domain Eukaryota; kingdom Metazoa; phylum Chordata; class Amphibia; order Anura; family Dendrobatidae; genus Dendrobates; species Dendrobates tinctorius. The sequence continues at coordinate 3,843,685 of NW_027361690.1, forward strand.
GCCCACTTCTCCAGTTTATTTAAATCTTTTTGAATCCTCTCTCTCTCTTCTCTAGTATTAGCTATCCCTCCTAGCTTTGTGTCATCAGCAAATTTAATCAGTTTACCCTCAATTCCCTCATCTAAATCGTTGATAAAGATGTTGAACAATACAGGGCCCAGGACAGAGCCCTGTGGTACCCCACTTGAGACATTCTTCCAACTGGATGTGCAGCCATTTACGACCACTCTTTGGGTCCGATCACTAAGCCAGTTATGAATCCACCTAACAGTTGCCTTGTCCATTCCATACTTAGTCATTTTTTCAATAAGGATTGTATGAGAGACTTTGTCAAATGCTTTGCTGAAGTCAAGATATACTATATCTACTGCATTTCCTTGATCCACCCAATCAGTGATACCGTCATAGAAGGAAATTAAGTTAGTCTGACATGACTTATTAGTTACAAACCCATGCTGACTCAGTTTGATCACTTCATTCTTATCCAGGTATTGACATACATGTTGTTTAATAATTTGTTCAAAGATCTTTCCTGGTATAGAAGTCAGACTCACCGGCCTATAGTTGCCTGGGTCCACCTTCTTCCCCTTTTTGAAGATAGGAACAACATTTGCTCTTCTCCAGTCTTCTGGCACTTCTCCTGTTCTCCAAGAATTTTCAAAGATTATGGAGAGGGGTTCAAAAATTTCTTCTGCTATCTCCTTCAGTACTCTGGGGTGTAATTCATCTGGACCTGGAGACTTGAATTCATTTAGGTTAGCTAAGTGTTTCCTCACTATCTTTCTGTTTATAGATATCTTGGATTCTTCTATTCCCTTAATAGGACAGTGAATAACAGTTGGTGTTACATTTCCTTTCTGAGAGAAAACAGATGCAAAATAGGAATTTAAAAGTTCAGCCTTCTCAACATCCTGTCTTACCATTTCATCATTTTCATCCTGTAAAAATCCTATAGCATCTTTGACTTTTCTTTTACTTTTGACATATCCCCAAAATCCTTTATTATTGCTTTTGACATCTCTTGCAAGCCTCAATTCATTTTCAGCTTTAGCTAATCTGATTTGTGCCCTGCAGGTTCTGCAGACAGCATTATATTCTTCTTTAGATATGCCTCCCTCTTTCCATTTTATAAACATTTTTTTCTTCCTTTTTAGCATGTGCTTAAGTTCTGTGTTCACCCATCCTGGTTTCCTTAAATGCTTCCTATTCTTCCCTCTTTTCGGAATTGTTAACAACTGTGCTTTGAGAATTTCATTTTTCAAGATTTCCCATCCTTCCTGGACATTTTTGTCTTTAAGGATATCCAGCCATTGGATCCCTCCAATTATCTTTCTGAATCCCTTAAAATCTGCCTTTCTGAAATCTAACCTTGACGTCTGAGTCTTCACAGGTCTTCCGCCTCTAGTTATCCAAAATTCTAAAATAGCATGGTCGCTACCTCCTAGGGTTCCAGCCACTTTTACCTCCTCAACCATTTCCTCCCTGTTTATAAGGATTAGATCCAAGGTAGCAGTTCCCCTTGTTTTCTCCCCTACCTTTTGGAAGATAAAGTTGTCAGCTAGAGAGGATAAGAATTTCCTTGACCTGTTAGTTTTGCCTGAGAGAGATTCCCAACAAATGTCTGGATAGTTGAAATCTCCCATGACAACTATGTCATATTTTTTGGAGAACTTGGCCATTTGATGCATAAAGAGTTCATCCATATCTTCAACTTGCACAGGCGGCCTGTAGTAAATGCCTACAATGGTGTCCTTTCCATTGTTCTGTCCTTGTATTCTTACCCAAACAGTTTCCACAGAACTCCCAGTCTCTGAAGCTTCAATCTCTGTGCAGATATACGCGTTTCTAACATACAATGCAACACCCCCTCCTCGTTTATCAAGTCTGTTTCTTGCAAATAAGTTGTATCCTTCTAGTCTTGTATTCCAATCATGTGTATTGTCCCACCAAGTTTCAGTGATTCCAATGACATCATATTTCTTTTCCTGTGTTAGTAGTTCCAATTCTCCTTGTTTGTTGCCCATGCTTTGTGCATTAGTATAGAAACATTTTAGTTTGTGATTGGTTTCTCTTTCTCCAATATTTTTATTAATTAGATTCTTTCGTCTTTGTTCTTCCTTTCCACTTCTAATAGCAGAGTTCTCAATAGCATTTGTCAGGTGTATGGCTTTTTCTGGTCTTTTGCTTCCCTTCCCATGTTGTTCTAGTTTAAAGCTCTCCTTACAAGTGTAGCAAGGCGACTTCCAAATACATGCTTTCCAGTCTTCATAAGGTGCACCCCATCTCTAGCAAGTAGTCCATCGTATAAGTAGTTCACTCCGTGATCCAGAAATCCAAATCGTTGCTGACGGCACCATCGACGTAGCCAGTTGTTCACCTGCAGAATCTTATTCCACCTCCTTGTTCCATGGCCATCCACTGGGAGGATGGAAGAGAAGACCACCTGCGCTCCCATTTCTTTCACTTTCTTGCCTGTCTTCAAAGTCTCTGCAGATGGTTTCCAGGTCGTTTCTTGCGGTGTCATTTGTCCCCACATGTAGTAGCAGGAATGGGTAGTCATCTGTAGGTCTGAAGAGTCCTGATATCCTGTCAGACACATCTTTAATTTTTGCACCTGGAAGACAGCACATTTCTCTTGAAGTTATATCCGGTCTGCAGATAGCGGCCTCTGTTCCTCTCAACAGGAAATCCCCCATGACCACCACTCTCCGTTTCTTCTTCACAACATTTTTCTTTCTCCATCCAGGAGGACTCTGAAGGCGTACAAGGTTGCTGTTTGTTGGCAAAGTCTTATCCTGATGTATTTCTTCATCGTTTTCCTGCGTGAGAGCCTGGTACTGGTTCCTGAGCAGTATGGGTGCTGACTGCCTCCTGATCCTCCTGCTTCTCTGGGTCACATGTCTCCATTCCTATGTTTCTTCAGGTGCACTTCGAATTTCTTCTCTTTCTGTAACATGAAGAGATAATTCTGCTCTGTCCAAGAACTCTTCACCTTCCTTAATGATCTTCAACGTAGCTAACCTCTCTTCGAGATTTTGCAACTTTTCCTCCAACAGGGACACAAGCTTGCATTTGTGGCATGTGAAGTTTGGCTTTTCCACTGGTAAATCTGTGAACATGTAGCAAGAAATGCAGCTCACCAAATGGCTCCTGGCCTCTTCCATCTTGAGATTTCTTAAAAACGATGAAAGATGAGCCAAAATTCCGATTTCCTCTTTTCAGCTGCAACGGCCAAACCCCAGTGATCGTTGAGCTCGCGGAGACTCTTCACTTATCCCAGAAGGCACTGGGAATATGCAAATGATCTCCTCAAGATTCTTCCCCTGGTTTTCCGATTTCCTCTTTTCAGCTGCAACGGCCAAAACCCAGTGATCGTTGAGCTCGCGGAGACTCTTCACTTATCCCAGAAGGCACTGGGAATATGCAAATGATCTCCTCAAGATTCCTCCCCTGGTCAGTTGATCCCCTGCTGTGTGTTCGGCAATGTCTCCTGCTCTGTCCACATTCCCATTACTAGTAGTGTGAATGAGGACAGAGCAGGAGACCTTGCCAGACACACATCAGGGGATCAACTAAAGAAGATGACCAAGAGGACAAAGAACATGAAGACAACCACCAAGATGCAGAACAACAAGAGACAGAGGACCAAGAAGCAGAAAAACCAATAGCAGAAGAACATTAAGCATAAGACTAAAAATAAGAGCAAATGATATTATCTAATTTATATGCAGAAGAAGACTAAGCAGTGTATGGGGGTGAGTCCGTCCTCCTCGTGGTGCCCCTGGAAAATGCCTGCTGCTGCAGGCCAAACTGAACGCAGACAAATCTTGTTGTAAATCTTTTTTGACAGGCAGAACGGAAGGTGTAATCTTCAAACTTTTATAGATAACAACTACAAGAATGCCTGTCACAAATAAGGATATGATGAAGAAGAAGAATAGGAAGAAGATGAAGAAGTAAAATATGAAGAATAATAATAGTTGAGTAAGAAGAATATGAAGAATGTAAAAAAAAAGAATAATAGGAAGAAGGTGAAGAAGAAGAAGATGAATAAGGTGAAGAAGAAGTTGATGAAAAAGATGCTGCTGCTGAGGATGATGAAGGAGAAAGTGTGGGAGAAGCAAAAAAGAAGGTGAAGAGCATGGAAGTAGTGAAACATACATATGTGACAAAACATAAAAGAGGTTAACATAGTCAATTTCTTTGCAACTCCAAACGTCTTTAAAATTAAAAAATTATTACTGCTATTCCATTTGATTGGGCTAAAGCTCTATGGCTTTAATGTCTCCTACACCTCCTACACCTCCCACAATACATTCTACATTATTCTTTGTTGTTTTTCTTCATGTAAAATTAACCTACAAGGAAAGAAAGGGTTTTTTTCAATTCCGATATTTCTGTTCCATTGACTTGAATGGGACTTCCGGGATCGGAATCGGCGATACCCGATATTTTTTTTAGATCGGCCGATCCAATCCGATCTTTTCAATATCGGGTGGTATCGCTCAACACTAGTTGCTACACATTAAAAACAAACAAACAATCTACTGCATATTTATAAAATTCTTTGTGCGTAATGTCTAAAATATATTTAAAATTATTACATGTAAATATTACACTCCCACCTGGACAGTATTATGGAGAAAAGAATCTTCATGCAGACTTATATACATTATCACAGTGTGTGTAATCACCTGTAGTGTATCACATTGTAGCTAAAGAAATTGACTTTTTTCATGTTTTTATTGCAAAAGTTCTGAAAAGCTTTTTATTTTTGTGTGACTGTTCAAATCTTGAAAAATAATAGTTTTTATACTGGCCACTTGTGCACATACAATAAGTTTGTCTTGTATAGCTAGTTCATCTACAACTTTACTGTGCAGACTGAAACAAACAACATAAGGTAATTATTCAGTGACAGCTGTCAGTTGTAATATTTTGCTAGAGGCCTAGAAAAGGCATGATAGTAGGACTATACACATATAAGACCCTGCATGTGTTTCTCCTGTCACTTTGGTTCATCTGGGACAAGTCTTTAAAGGGAATCTGTCATTTGAAATAACGCATATATTCTGCAGATATGGGTTAATGTGCAAGTAAATAGCGTATGAGATTGTGAAAAAACTCCGGATGTGAATTACAAGGCACACCAGCCCATTCGCAGGAAGCCGCACCAGGTATATCATGTCAACTTACTCAAACCTTGGCGGGACCGTGAACCGCTGGAAGCTCCTTGCCTGGGGGCCAAGGTTGAGGAGGTCGTTATTGCTGAGACACTAACGCCGGCCCAGAAGCAACAATGTCGATAACTGCTGCAGCAGAATCGGGGGACCTGTTCTCGGAGTTGCCAGGTCACACACAGGTCGTTGAACACGGTGTCCTAACATAGCCGCATGTAAGGGTAAACTTAAAATCCTACTGAATTCCTGAAGCATGCCAGGAGACTATGTCCAAGGAGATGAAGAGAATGCTGGTGATAGAGGAATCAAGAAGTGGCTGGTCAAGTTCTATCGTCCTCGTACCGAAGCCCAATGGCAATTATAGGTGTTGTAACAATTACAGCTGGCTTAATAAGGTGTCTAGTTTCAATGCATACCCGATGCCTTCGCGTGTATATACTCATTGAACAACCATCGACCTGATGAAGCGGTTCTAGCAGATCCTCATGTTCCAGAGCGTCAAGGAGAAGATGGCCTTCTCAATGCTGGATGGGTGTTTTCAGTACACCAGAATGCCCTTCAGACTGCAGGGAGACTCTGCTACCTTCCAGAGGATGATGGATTGAATCCTGGCTCCACACTAGAAATATGCTGCAGCATACTTGGATGACATTGTCATTTTCAGCCCAGATGGAGTTCACACCTGCCAAAAGGTACAGGTGATCCTCAATGCATTGAGGAAAGTGGGATTCACCATAAATCCCATGAAGTGTGCCATCAGGAAGAAAGAGGTCAGGTACTTGGGTTACATCATCGGGAGAGGTGAAAAAAAGCCCCAGTTGATCAAAGTAGAGGCAATTCAGGAGTGGCTGCAACCGCTCTCCAAGAAACAAATGAGGGCGTTTCTGGGGATTGTGGAGTATTACCAGCATTTCATCCCAAACTTTGCCATAATTGCTGCACAGTTAACAGATCTCCTTGTGGGCACCAAATCAATGATGGTAAAATGGACTCCTGAAACAGTTGACGTTTGAAGAACTGAAGCCGACTCTGCAAAGATTCAGTTCTAGGCGCACACGACTTTAGTAAAGCTTTCATGGTCTAGACCGATGCGTCACAATTTGGGTTGGGAGCCGTGCTGTCACAGAAAATCAATGGAGAAGAGCATCCCATCCTGTATCTGAGCCGGAAACTCTCATCTTGCGAGACTATTGCATTAGTCTTCTTGCAAGCCCCCGACGAAGCCCCTTGTGAAACGTACGTTGGGGCTTGGGACCTGACATGCAGAAGATGTATGCCCCACGTGGGTAAGCATGGACACCTCGGTATCCTCTCCCCTTACTTTTTTGCACAAAGCACTTTACTTTTTGGTTCCTATATGGCTTCTTGTGCTTCATGAGATGGATTTTATCCAAGTAATTCAAGTGATAGTTGTATAAGCATTATGGCGCAATTTTTTTTGCGTTTGCCATATCTGTGTGGGGACTGGTTTAATCTCATTTGTGTACCATTGCATTTGACTCTATATATGCAGCTGTCTTTTCCCTTTCTGTGTCATTTCTGGCACCTGTCCATATTGTTGTATCTAGTGACGGAGCCAATTTTTTAAATTCTGACCAATGTCACTTTATGTGATGATAACTCTGGAACGCTTCAACAAATCCCATTGATTTTGAGATTGTTTTTTCGTGGTGCATTATAATTTATGATAATGGTAAATTTAGGTCGCTAAGTTTTGTGTTTATTTATAAAAAGTTTCAGAAATTTGACAAAAATGTAAAAAAATTGCAATTTTCAAAAGTTGAATGATTATCCCTTTAATCCAGATAGTCATACCACACAAAAACATTAATAAATAACATGTCTGCTTTACATCAGCACCATTTTTAAAACGCTAATTTATTTTATTAGCCTTTTAGGAAGTTTAAAAATGTAGCAGTAATTTTTTATTTTTTCAAGGAAATTTACAAAATTTATTATTTTGAGGGACCTATCCAGGTTTGAAGTGACTTTGGGGGTCCTATATATTAGAAGACCCAAATGTGATACCATTTTAAAAACAGCACCCCTCGACATATTGAAAACTGCTGTCAAATAGTTTATTAACCCTTCAGGTGATTTTCAGAAATTAATGCAAAGTGGTATAGCAGGAATAAAAAAGTGTTTGTTTGCCACCTAAATGTCGCTGGCTTCTGAACTGACCGCTATAGCCAAGAGACTCTTATGCCGCTATTTGGCCATGAACTGCTATGGCAAACATCAGGACCACACAATCATGGTCTCGGTGTGTCAATTAGATTAAAGCAGAAGCCCCCATAATCTATTAACCATTTATTAGATGTCGTCACTTTTGACAGCAGCAACTACGGCGTTAAACAGATCTGGATGGTGACAACACCGATCATTTGTGATGCAGCAAGTTGTCAGCTATAGTGTACAGCTGACAGCTGCTGGATTGTCACCTGTATGGGGAAGCTATTCTCTTATCTCTCAGGTCAGTAAAAAGATGTATTGGCTGTCATTAAGGGGTTAATACATTGTCTTTTTCATGTATTTATCAATAAAAGATTACATATTTTTTTCACTATAATTTCTATGCTTGGATCTAAAATTTTGGGCTTTATACTCCGGATTTTCTATGTAGGTTATATACTGTAAGAACAGCATAAAACTTTCACAGCTCTATGGTTGTGTTTGAGAGGTAAGGTGGGAGTTAGGCTGAGTTCACACATGGCTTTTTTTCGCGTTTCCGCGGCGGTTTTAACCGCGCGATTTTGCCGCGAAAACACGAAAAATAAGCATCCCATGCATTCCTATGGGATTCCGCAATGCTGTGCTAATGCTGCGGTTTTTACCGCGGCGGAATCGCCTTGCGGTAAAACACGCAGCATGCTCATTAATTTTGCGGAATCGCGGCGATCCCGCACCCATAGGAATGTATTGTTCCGCTTACTTTCCGCATGTGGCTGTGCACAACATGCGGAAAGTAAGCAGAACAATTGCGGATGGTACCCACGGTCCGGAGGAGAGGAGACTGTCCTTAGGGCTTTGGGTACCATATCCCTGTAAAAAATAGAATTTAAAATAAAAAATATTGTTATTCTCACCTTCCGACGTCCCGCGCAGCCTTCCCGCTCTCTCCACGATCTCGTTCCCAGTAATCCTTTGCTAAAATGCCCGCGATGGCGTCCGTTCTCGCGGGATCGCGAAGTCTCGTGGTCATTCACGCGACGTCATCGCGAATCACCGCGAGACGTTGCGATCCCGCGAGAACGGACGCCATCGCGGGCATTTTCGCAAAGGATTACTGGGAACGGCTGCGCGGGATGTCGGAAGGTGAGAATAACACCATATTTTTTTTTTTCTTTTTTACATTCTATCTTTTACTATTGATGCTGCATAGGCAGCCTCAGTAGTAAAAAGTTGGTCACACTTGTCAAACACTGTCAATCAGTTCTCCAAGCGATGCTACAGATCGCTTGGAAAACGCTAGCATTCTGCAAGCTAATTACGCTTGCAAAATGCTAGTTTTTCCGCGGGAAAATCGCAGGAATTTAAAATGCGATTTTCCCACGGAATGGAATTCCGGAATTCTCGCGGTAATTTCCGCGAGAGTTCCGTTACGTGTGCACATAACCTTAAAGTTGCGTTATGGTGGACTAATTTTAATTTTAACACTCTTCTTGAAGAACAGGATAAGCTTTGGAAGCGTTTAATATGAAAAGTGGAGTTATGCTACAATCATTCAGGACCAGATACAATGGTTAAACACAGGAACATGGATTGTTGGTAGAATCATTGGGTACCATTAAAGTGGAATAGCTTTATATAAATGGAAAGTCTAGGTGTGCCACCCAGTCACTGAGATGCATCACAAGACAGCTACACATATAGGAACAAAAACCGTTGGCACAACACTGAAGGTTAAAGGTGGTGCCCAAGTAGGATCCCAATCCGTGAATCTGATATATGTAAGAACTTGGCACACACCAAGAGCTCTGTGAAATGGATCAGTCCTATGAGGAGGCACATGTAGCTGTCCCACGTGGTAGTATGCAGAGTGTGGACGCGGTATCCGCCGCGAATCCAAGGTGCCACCTTGGATTCGCGGCGGATACCGCATCCACACTCTGCATACTACCACAGAGCCCAGTCACTAAGAATCTCACAGTGCAATATATCGTACATTGATGAAGGTCCTAGACCGAAACGTCTGTGTATGTATGTACTGTTATCTATTAAAAATCACCTTTCTGCATCAGAGCTCTTGGTGTGTGCCAAGTTCTTACATATATCAGCTACACATATAGATCTCACACTTGCATGTACAAATGTACATATATACATTGAATATAAAAAGTCTACACACAATGATAAAAATACAATTTTTTGTCATTTATAAACAATCACTTCAAAAATCATTTCAGAACTTTTTCCTCCTTTAATGTCACCCATAATTTGTACAAATATGTGAAAATGGCTTTCAAGAAGTAGCTTAAATTTGGTACAAACAGTGACATTACAAATGGATGCCCCTCAGCTGGAAGGCGGGTATAACATGGAGTGGCTTGTAGTTGACGCATCACCTCCTGTAAATAGAGAGAGTTAGGCCACACTGTGGAGGTGATGCGTCAACTACAAGCCACTCCATGTTATACCCGCCTTCCAGCTGATCCCAGTGAAGTATTCAAAAAGAGGTTGGATGTTCTAATTGGACAAGCTTTGCGTCAGGGGACCATCAATAAGAAAGAGGCTGATTTTCTGACTACTGATGACCCAATAGTACCTACTTTTTATCTTCTTCCCAAGGTACACAAATCTTTGGAAAATCCACCTGGCAGACCAATAGTCTCTGGTATTGGGGGTTTGTTTGAAAAACCGTGTATTTACCTTGATTTCTTTTTACAGCCTCTTGCTGTTAATTTGAGCTCTTACATTCGGGACTCGACATATCTTATTCAAATTTTGAATAACTTTTGCCTACCATCACAGACCTTACTGGTCACTTTGGATGTTGAGTCCCTGTACACGAGCATTAGCCACGATTTGGGCCTGGAGGATATTGCCTTTCATTTAAACAAAGATTCCATGGGCGACAGGGCACACAACCGCTTCCTTTTGGAGTTGCTCTTCTTTATTCTCGATAAAAACTATTTTGTATTTGATAGGACCTTTTACAGACAGAGTATGGGGACTGCTATGGGAGCACGCTGTGCCCCCGCTTATGCGAATTTGTTTTTGGGGTGGTGGGAGGAGTTGGTGGTGTATTCTCATGTTGGCTTTAAAACACACTGCCTTAAATGGCTACGGTATATTGATGATGTCATCTTTTTCTGGACAGGTACAGAAGAAAGTTGCAGATCATTCATCAGTGAGCTGAACCAGAATCCCTATAATATCAAATTAACGTTTAACATTTCTTGTACGACGGTGGAATTTCTGGATCTCAGTCTCTCTTTGGAAGGTTCGCATATTTCAACCAAATTATACCGTAAGCCTACAGCCACCAACAGCCTCCTACATTATACCAGTTTTCACCCCCAACACTTAAAAAACTGTATCCCCACAGGTCAGTTTTTCCGAGCTAAAAGAAATTGTACTGATCCATCGGACTTTTTGTCGGAAGCAAGAACATTGACAGATCGTTTTAAGAGCCGTGGTTATCCCAAGAAAGTTATTTCTGCCTCATATCAAAGAGCAAGAACAAGTACACGCGCAGAATTGCTACAGAGAAAACCACGTGAGTCTTCTAGACCTATAGGGATAGTGACCACTTACAACAATCAGTGGCACGATGTACGTAAAATCTTGGGCAAGAATTGGGGTATTCTATTGAGTGAGGCAAAATTGGTACCACATATCTCCAATACGCCCAGTCTGGTAGCACGAAGGGCTCGGAATCTCAAGGATCGGCTTTGCCATAGCCACTTTATACGCCCCACGGTTAGACTGAACAGGGGGGTTAGGACTTTGGGTACCTACCCTTGTGGTGATTGCAATGTGTGCCAGCATATGGTTGCCAGACATGGCATTTCATTACCTATCTACCCTTTCCAGATTGTACCCAAAAAGGCATACTTTAATTGCAAGTCACGAAATTTAGTCTATGCCCTTGTCTGTAATTGTCCAAAGATTTATGTGGGACAAACCACTCAAGAATTCAGAAGGAGATTACAACAACATCTTTCTAATATCTCCACTGCCAACAGGGATCGTGACAAGGGCAAACATATCACCCCAGTGGCTGCACACTTTTTAGAGGTACATAATGGACGTTCCATGGGACTAAGGGCAATGGCCCTGGAAGAAGTGCCTACCAATATTAGAGGGGGCGATGTGGGCCTGAGACTGCTCAGATGTGAATCCAAATGGATACACGATCTGGGCAGTCTCTCTCCAAGGGGTCTGAATGCAGAATTACTCTTTACAGGGTTTTACAAACAACTATAAAGGATCGTGACTCTGTTGTGCTCCCTCTGGGTTTCTACTTTATGGTCTTTGTGTATAGTTTTTTCATATCTTATCATTCTTTATTTCAACAGATTTCTTAGTCTCCTTCTCCTTTACGGCTCAACTGGACATGGACATCTTTATTGCCTAGCATTCAACTTTTGTGCTCACAGACTGAGAATTGGTCACTGCAATCAAATCCGTTTTAGATCTTTGATGGATCTACTCTGATTTTCATAATGTTTGTTGGTCCTTGCGCTTTCTTATGGGGGCTAGTCAATTATTATATCAGCTTATACTGGCTTTTGTATTTACATATATATTATTTTTTTTTTTTTTTTCTTTCTTATCTTCATAAGTGTATATTTATTGTTGTAATTACAATGAGCTATAGGGGTAAACTCTGATTAAAATTTAAGGAATATAAATTTAAAACTTATTTTTTTTTTTTTTTTTGTTTTTTTTGTTTTTTTTGGTATTTCAACTTTGCAGATGAATTGTATTCTATCTGCTTAAAAAACCATGGTTTTTTAATTAAATGCAAAAGAAGGAATGGGACTGTTAGTCTGTCAAAATTATATGAGTTTGTATTTTCAGGCTATATTTTCAGGCTAGTTGCCTTAATTTTATTGTAAGGCACATATGTGGTCTCATCATGATATAACTAGCCGCTATTCTAATTCCCCATTTAACCCCTTTTTCTTTCTCTCCTATCCTTTTCTGTATGGTATTTTTTCATACACTTTTTCTATTATACCAAGTAGCACTTGAATAGAACTGTGGCTCATGACTTCAAGCTCTCTTAGCGCATTCATTCTAAAACTGGGATTCTGTTACTATTTTTATTGCTGAGTGTTTTTTTTTTTTTTTGCCTATTACGGCTGCGCAACACCGGACACTCTACTTCTGGTGTGGTTCCGGAAGTTGCGCTACTTTGGGCATGCGCATTAGAGTTTTCTCAGCGCCATTTTTGTACACCATTATGAAGACTTCATCTCAGTCTATTGCGGCTGTGCAAAACCAGACACCTCCCTTCCGGTTTGTGATCATTGCACTATGTCATGGCAACCCTTGAGCCTTGCTCTCACACCTGTTCCCTGGCTGAAAGCTGATGTTATGGGTATTTATACACCATCCACTCACAACATGACACTGCTCCTGATGAAGCCAGTTGCTCTGGCGTAACGCGTCGGGCGTTTCCTCTGCCCCTGCCTCACCACTTCACACTCTTACCTCCACTGGTTACTGGATTAGGGCTTTACCTGCCAGCATTATTTTGCTCTTAACAGGTTGTATAGAGGGGGCCATTGGCAATTGGGACCCTTGGTTTTTTTTTTGGGCCTGTTTTCACTGCATTAGCAGCCTTTTACCCTATCAACCCCTATGTTCTCATTTGTGTATACACATTGTTTATTTGCTAGGGGTTTTTTGTGCTAATTTGAGCAGGTTTTTTGTCCTAACAATTTGTTAGACTAACTAGGTAGTTTGCATCCATTATTATATAAGGTGGAAGGTGGAGTGTATGTTTTTCATTACCTGTTGATAGGGTTTTATATACTCATACCAGGTGCTTTGTTAGCATATTTGCAAATAATAGCATCATGAAGGGTTTGTGCAGGGGTTATTGTGTTAAATGAACGCGATTGTGCGGTTTTAACTGTTTTTATAATTGCACTACATGTTGTTTGTTTTGGATGATTAATAAAAAGTTTATTATCTTGTATTTTGTTATACCTTATTGGTGATCCCTCCTCTTTACATGCCTCTTTTCTGGTTTATGATATTGGTCTTAAGCATGTAATTGGTGATCCCTTAGTGGTGCCCTCCATAATTTTTGAGGTCAAAAGATGCTTCCAGCGCCCTTTTTCAGCCAATGATGGAGGACGCACACCATGGGCAACACGATGACATAGGCATCGGTCACCACCATCTATGAGAAGGGAATGCAAGTGATTGACTTGCTTTGTGTGGCACCACAGGGGCTATAAAAGGGTGTGCACACCGACCGCCATCTTACTTCTGCTGATCTTAGCATTAGGGAGAGGTTGCAGCTGCTGATTTTGAATAAGGGAACGTTAGGCAGGGAAGAAGAACCAAAAAACTGCTTCTGCTGTTAGCGATTTCCATTTACAACACAACACTTTGTGTGCAGTGACAGGGGAGGCTCTATTTTTGTGCATCAGCTCTGATGGTTATTAGGCTGCCTTATGAGGCTCCCTGATAGCTGCATTGCTGTTTGCACACTGCTGTGCAAACTGCTTTTTTAAAAGCAAAAATACTTTACTTCCTCTTTTCTGCAGTTACCAAGCGTTCATTTTTCCACACTTTTGTGTGCAGCAGTCCTGCTTATTAGGCTGCCTGCTGCCATACTTGAGAGCATCGTTGTCAGCGTCCACAAATCTCTAGTGAGATCCAAATTCTCACCAATCCTATAGACACCCTCCACCTTGTCATACACCATCCAATTTCAGCCTGTTTCAATGAGGTGCAATCTCTCCTGGGCCTGAGACAATAGTTCAGCGTCCTCAAATCTATAGTGAGATTCAAATTCTCAACAATCCTATAGACACCCTCCACCTTGTCATACACAATAAAATTTCAGCCTGTTACATTGAGGTGTAATCTCTACTGGGCCTGAGACAATAGTTCAGCGTCCTCAAATCTACAGTGAGAATCAAATTCTCACCAATAGTAGATACACCTTTTACCTTGTTTTACAGTACAATATAGCTGGTGGTATTTTGGATACATTTTCACAAAAATGAGGAAGTACGTTGGAAGACGCCATGGAAGTGGGTGGGGGTTGCCAGCTGGTCCCAATGGTGGTGGTGTTGCATCTGTTGGTAGTGGCAAAAGCACAATAGCACCTGAGGCAGGAGGTGTTGAGCCTGCGTCATCGTCTTGCTCCACAAGGCCTCGAAGGCTCTCTTTTCTGGGAGTAGGTAAACAACTTTTAAAGCCGGAGCTTCAGGAACAAGTTTTGGTTTACATTGCTGACACAGCCTCCAGCCCCTTCGCCTCCTCTTCTGAAGTTTCAAAAAATAAAAGCACTGAGTCATCAGTGGAGGCTCCTGGTCAGGAACAACACCTTTCCTTGTGTCCTTCACCCATACCAAAAGTGAAGGATGTGGCAGGCCACACTACCGATTACTCCATGGAGCTCTTTTCACATACCATGCCTGGGTTAGCAAGTCAAATCGTGAATTCCCCAGTCCAAGATGAATCTGACATGGAGTGCACTGATGCACAGCCACTGCTAGATTTTTCTGCTGGTACATTCACTCAGAGCACTACATTGTCCTCGCAGTGTACTGAGGCAGAATCAGACCCTGATGAAACTCAGGTGCCCCTTCCCGCATACTATACCACCTTACACGGTGACACAGAGGAAGGTGCACATGAAATTGAAGAGGAGGTGATGGATGACCCACTTGTTGACCCAGATTGGCATCCACTGGGGGAAGAGGGTGCTGCTGCCAATAGCTCAGATGAAGAGGAGGAGGATCCACAGCAGGCAACGACATCGCAACAGCTGTTATATGGCATGACCGTAGCAGTCCAAAAACGTGTTAAAAAAACCAAAAGAGTTGCAGGACAGCTTGGCCAGACTGTTAAATTAGCACAGCGTGCAAGGTCTCAAAATGTCTTCCATAGTAGGAAGAGTGCAGTGTGGCACTTTTTTAACAAAATCCTAATGATCAGGCAAAGGTTATCTGTAAGAAGTGCACAAAGACCTTTAGCCGAGGGAAAAATCTGAGAAATTTGAATACCAGTTGCATGCTTAGACATTTAAACACCATGCACTTGCAAGCGTGGACAGACTACCAAACCTCACGTACCACATGTGCACCTGCTCCGAATGAAGGTAGTCAGCAATGCTACATCGCTTCCCCCACTGTAAGCCCACCGGTTAGCACACCACCAGCAGCAAATGTCGAGGTGTCGTCGCAAGGGCAAAGCAGTCATGGAATCACAATGTTATTGCAACGAAAGACTGAATCTAGGCCATTAGCAACGCCACCAACACCATCACCAACCCTCTCTCAGTCCGCCATGTCTTCCGCTAGTTCCTCCATATGCAGCTCTCAAGTTCAGCTCACCCTACCAGAGACTATGAGTAGGACAAGAAAGTACTCATCCTCTCATCTGCGTACACTGGGTTTGAATGCCCACATTGCCAAACTAATCTCGTTAGAGATGATGCCCTACCGGTTGGTTGAAAGCAAAGCTTTCCGCGATCTCATGGTACCACGCTATGACCTACCCAGTCGGCACTTCTTTTCGCGAAAAGTCATCCCAGCCGTCCACGTGCATGTGAAAGACCGCATTGTCCATGCACTCAAGCAATCAGTGAGTGGAAAGGTGCACCTCACAACAGATGCATGGTCCTGTAGGCATGGCCAGGGCTGTTACGTGTCCATCACTGCGCACTGGGTTAATGTGGTGGATGCAGGCTCCACAGGGGACAGCGGCGGTGGGACAGTGCTGCCTAGCCCACGGTATAGGAAACAGTCGGCTGTAGGCGTTCGACCCTCCTCCTCCTCCAGAAGCGAAAGCTCGTCCACAGAGCGCAGTCGCACGAGCACTCCATCCGCAGCTGCCAGTGTTGCACATGAGTTGTCCCACTATCGAACAGCTAGTGGTAAGCGTCAGCAGGCTGTGTTGAAGATCATGTGTTTGGGCGACAACAGACACACCGCGGAGGTACTGGCCGACTACTTTCAGCAACAAACTGAGTCATGGCTGGGCAGTCTACATCTTGAGGCAGGCAAGGTAGTGATAACGGCCGGAATTTTGTGGCAGCCATAGCCCTTTCAAAACTCAGACACATATCTTGCCTGGCCCACACCTTGAACCTGGTGGTGCAGTGCTTCCTCAATAATTATCCGGAGTTAACATCCCTGCTCCATAAGGTGCGAAGACTGTGCTCGCACATCTGCCGGTTGCCCATACACTCCAGACGTATGCAGAAGCTGCAGCGATTGCTCCACCTTCCCAAGTACCGCCTAATTATCGAAGTTGCAACAAGGTGGAACTCCACCCTGCACATGGTTCAGATGCTGTGCAAACAGAGGCAGGATGTAATTCATTTGTGGGAGGATACACAGGCAGGCAGTTTGCAGGCAGACATGGAGTTGTCTGGTGTGCAGTGGTCGAAGCTGAAAGACCTCTGTAAAAGTCCTTCAGTGTCTTGAGGAATGCACATGGCTGGTAAGCGCAGACGACACCATCATAAGCATGAGCATCCCACTTATGCATCTGCTCATGCAAACTTTGACGCACATTAAGGAGCAGGTGTCTGCAGCCGAGGAGGAAGAGGAGGAGGGAAGCCTTGATGACAGTCAGCCATTGTCTGCTCAGGGAAGTCTCGTGGACGAGGTGGAGGAAGAAGAGGAAGAGGAGGAGGAGGAGGAGGATTATGAAGGGGATGATTATTTTGGGGAGGAGGATGCTTCTCAGGGGGCAAGAAATAATGTTGGTGTGGCAAGGTCAGGTACAGGGTTTGTGCGTGACTGGAGGGATGTTGATTTGCCAGAAAGTGCTGCTCCACCCAGCACTCGCAGTGCATCATTGACACCAGGAACATTGGCCACATGTCTGATTATGCCTTGCAGATCCTAAAAAGGGACCCCCACATTGTCAAAATGATGAACGATGACGACTACTGGTTGGCCAGCATCCTGGATCCACGCTATGAAGGCAAATTCCAAAACATCATGCCACGGGAGAACTTAGAGCTAATATTGGCTAACAAGCAAGCAACTCTGGTAAACCGTTTGTTTGAGGCATTCCCAGCACACCGCGGCAGTGATGTTTTTCCAACTAGCCGTAGAGGGCAACATGGAAGAGGTGTTCGTGGTGCACACAGCCGAAGTGGCGTTGGACACAGGGGTTTCATGACCATGTTGTGGACTGATTTTTCAAGTACCGCTCACACGACTGGTAATACTGCATCGATCGAAAGTGACAGGAGACAGCAGTTGTCAACTATGGTAACAAACTACTTCTCCTCCCATATCGATGTTCTCCCTCACCGGTCATTCCCCTTTGACTATTGGGCCAGTAAACTTGACACCTGGCCTGAATTGGCACAATATGCCTTACAGGAGCTCGTTTGCCCTGCTGCTAGTGTGTTATCTGAAAGAGTCTTCAGTGCTGCTGGATCAATCCTGACAGAAAAAAGGACCCAACTGTCGACCCAAAATGTTGATGATCTAACCTTCATTAAAATGAACCAATAATAAAGGATTTTGGGGATATGTCAAAAGTAAAAGAAAAATCAAAGATGCTATAGGATTTTTACAGGATGAATATGATGAAATGGTAAGACAGGATGTTGAGAAGGCCGAACTTTTAAATTCCTATTTTGCATCTGTTTTCCCTCAGAAAGGAAATGTAACATCAACTGTTCTTCACTGTCCTATTAAGGGAATAGAAGAATCCAAGATATCTATAAACAGAAATATAGTGAGGAAGCACTTAGCTAACCTAAATGAATTCAAGTCTCCAGGTCCAGATGAATTACACCCCAGAGTACTGAAGGAGATAGCAGAAGAAATTTTTGAACCCCTCTCCATAATCTTTGAAAATTCTTGGAGAACAGGAGAAGTCCCAGAAGACTGGAGAAGAGCAAATGTTGTTCCTATCTTCAAAAAGGGGAAGAAGGTGGACCCAGGCAACTATAGGCCAGTGAGTCTGACTTCTATACCAGGAAAGATCTTTGAGCAAATTGTTAAACAACATGTATGTCAGTACCTAGATAATAATGAGGTGATTAAACAGAATCAGCATGGGTTTGTAACTAATAGTCATGTCAGACTAACTTAATTTCCTTCAATGACGGAATCACTGTTTGGGTGGATCAAGGAAATGCTGTAGATATAGTATATCTTGATTTCAGCAAAGCATTTGACAAAGTATCTCATACAATCCTTATTGAAAAAATGACTAAGTATGGAATGGACAAGGTAACTGTTAGGTGGATTCATAACTGGCTTAGTGATCGGACCCAAAGAGTGGTCGTAAATGGCTGCACATCCAGTTGGAAGAATGTCTCAAGTGGGGTACCACAGGGCTCTGTCCTGGGCCCTGTATTGTTCAACATCTTTATCAATGATTTAGATGAAGGAATTGAGGGTAAACTGATTAAATTTGCTGATGACACAAAGCTAGGAGGGATAGCTAATACTAGAGAAGAGAGAGAGAGAGGATTCAAAAAGATATAAATAAACTGGAGAAGTGGGCAGCAACTAACAGAATGGTTTTTAACAGGGAAAAATGCAAAGTACTACATCTGGGCAATAAAAATGAAAAAAGCATATACAGAATGGGAGGAATAGGGCTGAGCAACAGCACATGTGAAAAAGACTTCGGTATACTAATAGATCACAGACTGAATATGAGTCAACAGAGTGATGCAGCAGCAAAAAAGGCAAATGCAATTCTAGGATGTATTAACAGAAGCATACAGTCTAAATCACGTGAAGTCATTATTTCCCTCTACTCCTCTTTGGTCAGACCTCATCTGGAATATTGTGTCCAGTTTTGGGCACCGCATTTTAAAAAAGACATCAACAAACTGGAGCAAGTTCAGAAAAGAGCGACCAGAATGGTGACCGGTCTGCAAACCCTGTCTTATGAGGAAAGGTTGCAGGATTTGGGAATGTTTAGTTTGCAAAAGAGAAGACTGAGAGGAGACTTAATAGCTGTCTACAAATATCTAAAGGGCTGTCACATTGTAGAAGGATCAACTTTATTCTCATTTGCACAAGGAAAGACTAGAAGCAATGGGATGAAACTGAATGGGAGGAGACACAGATTAGATATTAGAAAAAACTTTTTGACAGTTAGAGTGATCAATGAGTGGAACAAGCTGCCACGAGAAGTGGGGAGTTCTCCTTCAATGGATGTCTTCAAACAGAGGCTGGACAGACATCTGACTGGGATGATTTAGCGAATCCTGCTTTGAGCAGGGGGTTGGACTAGATGGCCCAGGAGGTCCCTTCCAACTCTGCGATTCTATGATTCTATGAACCATGCATGGGTTTCAAAGGATTTTGTCCCACCCTCCCCTGCTGACACGTAGGTTGCCAGAAAAATGGCTTTCTTTTGTCCTCTTCGGCGGACTTCTCCAATTACTCCATTTGCAGCTGCTGAATGTCCAACATCAACATATGCCATTTTTTCCACCTCCCTAACTGGGCTGCCTCCCCCCACAGGGTCGGGGTCACCACCTGGCGCACGCACCCTTGCGAGTGCCATTGCCCTGGACAGGTGGGTGGGCCCACTCTTGGGCAACGGCACTTGCACAGGGTCCCTCATAGTACAATCAAGTGTCTCTGACAGTGGGGGTGCACACCTGCCATCAGACACACCGGCGTACTATGAGGGGCCCTTTGCCAATACCGCTGCCCAGGAGTGGGCCCCCCCTGCTTGCTCAGGGCACCAGCACTTGCAATACTTACCTCTCCCTGCTCCACCACTGTGTAGTCTGGCCTGTTAAATAATTCACTGGGACTGCCAATACAAATTTGGTGAAATGATAGATGATGGTTAAGACGTAGCTATGCCCTGTCCTGCTGGGCTCTATCTTCAGATGATCAATGGCTTCCATTTGTTATGGACGTCGACTCACAATGAGATGGAGTGGTGGTTTATCATCAGTTTTCATGGTTTTCCAACTTACAGACGTGTGACATTCCTGCCCAGATTTTTAAATGTGTCCTCTCATGCCAATCCAATAAAATCGCCTACGGCCTGTGGTTTGTGTCTTTTGCACTCCAAAGTTACCTGACAGATCATGATAGGCAGTGAGGACAATGTCTACATGTGTCCCTGTGATCACAATTTGATGGAGATGAGTAACGGTGATGGGTTCCACGGTACTGCGATACAGCAAACCTTTCTTCACAAGAACTGTTTTCGCTGTCTCCACAGACAAAGTAATTGGGGGTCAGCATCGCCTCTGAGAATTCACCCAGGAGTTTTTACCGTGATTAGCAATTCTAAAATTTCTGCAATCAGTCGACTTTCCGTCTGTACTTGTATCCATCTCGTTTCCTCTTGCGGAGAGTCTGGACTGTCTTACTGAGACTGAAATATATATGAAGATTGAAAAATACCCCAACAGTGTATACTGGTGTATGCTTCGAATACATAACCCTTTTTCTACTTTTTAGATTCTTGTCTAATCCATACTGAGGCTGTGAGTGTCTTTGTCAGACTCCAGAAATATGCACGCAGATTTTTAATGTTTAAACTATGCTATATATACACACCTGTTATCCGGTGATACTATACCCTTTCTCAACTTTGTACAATCAGGTCAAATCCATACTGGGCCTGAGACCCTCTGAGTCTGCCTCCTGATATACAGACATAGGTTTTTAATGTTTAAACTATGCTACATATATACCTGTGATCGGGTGATACTGTACCCTTTCTCACTTTTCTACAATCTTGCTGAATCGATACTGGGCCTGAGAACGTCTGAGTCTGCCTCCTGATTAGAGATGAGCGGTGTTCGAGTCGATCTGTTCGCCAGTGGCGGGCTGGGCCGGGTGGCAGGGAGGCATTTTCCCCCCGGGCCGGTCCCCAGACGGCTGTTCAGGGCCGCCGGAGGCCTGGCACTATACTTTTTATTGCGGCCGCCAAAACTTAATTTGTGGCCGGTCTGGCAGACTCCTTCCTGATCGCACATGAATGATGTATCCAGATGTATTTGCATCTTTGAGACGCGAATACATTTGAATGCATTATATCTGGCGCAGAGCAGAGCCGTTGTTGCTGTTCCGTGGCCTAGTGTGCAGCAGAGTGATGAGGTCATCATGCTGCGACCTCCTCACACTGCTGCTGGCGACGCAGAGCAGGGCTGAAGAGGCGGGGACAAGGCGGCCGGCGGGAAAAATGGTGAGCAGCAGCTCTCCAATGAGGTGTAGGAGCTGAGCTGCTGAAGATTGGAGAGCTGTCATTTGCTGTGCATGCATAAGGTATGGGGCATGAATCCATGGTGTTAGTCCACAAGAGCAGCCGCACAGCATTGTGTGTATGAGAGTGTGTGTGTATGAGTGTGTGTAAGTGTGGTGTGTGTATATATATGTGTGTGTGTGTGTGTGTGTATGAGTATGTGTAAGTGAGTGTGTGTGTATGAGTATGTGTAAGTTAGTGTGTGTGTGTGTGTATGAGTATGTGTGAGTGTGTGTGTATGAGTATGTGTGTGTGTGTGTGAGTATGTGTAAGTGTGTATGTGTGTGTATGAGTATGTGTAAGTGAGTGTGTGTGTGTG
The DNA here is from genome assembly GCF_039654945.1 of Dendrobates tinctorius. NCBI lineage: Eukaryota > Metazoa > Chordata > Amphibia > Anura > Dendrobatidae > Dendrobates > Dendrobates tinctorius. The sequence goes on from NW_027361690.1 coordinate 3,865,579, forward strand.
AGTATGTGTAAGTGAGTGTGTGTGTGAGTATGTGTAAGTGAGTGTGTGTATGTGTGTGTTCAGACGGGCAGTGTGGAGGGAGGACATTATAGAGACTAGGGGCAGTATGTGGGGGACATTATGGAGACGAACAATATGGAGAGGGACGGTGTAGGTGGGATATTATGGGATTGAGAGGTATGCTTTGGAGAGGGGTGGTGTATGGGGTATATTATAGGGAGAGTCAGCGAAGGGGATATTATGGAGAGGGGTGGTGTAGGCAGGATATTATGGAGAGGGGTGGTGTAGGCAGGATATTATGGAGAGGGACATTTATCATGGGGAGGGGCGGCATGTGTGGGGGTATATTTTGGTGAGGGGCGGTGTAGGGGGTATATTATGGAGAGGGGTGGTGTGGGGGGTATATTATGGAGAGGGGTGGTGTGGGGGGTATAATGGTGAGTGGCGGTGTAGGTGGTATATTATGGAGAGGGGTTGTGTGGGGGTATATTATGGAGAGGGGTGGTGTGGGGGGTATATTATGGGGAGGGGTGGAGTGTGTGGGAAGTATCTTATGGGGCGGTGCGGTGTAGGGGGTATATTATAGGGAAGTGTGGTGTAGGGGGTATATTATGGTGAGGGGTGGTGTAGGGGGTATATTATGGGGAGGTGTGGTGTAGGGGGTATATTATGGTGAGGGGTGGGGAAGGGGGTATATTATGGGGAGGTGTGGTGTAGGGGGTATATTATGGAGAAGGGTGGTGTGGGAGGGATATTATGGAGAGAGACAGTCTAGGGGGATTTTTTGTGCAGGAAGCACACTGAAGGGCAATTATTTCGTCAGGGGCACAACATGGTAGATATTTATACTTTGTTGGCAGTATAATGATTTTACAACGGCAAAAAATACTCCTGGCCATGATGAGAGCCACGCACGTTGTTTATAAAAGCTCGGCGTCCGCGCCGCCGCATGCGGCTCTCATGTGGCCAGGAGTATTTTGCGTCATTGTAAAATCATAAGCGCACAGCAAAAAGGGCTAAGCCTCCTGATGTACCCTAATATGATAGTGTAGGGCGAAACGTGCTAAGGCAACATTGCTGAGGTGTGTCAGAGCTTAATATCACGGCTTAACATCTCAGGCACATTGTGGACATATTAATCCCATTATGAGTACGGGGATGAGGCAAAATTGCCGGGATGTGGTAGAGCCTTAAGTTTATGGCTCAGTATACTGGCAGTCTATATTAATGTTACTCCCATGTGAATAAGGGGATAGCATGTGCATATGAGAGGTGACATCTATGGACCGAGTGAGTGAGATAAATCATTCGGTCACTGGCTGGCATCTGTTTCATTTGGGAAAAGGAGCCTTTGTGTAGTCAACGGATGACTCTGTATTAGGGAGATTCCGTTATTCTATTGGGGACAATGTGCAATAGCATAAGCACTTTAGTCTACGGATATTGGAGTGTAAAATTGGCTATTAATGATTGAGAATGATGCAATGGTATATCCATATATGCAATAATTGTTAAACACTTCCCTTAAAAAAGGATGCCTAGTGAGATTTTCCCTCGTTAAAGGGTGTCTTAGAGTCCATGAATACAATGTTGTATAATTATATTAGTGTGCTTTATTGACCCCCTCTTGTGGTAGGGGTTGATTGGACAGACTGCACACAAGCACGGTGGATGATTTGATATATTATTTATTCACAATTTATTGAAAGTTAAGTTTGATTATTTTTCCACCACAGTCAGTGATTTTTGCAATTTCGGTAATTGGTTGGATTTGTATCTGGTGTAAGGGTGCCAATTCAGTGATATCTCTAATACTGACTACATCTCATAAGTAGTGAGGTTCCTGTATGGTCCTCTGTCTGATGATAAAGGTAGCAACAACTCCCAGTATCTTCTTACCATAGTTAAGGACATACTGGGAGCTACATGTTCATGTCATACAAGTGTATCATGGGGCTGATCTAACACTGAAATTGACCACTGTAATAAACGTGGTGCTGCATTCATCTACTGACGGTGGTTCTAATGTTACATTCATCTACTGACGGTGGTTCTGTTACATTCATCTACTGACGGTGGTTCTAATGTTACATTCATCTACTGACGGTGGTTCTATCGCTGCATTCATCTACTGATGGTTTTCATGACCCTGCATTCATCTACTGATGGTGGCTGTGGCCCTGCATTCATCTACTGATGGTGGTTCTGGCCCTGCATTCATCTACTGAGGTGGATCTGTTGCTGCATTCATCTACTGATCGTGGTTCTGGCCCTGCATTCATCTACTGATGGTGGTTCTGTTGCTGCATTCATCTACTGATGGTGGTTCTGTTGCTGCATTCATCTACTGATGGTGGTTCTGTTGCTGCATTCATCTACTGATGGTGATTCTGGCCCTGCATTCATCTACTGATGGTGGTTCTGTTGCTGCATTCATCTACTGATGGTGGTTCTGGCCCTGCATTCATCTACTGATGGTGATTCTGACCCTGCATTCATCTACTGATGGTGGCTGTGTCCCTGCATTCATCTAATGGTCATGTGTTAATATGCACTTACATTGTACATACACATTAACTTACTTTTCTCAGTTCAGATTTGTTTTTTATTCATTTCATTGTGCATTCAGTGCATATATGTGTGTGACCGCCCTCTTTCTGAGCTGGGAAAGCCATCCAGTCTGGCCTAAGCTGTTACAAGTGGTTCAGCCGCTCGACCCTTATTCACATTCACGCCACTTGGCAAGTGAAAAGGTTTTAAATACTAGAGTAGGGACTGTCCCACAAGGGTTGCCGTGACGTGGCGGGATGGCTTGTACATTATTTTGATCAAAATTATGTTTACTAAATACCCTTATTATTATTACCTTTATGCATTATTTGCAGTATATTTTTTACTTTTAGTTCAGGATATTTGTGTTTTTTGCTTTTTGTTTATTCATCTACTGATGGTGGTTCTGTTGCTGCATTCATCTACTGATGGTGGTTCTGTTGCTGCATTCATCTACTGATGGTGATTCTGACCCTGCATTCATCTACTGATGGTGGCTGTGTCCCTGCATTCATCTACTGATGGTGATTCTGGCCCTGCATTCATCTACTGATGTTGATTCTGGCCCTGCATTCATCTACTGATGGTGGTTCTGTTGCTGCATTCATCTACTGATGGTGGTTCTGTTGCTGCATTCATCTACTGATGGTGGTTCTGGCCCTGCATTCATCTACTGATGGTGGTTCTGTTGCTGCATTCATCTACTGATGGTGGTTCTGGCCCTGCATTCATCTACTGATGGTGGTTCTGACCCTGCATTCATCTACTGATGGTGATTCTGACCCTGCATTCATCTACTGATGGTGGCTGTGTCCCTGCATTCATCTACTGATGGTGATTCTGACCCTGCATTCATCTACTGATGGTGGCTGTGTCCCTGCATTCATCTACTGATGGTGATTCTGGCCCTGCATTCATCTACTGATGGTGGTTCTGTTGCTGCATTCATCTACTGATGGTGGTTCTGGCCCTGCATTCATCTACTGATGGTGGTTCTGTTGCTGCATTCATCTACTGATGGTGGTTCTGGCCCTGCATTCATCTACTGATGGTGGTTCTGACCCTGCATTCATCTACTGATGGTGATTCTGACCCTGCATTCATCTACTGATGGTGGTTCTGTTGCTGCATTCATCTACTGATGGTGGTTCTGGCCCTGCATTCATCTACTGATGGTGGTTCTGTTGCTGCATTCATCTACTGATGGTGGTTCTGGCCCTGCATTCATCTACTGATGGTGGTTCTGTTGCTGCATTGATCTACTGATGGTGGTTCTGGCCCTGCATTCATCTACTGATGGTGGTTCTGTTGCTGCATTCATCTACTGATGGTGGTTCTGGCCCTGCATTCATCTACTGATGGTGGTTCTGTTGCTGCATTCATCTACTGATGGTGGTTCTGGCCCTGCATTCACCTACTGATGGTGGTTCTGTTGCTGCTTTCATCTACTGATGGTGATTCTGGCCCTGCATTCATCTACTGATGGTGGTTCTGTTGCTGCATTCATCTACTGATGGTGGTTCTGTTGCTGCATTCATCTACTGATGGTGGTTCTGACCCTGCATTCATCTACTGATGGTGATTCTGACCCTGCATTCATCTACTGATGGTGGCTGTGTCCCTGCATTCATCTACTGATGGTGATTCTGGCCCTGCATTCATCTACTGATGGTGGTTCTGTTGCTGCATTCATCTACTGATGGTGGTTCTGGCCCTGCATTCATCTACTGATGGTGGTTCTGGCCCTGCTTTCATCTACTGATGGTGGTTCTGTTGCTGCATTCATCTACTGATGGTGGTTCTGTTGCTGCATTTATCTACTTGTCTGTGGTTCTGGTGCTGCATGTATCTACTGACGGTTCTGTCACTTCATTCTACTACTGGTTCTGATCATGTACACATGTAGCAAACCATAATGTGCTTCATGGCTATGTTAAAACTGAAACTTATATAGCTCCATATGTCATATCTGAGGTTCTGTAGGCAGGTCCAGGTGTGACCAGTGTAGAGCATTGGAAAAAAAAAATCCTAGGTAATGATGAGAAGCATAGCATACTTTGCTTTACTACATATCTGAAAATGTATATCCAGTTTAAAATTACTAATACATGAGCATAATATGTGATTTGTCTGATCAATAGAAATGCTTATCTGAGCTGATCCCAGTACTTTCTGGTTTTTCATTGAACAGCTCTCAGTCAATACAGTAGTAGGCATATAGCCTATGAAGCAGCCGGAGATAAACATGTTAAAGGGGTTGTCCAGATTTAAGTTACAAGTCAGTCTCACATTGCTCGGTGTGACTGCAGGTATGTGATTTGCATACATGACAAGTAGCCTTGCTCGGCCCCACTTATTACACCTGTATTGAGCAAGGCCAGAAACAGTCTAGTTGTAATATGGCCGGGAATATACACATCACATACTTGATCACATAAGTGCCCGCTCCCACCGCCAGCACCAGAGAATCCTCACAGCGCACATAATGTGAGGATTCACATATAGTGACTTTAGACTTGTAGCTTAAGATGGACAACCTTTTTAACGATGGGCCGCAACTCATGGGCCACTGCTGTGTGCTTGCCCCCCAGGCTAAAATGTGCCAGCCAGCCCCTGCTGTTCGCCATGTTAAAATTCCAGCTGTTTTGGGCGGTGTTCGAGCCGTTCGTTGAACTCAAACACTTTGCTTAAAATTCGGCTGTCCGAGGTTCCATTCGAGAACGGTTCGTTCACCAAAAGCTTAACTTCATTTTCACATTAATAATGGTTTTCAATGTTAATAGACTGTTTCATAGCATAGTAGCTGTGTGTGGTAGCAAGCGGTGTAGTACACCTGTCAAGGAGCTACACCTTGTGTGTTTCTAATTATTTTTTACTGCAGCATCTTGTCCAGAAAATCCATTTGGGCCTTGTAGCACTGTCTGCTACTCAGCAGAGGAGCCCACCAGTGAACCAAGCTATGCCGTCTGTTTATGTAAGAACTGCGTGCTACTCAGCATAGGAGCACAGCTGTTAAGCAAGCTACAGCACCTGTGGTTTGGACACTTAATTTTTTCATTTTTTTCTGGAATGCCGGTTAGGCCTAATTCCGGAATTCCGGTTGACTTGCACTTACTGGGAAATCCTCGTTCACGGGGAAGAATTGTAATCCCAGATCCCCATCACTAACGGGGTTCAGCGGGCTATCTGCACCTGTAAGCAAAACACACGCTGGACCTTTCAGTGTAGCGCGCATGCAGCCCCGGACATGTAAAGGCATGACAGACCTGTTATTACGATCATGCGTGCCAGAGCCTCGTGTGTCCCTCTAGCAAGCTGGACGCGTACTGCGGGGGCATGCCGGAGTCTCGTTCGTTAACGGAGTTAAGCTGACAAATCGCTAGCACAACTAAAAACGGACATCCACCACCACCCACAGAATCAACAAAGTTTGCAATCTGTCAATCTTTTCTGAAGCTGGCATGGTCGAGGTTTCCCGGGTGGAGTCGAATTAAGCCGCAGGCTCCACTCCTGGTGGTGCCCTTCTGGAAATTCCTTTAAGGTTCAGCTTTGCAACCATACTGCCTCCGGAAACCAAACACTTTGCCTTCATGGACGCTGTTTGGAGGTTCGTGGGAACAACGCCGCCCAATCAGCAGTTGGCCTAACTTATGGTGGGAAGTCCAACGGTATATGATCGTCTTCGATTTCAGGTTTTTACTGTTTTTTGGTATTTTACATTTTTATTCAAGACTTTCTTGACTTCATAAGGGCATGACATGCCTATATCTGTGTCTCCTCTTCCTCCTTTTACTCCTCCACCTCTTTTCTATATGTAGTGTTGCCATTTTCCATATGTTATTTTTGTATTCTGAGCATTTTGCCTGCTTTGGGACACCTTTTAAGGTGTTTTGTAATTGTTTTCTATGTGTTTGTATGTGTTTGTGTTTGCCTGCCATTGTTTTGAATGGTGTTCGACGTTGTTCGTCAAACGTTCGACAAACATTCGACGAACTTGCCTCGTGTTCGACGAACCAAAACGAACTGGAACACTAGCGGGGTGGCTCAACACTACTCCTGAATATGTAGACATACATTTTTAATGTTTAAACTATGCTATGTATACCTGGTATCTGGTGAAACTGTACCTTTTCTGCCAGGAAGTCCTCCTCCACCCACCACTCTAAGTGTATCATTGACACCTGGAACATTGTCCCACATGTGTGATTATTTCTTGCGGATCTTCTTGTTATATTGTGGTGTGATCCATCCTGAGCATGTGACAGTCTGTGGGTTACTCCTGCAATTTAGATGTACATTAAAAAATTACCCCAACACTAGTGTATACAGCTCTACGCTTGTGATACATTACCCATTTACTGCTTTTTATATTCTGGTCTAATCGAAACTGACCAAGTGAGAGTATGTTTCTGATTGTGGAAATAAATACTGAGATTGACAACAATGACCCCTACACTGTGTACAGCTGTACTCTTCAGATCCATTACCGTTTTACAGCTTTTTATATTGTGTTGTAATCCATACTGAGCCTGAGAGCGTCTGGGTCTGCCTCCTGAAATATCTACGGAGATTTAGAATGTTTAAACTATACTATATATACCTGCTATCTGATGATACTGTACACTTTTTATATTCTTGTCTAATCCATACTGAGCCTGTGAGCGTCTGTGTGACTGATGGTATATATAGGGATTTTGACAATCATCCTTTGACTGTATAGAGCTGTACGCTTCTCATACAGTACCATATATCTGATGTTATTTTGGGTTCATGTTCTGCAACATTTTGAAGTTTGGTGGAAGAGGCTGCGGACGTGGGCGTGGGGGAGGCAGCTGGTTCTGATGGTGGTGGTGCAACTGCTGGTAGTGGCAAAAGCACAATAGCAGCTAAGGCAGGTGGTGTTGAGCCTGTGTCATGGTCTGGCTCCAGAACACCTGGAAGGCTACCTTTTCTGGGTGTAGGTTAACCGCTTTTAAAACCGGAGCATCAGGAACTGGTTTTAGCTTACATTGCCGAAACAGACTCCAGCAAATATGCCCTCCTCTTCTGAAGTTTCAAAAAAGGTAAGCACTGAGTTGTCAAGTGCTGGCTTCTGGTCAGGAAGAACCCCTTTCCTTGTGTCCTTCGCCCCCACCAAAAGTGAATGATGCAGCAGGCCACACTTCACATTAATCCATGGAGCTCTTTCTATCATACCATGCCTGGGTTATCAAGTCAAATCGTGAATTCCCCAGTCCAAGATGAATCTGACATGGAGTATGGGTGGCCAGCCAGGGCAGTGGGGTTAATTGGTAGCGGGCCGGTGTCTCAGAGGGATGGGTCACGTTGGTGGTGATGACCCAGTCCGTGGCCCTGGGCATCCATGCAAAGGGGTGAATAACGTTTCTAGGTGAATGATACGTGATGCCACCTGTGGTTTCCTATCACATTGACCCGCGCTGCAGTGTCGCTTCTCTGGGACAGATGCTGTGGTGCAGCTAAGATGTAGAAGCCCTGCACACGTAGGGCCATAGTTGCAGGGCAGATGAAAGAGTTGGTAGATGGTGTGCAGTGCAGGACGTAGCAGAGCCGTGCGCCAGGCGCAGGAGAAAGATGACAGACACAGTCGTGCAGTTCCTTTACCTGTACTTGGTAAGTGCCGTCCAGGACCCAGAGTACAGATGGAGGATTTGTTCAGCCTGGAAGCAAATTTGGAATGCTCTCTCTGCAGATAGGTAGTGTGGCCTCCATTCTAGCGCTTATCTGAGGTACTCACAGTACTGATTTCACTGAAGTTCCCCCTGTTGACTCTCTTTTGTAACTTTCTCGGATGGCAGGCAGCCATAGCCTTTTCCTTCTGGCTCACACACGTTGCTGCTGGGGCCTCCGACCCTTAGTTGGGAACAGAGCATTTACAGCTGCTACTTCCTCCGGTGTCTGCTGCAGGACCGTCAGTGTCCCTTCAAACTCGGGACCGGAATCCTGACCATGCGCTCCAGCTAGGAGTGAGCTTTAACTATGATCATCCTCCAGCTCCCCTTCTCACATCCACACACTTCCCCTTCCCTTCACAGACTGCCCTAACTTCCCTCCTCCCGACCACAGAGAGCAGCTCCTCAGCAGTCAGGTTCAGAGGTCTCCCTGCTGGCCTGGAGTGGGAACTGTTGTGTGTTGGTCTAACCCTAGAACGCATGACCATAATAATCTACACTTTCACATACCTGGGGCCTTCTAGGCCCGTGTGCAAATAACATGGAATAACGCAAACAAAAATAATTTTCAAAGTTTATTTGAAAATTGCAAAGTAAGGATGCATTCCCACTAGCGCTGGTGTCTACCAGGAGGAAATCTGTAATGGATCTGTCCTCCTGGTGACCCCAGCTAAGGCTGGCGGAATCCGGCCATTCCAGCAGCCTTAACGGGAGTTACCAAGAGATCAGATCCATTACGGATCACCTCCTGGCAGACCCCAGCACCAGTGGGAACACAGCCTAAGATGTGAATAATTCAAAACATTACTATGTGCAAAAAAAAAACAAAAGAGTAACTGAACAGGCTTAAACGCCCAATATACGCATTCGATATAACTCTTTATAATAATGTTTTTTAGTCTAAAAGCTTTTTATATAAAAGTTGGAGTAAACATGCTGCAGGAAGGTTCCTTTTCTACTTTACTAATGACCGCAACAACTTTCACATGTTATCTGTTCGGAAGAATGCTCCTTGCAGACATTTTGTCCACAAGTAGTACAGACACGCTCGGATTTCCTGTCCTTCTTTGCTGGACAAATATAACATCGCTTTCTTTTTTTATCTCTTGGCTCTGGATCTTCCTGAAAACGTATACCACATCAGATCATAGCTTCTGTTTGCCTTTGTAAGCATTTTGTTCTGCTTCTCTCCATGTTAGGCATTAAAAGTTCATAGCAAAGTTCTGTCAAGTATAGACGTCTCTTGTCCTTTCTGTTGGCATGGAATTCTGAATGAGTCTCACTATAAACAATATAGGTATTGAGGGCTGACACATCTAGCATATTATAAAAAAAAGAACTACAGGCCAACGTTTTGTCTGCCTCTTGCATGTATACTCTCTAATCCTTTCTTCCATCTTGTCCACTCCTCCTTTGGTTTTATTATAATGCAAGATGATTTTGGGTTTCTGTTTCCTGTTATTGGTGTCTATACTTCCATCATGGTGCATGGTACTCAGTAACATCACAGATTTTTCTTTCTTAGCTTTATAAGACACCATTTCTGCTTGATTGCAGAAACCAAATACACTATCATAAAGTTGTCGATGTTGATTGTGCTTCATGATAGGAGGAATTTCTCTGCGGTTTTGCTTCATTGTACCAACAAGTCTAAGTTGTTTCTGAAGCAAAAAATTGCCCAGTTCAAGATTGGTGAAGTAGTTGTCCATTGTTATATTTTTTCCAGAATAGAAAATTGGTTTCACAAGTGTTTTTACTACGTCAGAACATAGGTCTTTCTGGACTGGAGCGTCAACATCTTTGCCACAGTAAATCAGACCATTCATTCCATAATAGCTTGCAGAATCAGACATCCAGAAAATTTTAATACCATATTTAGCAGGTTTGCTGGGCATATACTGAATGAAATTGCAACGTCCCCTAAATGCAAGAAGTTGCTCATCCACTGTCACATTGTCACTAGAATGGTAATGCTTAGAATCATAGAATCGCAGAGTTGGAAGGGACCTCCTGGGCCATCTGGTCCAACCCCCTGCTCAAAGCAGGATTCGCTAAATCATCCCAGTCAGATGTCTGTCCAGCCTCTGTTTGAAGACTTCCATTGAAGGAGAACTCACCACTTCTCGTGGCAGCTTGTTCCATTCATTGATCACTCTAACTGTCAAAAAGTTTTTTCTAATATCTAATCTGTGTCTCCTCCCATTCAGTTTCATCCCATTGCTTCTAGTCTTTCCTTGTGCAAATGAAAATAAAGTTGATCCTTCTACAATGTGACAGCCCTTTAGATATTTGTAGACAGCTATTAAGTCTCCTCTCAGTCTTCTCTTTTGCAAACTAAACATTCCCAAATCCTGCAACCTTTCCTCATAAGACAGGGTTTGCAGACCGGTCACCATTCTGGTCGCTCTTTTCTGAACTTGCTCCAGTTTGTTGATGTCTTTTTTAAAATGTGGTGCCCAAAACTGGACACAATATTCCAGATGAGGTCTGACCAAAGAGGAGTAGAGGGAAATAATGACTTCACGTGATCTAGACTGTATGCTTCTGTTAATACATCCTAGAATTGCATTTGCCTTTTTTGCTGCTGCATCACACTGTTGACTCATTATTCAGTCTGTGATCTATTAGTATACCCAAGTCTTTTTCACATGTGCTGTTGCTTAGCCCTATTCCTCCCATTCTGTATATGCTTTTTTCATTTTTATTGCCCAGATGTAGTACTTTGCATTTTTCCCTGTTAAAAACCATTCTGTTAGTTGCTGCCCACTTCTCCAGTTTATTTATATCTTTTTGAATCCTCTCTCTCTCTTCTCTAGTATTAGCTATCCCTCCTAGCTTTGTGTCATCAGCAAATTTAATCAGTTTACCCTCAATTCCTTCATCTAAATCGTTGATAAAGATGTTGAACAATACAGGGCCCAGGACAGAGCCCTGTGGTACCCCACTTGAGACATTCTTCCAGCTGGATGTGCAGCCATTTACGACCACTCTTTGGGTCCGATCACTAAGCCAGTTATAAATCCACCTAACAGTTGCCTTGTCCATTCCATACTTAGTCATTTTTTCAATAAGGATTGTATGAGATACTTTGTCAAATGCTTTGCTGAAGTCAAGATATACTATATCTACAGCATTTCCTTGATCCACCCAATCAGTGATTCCGTCATAGAAGGAAATTAAGTTAGTCTGACATGACTTATTAGTTACAAACCCATGCTGACTCTGTTTAATCACTTCATTCTTATCCAGGTGCTGACATACATGTTTTTTGATAATTTGCTCAAAGATCTTTCCTGGTATAGAAGTCAGACTCACCGGCCTATAGTTGCCTGGGTCCACCTTCTTCCCCTTTTTGAAGATAGGAACAACATATGCTCTTCTCCAGTCTTCTGGGACTTCACCTGTTCTCCAAGAATTTTCAAAGATTATGGAGAGGGGTTCAAAAATTTCTTCTGCTATCTCCTTCAGTACTCTGGGGTGTAATTCATCTGGACCTGGAGACTTGAATTCATTGAGGTTAGCTAAGTGCTTCCTCACTATATTTCTGTTTATAGATATCCTGGAATCTTCTATTCCATTAATGGGACAGTGAAGAACAGTTGATGTTACATTTCCTTTCTGAGAGAAAACAGATGCAAAATAGGAATTTAAAAGTTCGGCCTTCTCAACATCCTGTCTTACCGTTTCATCATTTTCATCCTGTAAAAATCCTATAGCATCTTTGACTTTTCTTTTTTACTTTTGACATATCCCCAAAATCCTTTATTATTGCTTTTGACATCTCTTGCAAGCCTCAATTCATTGTCAGCTCTAGCTAATCTGATTTGTGCCCTGCAGGTTCTGCAAACAGCATTATATTCTTCTTTAGATATGCCTCCCTCTTTCCATTTTATAAACTTTTTTTCTTCCTTTTTAGCATGTGCTTAAGTTCTGTGTTCATCCATCCTGGCTTCCTTAAATGCTTCCTATTCTTCCCTCTTTTCGGAATTGTTAACAATTGTGCTTTGAGAATTTCATTTTTCAAGATTTCCCATCCTTCCTGGACATTTTTGTCTTTAAGGATATCCAGCCATTGGATCCCTCCAATTCTCTTTCTGAATCCCTTAAAATCTGCCTTTCTGAAATTTATCCTTGACATCTGAGTCTTCACAGGTCTTCCTCCTCTAGTTATCCAAAATTCTAAAATAGCATGGTCGCTACCTCCTAGGGTCCCAGCCACTTTTACCTCCTCAACCATTTCCTCCCTGTTTATAAGGATTAGATCCAAGGTAGCAGTTCCCCTTGTTTTCTCCCCTACCTTTTGGAAAATAAAGTTGTCAGCAAGAGAGGATAAGAATTTCCTTGACCTGTTAGTTTTGCCTGAGAGAGATTCCCAACAAATGTCTGGATAGTTGAAATCTCCCATGACAACTATGTCATATTTTTTGGAGAACTTGGCCATTTGATGCATTAGTACAGTTTTTGATAAAAAGATTCCAGATGTAACTAATGGGGGCTAATTTATCTGTTTCCAACCTGACAGGACGAGTTCTCTTGTCATCAAAACGAAGGCTTCTCCGAATATCCTCAAATCTATTGACTGACATTGTAGCTTTGTAGTGTGGATCTGAAAAAGGGTTCATAAAGAGTTCTCTGATAGGAACATCGTATGATTTTGTACTCCCTGCCAGAAGGGTAAGGCCAATATAAGCATACAGTTCCTCTTTTGTTATATTTTTCCATGTTTTTTCTTCCTGAAGTGATACGTTTTCCTTCTAAGTACACAAAACTACCTCATCTACAATATCATCTGAAAAGAATTTACAGAACATATCTCTATTGGACAAGAATTGTGGAACTCCTACAGTTCCTTGAGCAACTCTTACAATATTATGTAATGGGGTTCGTCCAAGAACCTCAGCAGTACTGTTCCAAAAAACATTAGTTTTGGATGTTCTATTTGCACGTTCTGCTGGATCCATTACTTCTTCATCATCTGAAGAATCACTGGACGATGAAGTAGAGACATTAGCTGGTGGCATGTACTCTTCATCAGACAAAGAAAGTTCACTGTCTTCATCACTATCAAAAATGATTGCTTCGATTTCTTGGTCAGTCAAACCCCTGGATGTAGACTGTGCCATTGTAACCTTACAAGTCAGTAGACTAAAATAAAAAAAAAATAAAAAAATTACAATCAGGGTTGTACACTCTTTGTTAGTGTGTGTGCTAAGGGTAAAGTGCAGACCCCTCCTCTCACCTTCAGCTGGTCACCACTTTCTTTTAGGTGCAGTAGAAGCTTTTGGATTTTTGGAACTCAGAAAGTTTCTTTTTCAAGAAACAAGAAAGCTGATTCCTTCCTCCAAAGTCTCTTCAGCAAGTAGCACACAATGAACAGTGTTCAGGACCTATGATGATGTCAGAGACGCATGACGTTGTGAGGGAGCCTCCTTCCCAAGATCACATGACCATGTAGTCAGGCAGAATTCACATTCTTCATAGCAACAGCAGAGTCATAAAGACTGAGTCAAAGTCTTCCCCAGCAACAGTGAAGACAAAAAGACTTAGGATCACATGTAAAACTAGTACGGGCCTAAAAGACCCCTGGTATGTGAATATGGGGTATTCACAAAAAAAGAGTTGTTATACCGAAATGCCTGTAACATAAAAATAAATGAACACCTGGAAATGACAAACAACTATATACCTGAGGAATACCTAGAGTTTCAAAATTCTAACTAAAGTAATCTTGCAGAAAATAGAAAACAATTAACAGGGCGGGCCTGCGAGGCCCCAGGTATGCGTTCTAGGGCTAACTGCTAGAGAGATCCTTCGTTGCTCCCAAGCATGACATCACACTCCCTAGGAGGAATGTAATGCCACAAGTGCACTGATGCCCAGCCACTGCTATATGATTCTGCTGGTACATTGACCCAGACCACTACTTTCCCCTCGCACTCTACACAGACAGAATCTGACCCTGATGAAACTCAGGTTCCCCTTCCCGCATACTATACCACCTTACATGGTGACAAAGAGGAAGGTGCAGATGAAAGTGCAGGTTCCTTGAGCAGGTGGGGCATACTCATGGGCGTTGGCACTGGCACAGGGCCCCTCATAGTACGCAAATGTGTCTCTGCCGGTGGGAGGGCCCTCCACCCGCCGTCAGACACACTGCCGTACTATGAGGGGCCCTGTGCCAGTGCCGTAGCCAACAAGTGGGCCCCCCCCTGCTTGCTCAGGATCACAGCACTTGCAAAGTTGAAATACTTATCTCTCCCTGTTCCACCGCCGTGACGTCTTCCGCGTTTCCTGACAGTGACATTCTGGTCAGAGAGCGCGATGACATGATGTCTGTACGCCCTCTGCCTAAGCAGTCCAAGTGCAGTTAGATGGAAGATGGGGACGACGAGGAGTCCAGACTAGTACAGGGATTCCCTAGCGAGGAGACTTATTTAATTGTTTCAATGTTGGGACAGCTATTTTTGGGGAGCACTATACTCTGGAGAATGACATACGTGAGGCCCACCATACACTGGAGCATTCCAAAGGTGGACATCAGACACTGGAGCAGCATTTACAGGGCCCATTATGCACTGGAGCATTAGAAATGGGGCCCATTATATATGGAGCATTATTACAGTGGAGCTTCATCCATGGGGACCAACATATACCGTAGCATTATGTGGAGCTCATCATATACTGTTTCAAACATGGGACCAATGATTCTGTATGGAGAAATATATGGGCCTCATTACTCTGTATAGCGCACTATGTGGTGGCCATATTACTGTATGGAGTAATATACTGTCCGTTTTTGGAGCTATTGGAGAATTTAAAATGGATATCAGTCATGAGATTTAAGAAGTATTTTTCATTGTACTATACCGCTATTTCTCTGCCGTATCAGAGGATCATGAATTGTGGCATGTGTTCAAAGAGCCCAGTGACACTCTTTGACCCAGGGCCTACGAAAATCTGGAGCCAGCCCTACCCCCCCACAACTTTAGCCAAATAACCCCCAGTTTTCAATGCCTAACTATTATTATAAAGTAAATTAAGGTTGACAAGCTTAAGTAATAAGAATTGATGTTTTTGGCATTAAAATGGGCACTGTAGGTGTGTTTCCTGTCCTCCACTCCCTGCCGACCTTGGTTCCCCATAGACTTGCATTGGGTTTCGTGTTTCAGTCGGCCTTCGACTTTTCACGATAATCAGCAGATTTCGTTCGACCCGACTTTTGAGAAAGTCGGGTTTCATGACACCTGACTCAACCCGAAAAAAGGCAAAGTCGCTCATCTCTAGCCCTAACCTTTGCAATGGCATACAATTTTGAAGCCATCAGTTCCAAAAATATGTATCTTGGTCTCATCACTCAAGACTAGAGAGTCCCAGTAGTCTTTATATTTTTTAGCATGGGCCCTGGCAAATTTTATGTGGACCTTTTTTTTTGCATTGGATTTTGGAGAAGGTTCCTCTATGGATGACACCCATGAATGCCATTCCTCTGCAGCTGTATTGTGTAATAGGAAACACTCACCCTGGATTAACTCTCAACTTCTTTAGCTAACTACAGTGAACCTGAATGTCAATTTTCTTCAGCACTTCTCATCAGAAGACTCAACTGTTTTGGTGTGAATTTCCATGGTAGGCCTAGATATCTCTGTAAGATGGTTGCAGTTCCATCTTTGTTAAAGGGAATATGTGGGACTTAAAGAAAAAAAATGTACCTTAGCACTAACAGGCTGGTAGTTGCTAACAGAGGCAACTGTTGTACCCAGCATCGGTCACTGACCGATCCTGCAAGAGATTCAGCTGCTCCTGTTCAACAAAGCATCAGTTTATCTTCCTTTTGACAGGGTGGGACTACTTGCATCACACTAATTGATTGACAGTCGGCTTTCCTCAATTAGGCAGTGGGGAGCCAGCTGTCAATTACCTTGATGACGCCAGTAGTCACACCCTGTCAAAAGGAAAATAAACTGCCACTCTGTTCACGTAAGATGTCAGTACAAGTATGTGATTGCTCTGTGCTGGCACAGAAGAGGCACAGGCACAATATGTGTATGCAGCTTACAACTACCTGCCTGTTGGTGCTTAGGTACATTTTTTAATGATAGCCTCTTTAAACTTTTGCATCACTTTAGATACAGTATTCTCACTGATAAGTAAAGCTTTGATGATCTTCTAGTTGCTTTTTCCTTTTTTGTGTTAAGAAATATTTTTCTTTCTGTCTTGTGACATTTCTCTTCCATGTGGTGCCATTGCTGACAGCATGAAATGGGAAGGTGTTTTACTTGTAAAGGAACACCCTTTTACAGTATACTGTCTACTGGACATACTGTATGTTTAATTAAATCCATAGACTTATTGGGTTCACTCATTTTTGAAACATGGTCTTGAATTAACATCTTTTGGGTATCCAAAAATGACAAATCTTGTTTGCAGTTAATGGTCCACATTTGTGGGAGCATTTTGTAATGCAATATTCCATAGATTTTGATGATTCTAAAACGTTTTCTGACAAATTTATTGGGCTGTACTCATTTAAGCTTAGCACTGTATATATACACTGCTTACATAACTCCTCTGCCATGAATGTTTCTGTATGTACAAGGTCAGAAAGCTACAAATACAGGCTGCTCTTGAATGCTTCTGTTTGTGTGGATTCACAACCTCAATTGCTCATTTACTCTCTCTCAGATAGGGGCATGATATGTTTAGGTAAACATTTAATTCAGTTTATGGGTAATAGAGAACATTCCTATAAAAAGATGTTTGTGGATTCATTTTTTCAACATTATATGCACATATGTTCTCAATATATTTCATGTTTAGGATCGACTCCTGATTGAGTTAAAACAAATGATTTAATATACTGACCAAACATTCAGTCCACTTAATAACTATATATTTTATTTCCTTGAATGCTTTGCCTTACTTCTCTATGATATCTTTTCCAAATGTCCATGTCTTACATTTTTATTTATCCACTTGATCCTATTTCCTTCCCTTTCATTCATAATCTCGCCTCAAGTTTCATCCCTACATTGACATCTCTCTTTACCTATTTCTATCTTTATTCTGTCTTCATTGTAACATGCATTTGTAACACCAATAATTTTCAAGCAACCTTTCCTGACCCCACACATCTCTCTAGATAGAAGCAATCCCATTTATCGCTTAGCAATTACTTTCTTGCCCAATTTCCATGTCTCACTTATCCACCTGACCTCCTGATTGCGTTCCTTCCCAACACATTCATAACCTTTCCTTCATTTTTATCCCTGTGCTGACTCTGGTCTTCATTTAAACAAGTGGTTAGAACACTGATATTAATCATGAAAAATCCTTTGGATTCTTCTCCACGTATTGCCCTATATTTCAGCATTGTGATTTTTACAGTCTGATGTCAGTCACCTGCAGTAATATGTCAGGAGGACATAATTTTGTTCCTAAGATGTAAGCAAAGTCTGGTAGAGAACCATCAAAGCACCAAAAATGTAACCCTGCATAAGACGCAATAGGACTGTCAGGTACAGATCACACATTTTTGCTTTGTCTTCCTCTCCAAGGCGGCAGAGGATCCAATCCATCCCTGCACACCTAACTTTAGGTGCCGCTTCAAACCTCTCCCTCAATTCCATTTTATCACCATCCTTGTGGAGAGCAGATGTGACCTACATGGTCTCTCAGGCTCATTGAAGTTTCTCACTTTTGAAGGTTCATGCTTTGAGTTTTTTTCATCACAATATTTTATTTTACTTGTTTTATGAATGAATAATGCAAAGTTTGTGGATATTTCATAGAAATAGGTAGGATTTTCTTACAAATAAGAGGGTTTTCTTAGAAATGGCCTCTAAGGATACTTTTTATTTTATTATGTTTATGGTTATGGTTATTAAATGTTTGTTTTTTGCATCTGATTTTGTGTACTCTTTTAATACATCCATATGAATGTCCCTATTTACTTTTTGAGCCCAGAAATTGTGATAATTAGATACTAGAGGCGTTTTCTAACCTGTGCCTATCAGGCGCATTGCGCCTGCACTCGGGAGTGCCAGAGATTCATCTAACCCATTTAAGCTATAAGTAGTGCAGTGTATTCTATTTTACTACTTTTAGTTTTTACTTTTCTACTGCTACTTTATTTTTTTTTATCTTCACTAGTAGACACTCTCTGATTAACAGCAGCCTCCTGTACTGAAGAATGTGTATATGTATCTTTGAATGTCAAAACTCAAGATAAAAAGTGGACGGCACCGCTGTTACCGTGTGACTTCAAATGATGTGCGGCATAAAGAAGCCCAGCAGCTGGGAATCTCGGGTGCCAGACCTGGAAAATTCTGGGAATCCATGCAAAGAGAAAAGGTCGCACTCATCGAGATGGAAGTTTCACTGATTTATTGACATATCATAAACATGTCAAGTCGGGGGAGTGACATAAGGAGTGCAAGAAAGGCTGACAACAGCCGTTTCGCGCTGCTCGAGCGCTTCAACGGGTCCTTGAAGCACTCGAGCAGCGCGAAACGGCCGTTGTCAGCCTTTCTTGCACTCCTTATGTCACTCCCCCGACTTGACATGTTTATGATATGTCAATAAATCAGTGAAACTTCCATCTTGATGAGTGCGACCTTTTCTCTTTGCATGGTATCTTTGAATGTGTATATACCGTATTTTTCGCTTGATAAGATGCCCTGGATTATAAGATGCACCCCAAATTTTAAGGAGAAAAATTTTTTTTTTAATAAAATGGTGGTGCTTCTTATAATCCATGCATCTTATTATTGCTTACCAGGGGTGATGGTTGGGGTGCTGCCAGGGGTCTCTACTGCTGCTGCTAGGGGTCTCTGCTGTTGCTGCTGCCAGGGGTCTCTGCTGCTGCCCGTCACCGCTGCCCAGGGTGTTTGAGGCCACCACTGTCTAGGATTTCGGCTGCTGCTGCCTGCCGCCGCTGCCCGGGATGTCCGCTGCTTCGGGGGGCTCTGTCGACATTTCTTGAAAGACCAGAGCCCCCTGGAAGTTCTGTAGTTTCAGCCTGTGCGTGTGGACTCCAGTAAAATGGCCACCAACGCATGCGCAGATGGAGATATCAGCATGGAGATCTCAGGAGATGAGATCTCAGCACTGAAATCTCATTTCCTGAGATTTTCATCTGCACTTGCGCTGCCTCCCGGCGGCCATGTTACTGGAGTCCACCGCACAGGAGGAAACCACAGAACTGCCGGGGGGGCTCTTGCCTTTCACAAAATGTCGGCAGAGCCCCCCACAGCGGCGGACATCACGGGCAGTGGCGGACATCACGGGCAGCAGCAGCGGACATCCCAGGCAGCGGTGTCAGTCAGCGACGGCAGGCTACTTACAGGTAAGCGGTTACCACCGGTATATCCACATTGTAAGATGCACCCCCATTTCCCCCCCCAAATTTAGGGGAAAAAAGTGCGTCTTACAAAGCGGTAATAACGCTATATGTGTATTTGTTAAGCTACATCACTATTCAGTCTTATGGGCATTTAAGAGGGTAATTCTGACTGTCGCTTTTCACAGGAGCACTATAGCTGGTATTGTTATATTGCTGTCTTATATTTGAGCAGGTCCTAATTTTTGGGCGACCGCCCTCAATACACACCCTTGTGCTTGAAAAATGGGGAGATCCCTGAAAAGTGAACACGGACATGCAAACATGAAGAAAAATGAAAATAGAGTTTGTTCCCAAAGTGGACAGGTAAGAAAATAACATTTATCATAAAAAGCAGACTAAAAAATGAAAATTAACGTGTAAATGATCACTA
This sequence comes from Dendrobates tinctorius, assembly GCF_039654945.1. NCBI lineage: Eukaryota > Metazoa > Chordata > Amphibia > Anura > Dendrobatidae > Dendrobates > Dendrobates tinctorius. The sequence goes on from NW_027361690.1 coordinate 3,885,590, forward strand.
GATTCTATTCAATGATGAGTAATCTTTTTTTGTGATATGTGTATATACGGTAGTTGCTTAAAGTAAACGTACATGTTTAATTGATTGAATATGATTATTTCAGCTGAGACTCGGTGCCAGAAGGGGGTCTGAAGAAATAACATGTCTGTGCCTCTTTGACTTTTCACTAGATTTAGCTTTTGACCCTGAATAACTTCTAGGGTACAGAGTAGAAAATTAATGAAACCAGCATAATTGAGGTCAAAGATGGTAAACTATTAACCTCAGTCATAATTAAGAAAGAAAAGTGTAATTACAGTACAATGAGAAATCCTTAGATGGACAGAAAGAAAATAGGTAACTAACCTTACAGCAGTGTGATGGTAACATGCGCTTTTTGCTGGAAATGCACATACAGTATGTAGAAGAGTTGTGTCTGTAGTGGACCAAATTTTCTGTACTTGATGACTTATTTTGGTTTGTGAATTTTCAATGTGAATCATGGCTGCAAAGAAGACTTTTCTACTTCACAGTAATAACACTTAGGGCTTGTTCACATGCAAAGTGTTTTCAGTGCGTTTTTTTATGTGGAAAATAAAGTAGTGTTTTCCAGAACTCTGAAAGTGAATGGGATTTCTGCAATCTCATGCACACACTGCTTATTTATTATCTTGCAGATTTCAACATCCAAAGCTTTTTTTTTTTTTCCAAGTCTTCAGCATGTCAACTTTTTCAGTGTTTTTGTAGACTTTCAACCATTCAAGTGAATGGGAAAGAAACATAAGTAAATACGCAACAAAAAAGCATGTAAGAAAAAGTGCATATTATATGCAGTGGTTTTTATAGCACACACTTTTTTTCCTACAGAATTTGCTGCAAATACTCAACATCTGCACATAGCCTTAAACCCTTCATGACATGGTAATTTTTCATTGTTTTTTTTGTTGTTGTTTTTTCCTCACCTTTTTCAAAGAGCCATAACTTTTTTATTTTAACAGCAATATAGCTGTATGAGGGCTTGTTTTTTTGGGACGAGTTGTACTTTTGCAATACACCATTCAATCTACCACATAATGTACTGGAAAACAGGAAAAAATTTCCAATTGAGTTGAAATAGCAAAAAAAAAACCCTGACATTTCACAGTCTTTTTTTTTTATTTACCATATACACTTTATGGTGAAACTGACTTGGCAATATGATTCCCCAGGTCAGTAAAAGCAAATACCAAACATGTATAGTTTTTAATTTAAGTGGTGAAAAAATATGTAGATTGCAAAAAGGTTTTTTTTTTGTCGCCATTTTTTGTGACCCGTAACATTTTCATTTTTCGGGATCTGGGGCTGTGTGAGGGCTCACAGGGGCTTCTCACAAAATTAGAATATCATCAAAAAGTTAATTTAAGTTCTTCAATACAAAAAGTGAAACTCATATATAGAGTCATTACAAACAGTGATCTATTTCAAGTGTTTATTTCTGTTAATGTTGATGATTATGGCTTACAGCCAATGACAACCCAAAATTGGTTCTCTCAGTAAATTAGAATACTTTATAACACCAGTTTAAAAAATTATTTTAAAATCCAAAATGATGGCCTACTGAAATGTATGTTCAGTAGATGCCCTCAATACTTGGTCGGGTCGGGGCTCCTTTTCCAACAATTACTGCTTACAGCCAATTTAAACCCAAAATTCATTATCTCAGTAAATTAGAATTCTTTTATAACACCAGTTTAAAAAATTATTTTAAAATTATATGTGGCCGGGTCGGGGCTCCTTTTCCAACAATTACTGCATCAATGCAGAGTAGCATGGAGACAATCAGCCTGTGGCACTGCTGAGGTGTTATGGAAGCCCAGGTTGCTTTGACAGCAGCCTTCAGCTCATCTGCATTGTTGGGTCTGATGTCTCATCTTCCTCTTGACAATACCCCATAGATTCTCTATGAGGTTAAGTTCAGGCGAATTTGCTGGCCAATCAAGCACAGTGATACTGTGGTTTTTAAACCAGGTATTGTTATTTTTGGCAATGTGGACAGGTGCCAAGTCCTGCTGGAGAATGAAATTTCCATCTCCAAAAAGCTTGTTGGCAGAGGGAAGCATGAAGTGCTCTAAACGGCTGCACTGGCTTTGGTCTTGATTAGAGATGAGCGACTTTGCCTTTTTTAGGGTCGAGACGGGTTTCATGAAACCCGGCTTTCTCAAAAGTCGAGTCGAACTAAATCGTCCGACTATCGGGAAAAGTCGAAGGTCCGACTGAAACATGAAACCCAATGCAAGTCAATGGGGAAGCAAAGTCGGCAAGGAGTGGAGGACACCTACGTGCCGGACCGCTTTTTTAAAGTGTGCGAAATCTCGCTCTCTCTCCCCGGAAGCTGCACATGCCATCTCGTTGCCCACAGTGTATGTCCTTGCTCAGTGGCTGAAAAAAAGTCACGTGCAAGCATTCTGCGAAATCCGTCTTTGACGCTCAGGTCAACGACCGCATGGCCGACCTTCCGCTATGGTCGGGTTTCGCTCAGCGAAACCCGACTTTGGCGAAAGTCTGCGACTTTTGAATCTGACCGACCTGTTTCGCTCAACTCTAGTCTTGATAAAACACAGTGGACCTACACCAGCAGATGACATAGCTCCCCAAACCATCACTGATTGTGGAAACTTCACTCTAGACCTCAAACAGTTTGGATTGTGTGCCTCTCCACTCTTCCTTCAGACTCTAGGACCTTGATTTCCAGATGAAATGCAAAATTTACTTTATTCTGGAAACACCACCTTAAACCACTGAGCAACAGTCCAGTTTTTTTTCTCCTTGGCCCAGGTAAGACACTTCTGGTGTTGTCTATTGGTCATGAGTTGATTGACACAAGGAATGCAACACTTGTACCCCCATGTCCTGGATACATCTGTGTGTGGTCACTCTTGAAGCAATGACTACAGCAGCAGTCCGTCCACTCCTTGTGAATCTCCCCCAAACTTTTGAATGGCCTTTTCTTAACAATCCTTTCAAGGCTGAGGTTATCTCGGTTGCTTAGGCACCTTTTTCTACCACACTTTTTCCTTCCACTCAACTTTCCATTAATATGCTTGCATACAGCACTCTGTGAACAGCCAGCTTCTTTAGCAATGACCTTTTGTGGCTTGCCCTCCTTGTGGAGTGTGTCAATGACTGCCGTGGACATCTGTCCATTCAGCAGTCTTCCCCATGACTGTGGAGCCTACTGAAACAGACTAAGGGACCTTTTTAAATGCGTAGGAAGCCTTTGCAGTGTTTTTTGTTAATTATTCTAATTTACTGAGATAGTGACTTTTAGGTTTTCATTGGCTGTAAGCCATAATCAACAACATTAACAGAAATAAACACTTGAAATAGATCACTCTGTAATGACTCTACATAATATGAGTTTCACTTTTTGTATTGAAGAACTGAAATAAATTAACTTTTTGATGATATTCTATTTTTTGAGAAGCACCTGTATTTTTTGAACTCTGATCAAAGGATTTTACTGTTAGCATTTTGGGGTAAGTACAAAGTTCATATTTTGACAGATCAGACTTATGAATGCAGCTGTACAAAATATGCCTTTTTTAACCCCTTAACACCCCAGCCTATTTTTATTTACATGACCGGGCCAATTTTTTTCTCAATTCTGACCACTGACACTTTATGTGGTAATAACTCTAGAACGCTTAAATGTATCCCACTGATTCTAAGATTGTTTTTACTTCATATTAGGGGTAAACTTGGGTCAATACAATTTGCCATTTACCATGTGGGACTTGTAAAAAGGCCACTGTCACAGATTAACAGTGGAATTTAACAGGTTAACAGTCACGAACTTAGCTCCACTTCACAAGCGGCTGTTGGAAGCACATGATGGCTGATTAAATCAGACATCATAATGTGGGGAAAGATGCATGCTCAATGTGTAAGTCCACATTAAAAGCATACGTCATGTTGTGAAGGGGGCAGATCAAGCAGATCAGATATTTCACTCAAACAGTGCCAAATCTAACAGGTTTCCAGTGTGGCTGGTACTGCCACAGTTTGTCTATGAGGACTGCATGGCTGTGTGCATGACTGTACCCATTTGTAATGTGTGTGGCTAAAACACCTAATCTCAATAATTTAATGTTTTAGCCACATCCATTACAAATTGGTGTGACTAAGACACCTTTAATAATAGTGTGTACATATATTCTTGACAACATTTTTTTTTTAAATTATAGTGTCATTTTTCTATGCATAAAGAAACTAACAGTTTTTTTTTAAAATTTGAAGCTCATATAAAAAATGCAAATAAAAAGCCTAAAACTTTATAATGGCTTGAAGCTATAGCACCAGGACCAAAATATATTGTGCATATTGGCATTACACCTGTATTATTCTCATTATAAACTGAATAACTTAATGAAGAAATGGTTAAGGAACCTCATGGTATTAATGATGTAACAGTGGTAAATATCATACCTCGTTTCTTTTATGATAGTACTAAGAATATAATTCTGCGATGAAGGACATAATTCTGCACTGTCAGAAGAGACCTCATTTTCATCGTTGGTTGGATCCTCTTGGTCCTCGATCATGCCATCTGTTGTAACAATTAGCAAGGATGAGCTACTGAATTTGATCAATAAGCAACATGGGTATTTTTTTGCAAACAAATGAACACTTGGAGCTACAATATAATCAGTATGAATTATTATACCATCTGTTGCATATTTCTTGTTCATGGCCAACAGAGGCTGCACATCTCCCATGGTAAAGAACTTATATTGTTAACAAGTTCTAGCAAAAATGAATGTAAATCTGAAGTTTTAAAATATACAGAATGGTTTAAAAGTAGGTATGCAATTCAATCAAGGAAATCACAACAGTTTATAAGGTTAAGCATACATACTGATACACAACAAAAGCAATTTAATCACATTTTATCACATTGTTTATTACAATTAGCCCTGTTTAATCTTGTAAGCACTCAAAATATTTTCCATCAACATTGCAACATACCACGAATGACATTGCAACATTCCAGAACCTCATACAGAAAATAACTTAAATTCTGATCTGCATCAATGTCCATCAATGCTTCCTAGATGAACACTTTTAATTTGTCCATTGTCTAAATCCTCCTCAAAAACATTATTCTTTACTTCATCCCAAAGGAAAAAGTCCATTGGTAATAAAAAAAAAGCACTCCCAAGAAGATTTTTTTAAATAAATCTGTGTATATGTAGTAGTGTGCTACTGTGTTAATAAACTTATCTACTGCTGGATTCTCTGGGATCCAGTGCCATTGTGCTCCTCTTCTCAGTGATGTCACGGCTCTTCAGACTTTCTGGGTCACATTGCGCTTAGCCTGGCAATTTGTTTTACAATGCAAGCCTATGGACAGTCACAATGAGGATCTATACGCTTATAATGTAAAAGAGACTTTCAGTTCAGAGCAAAAAGTGAGCTGTATAGTCTGAAGATCAGTGACATCACTCAGAAGATAAGCAGAATGGCGCTGGATCCCGGAGAAGTTGGAGGTTGGTGAGTATATATCACATAACACCTACATAGGTTTATTAAAAATGATGGTGGCGGACACTCATTGCTGCCATGTTATCTGATCCAATGCTGTCAGAAGCGGAGGTCAAGGTTGTCTCTAACTGCAAAAGCATACTGAGGAGGTGTCATATCTTACATGAGCACTCCGGTTAAGTTATCCATGGTCCAGAGTTGTGGCATAACATGTTTAGGTAATTGTTGCTATCAACCCTATGTTTTATATGAGTACTCATAAAATGTTATACAATTTCATTGATCCAACTGTACACTTACTTTTCTGCCACACAGTACATACATATTACCAGTAATTTAAAATAAGAAAAAAAATAACTCTGTCTCTATATATAATGTTTTTTCTAAATTTTGCATATTTATTCATCTGTTCCTTACCAACCTGTTTACTACCTGAAACTTTGTTTTATATTTTACCTGTAGCAGATCGGTAAAACATATTGGAGTAACAAAAATTGGAACAAATTCTATCTGGTTACAACACATTGTTCAAGAGCATCTTTGCATGCAGCAAGCAAATCACATTGCTGCTTAGATTTTCTGCTTTGTATTCCTACATTTTCACTACTAAACTTTATTGTAAAATATCTCCTAAAATGAGGAATCGCTCCTGTCAAACCAATCTAATCAGTTTTTCTGAAGAGGTAAGCTATAGACTGGACAAAGGTAAGTCATTTGATGTGGTATATCTTGATTTTTCCAAAGCATTTGATACCGTGCCACACAAGAGGTTGGTACACAAAATGAGAATGCTGGGTCTGGGGGAAAATGTGTGTAAACTGGTAAGTAACTGGCTTAGTGATAGAAAGCAGAGGGTGGTTATAAATGGTAAATTCTCTAACTGGGTCGCTGTGACCAGTGGGGTACCGCAGGGGTCGGTTTTGGGACCTATTCTCTTCAACATATTTATTAACGATCTGTTAGAAGGTTTACACAGTAAAATATCGATATTTGCAGATGATACAAAACTATGTAAAGAAGTCAATACAATAGAAGATAGTATTCTGCTACAGATGGATCTGGATAAGTTGGACACTTGGGTTGAAAGGTGGCAGATTGCGGTTTAACAATGATAAATGTAAGGTTATACACATGAGGAGAAGGAATCTCATCATTACACACTGAACAGGAAACCACTGGGTAAATTTGACATGGAGAAAGACTTAGGGATCCTAGTTAATGATAAACTTACCTGGAGCAGCAAGTGCCAGGCAGCGGCTGCCAAGGCAAACAGGATCAGGGGAGCATTAAAAAAGTATGGATACCCATGATGAGAGCATTACACTGCCTCTGTACAAATCCCTGGTTAGACCGCACATGGAGTACTGTGTACAGTTTTGGGCACCGGTGCTCAGGAAGGATATAATGGCACTAGAGTGAGTACAAAGTAGGGCAACAAAATTAATAAAGGGGATGGGGGAACTACAATACCCATATACGCCCCCTATTGAGGAAGCCAGTATGGCGAGGGTAACCAGACACGTGTATAAGAGTGCCGCAGAAGTTTTATACATGTAAGCTGTTGTAAATTGCAAACAGGATTGCATTGTTACATCATGCAGGAATAGCTTATTTCAAATTGAATCAGTATAGCTGGCATATTAAGCAGGACACATGATTAACCTGTAGTTCTCTGCACTAGGCATTGGATATATTCACATTAAGGAGAAATTTTCTTTGCCGCACACACAGTTAGGTTGTTCCTTTGTTACAACAATTAGATACATATTTACACAATCAAGTAAGCTTATGCATTTTTGTTTATAAGTATTTGTAATAAATCATAGAAACATTGAGAACAAAAGTCGCTACTATCTGAGCATTTATGCATTGTGATTACTCCATTAAGGATTAGTTAGCCTTGTCTTTGATTATCATGGTATGCACATAGTATAGGGAGCTAAACCCAATTGTTATTTACCTTCAGCAGTGTGTATTTTACACTATTTAATCAAAGATGTGTTTCTTCTGCTTTTAGAACTATCGGGCCTTTTCCTAAAAATATTTAGACAGAAGTTTATATAAATATAGCTTATGAATTTATGCTTAAGTAATAAACACTATTTGGAGATAATTTGTATGTAAAAAATTTAAAAAAGAAAAGAAAAAAACATTCTGTGATTATGTTGCATAAAGCTTAATTCTGTGAGCATCTATCATTACATTTGTACTCCCTTTTTTTAGAAATTTCCTTGTAAAAAGAATTTTATGAAATTTATTAATAAATGATTGGTTTTATTGATTCATCTATTTTTGCCTATTTGCCTTTGTTTTGTCTGCACAAATTTGTGGCAGAAATTGAGATATAATACCCAGAGAGATTAGCAAAATTAGGATTATTTAGTCTAGAAAAAAGATGACTGAGGGGCGATCTAATAACCATGTATAAGTTTATAAGGGGACAATACAAATATCTCTTCGAGTATCTGTTTATAGCAAGGAAGGCGACGGTCGCAAGGTGGCATTCTCTGCATCTGGAGGAGAGAAGGTTTTTCCACCAACATAGAAGAGGATTCTTTACTGGTAGGGCAGTGAGAATCTGTAATTCCTTGCCTGAGGAGGTGGTAATGGTGAACTCAGTCGAGGGGTTCAAGAGAGGCCTGGATGTCTTCCTGGAGCGTAACAAATATTGTATCTTACAGTTATTGTGTTCTTTAGAAGGACGTACATCTGGGGATTTAATCTGAGGGAATATAGGCTGAACTGGATGGATTAATGTCTTTATTCGACTTTGATAACTATGTAACTATATAAATCTTAAGAATAAATAAATCATATGCCCAAGACTTTTTATAGGGGTTTTCAGAGTTTCTATAAGTAAAGCTTAACCCCTTCCTGACATGCACCATATATAGACTGCTCTGCGGGAGCTGCGTTCCCGCAAACAGCAGTATATGTACCTCCTTCTTTGCCTGTCAGACGCTGCTCCAATGCTCTGCAGTGCAGAAGCATTGCAGAGCTTCAGATAAGTGATCTGATGCTATACACTTAAGTTCCATCCCAGGACAATGTAAAAAAGTTTAAAAAAATAAGTGTAAAAATATTTTTTTTAAAATCCCAAATAAAGAACAAAAAAAAAAAATATTTTTCCAATAAACACAATTATGTAAATAAAAAAATAAATAAAAAGTACACATATTTGGCTTTGCCCCGCCCATAATGACCTGCTTTATAAGCTTGTCCCACTAGTTAACACCATTAAAAAAACAAAGCTTTATCATCATACCGCCAAACAAAAAGTGCAATAAAATGCAATCAAAGAGACAAATGTATTGCATATACTTGCGTATAAGTCGACCCGTGTATAAGCCGAGGCACTTAATTTTGCCACGAGTAAACTTATTGACTCAAGTATAAGCCAGATATGCATTGTCCCCTCATCGCAATCCTGGTGAGCATGGCCCCCCGGTCCCTGTCTTTGCATTCATGGCCTCCTGTCCCATCCTTGCATGCATGGTTCCTTATGCCCTATCCTTATATGCATGGCTCCTTATCCCCTATTCTTGTATGCATGGTTCCTATAAAAGAATCCTACTTACCTTGCCTGCGTGCCCTCGCTGCATCGCGTTCCGTCACCAGCAGCTCTTCCGGCCGAGTGATTACATGGCCCCGCTCATTAAGGTAATGAATATTCACTCCATACCTATGGGAGTGGAGAGGCATCAATATTCAATACCTTAATGAGCAGGGCCATGGGATCGCTTGGCCGGAAGAGCTGCTGGTGCCAGAACGAAAGAAGCAGCGAGAGCATGCAGAGAAGGTAAGTAGGATGTGCGCTGGAAGCTGGAGGCTTCAGCTGTCACTTTGCGCTATTACAGAGAAATGAATATTCATTTCTCTTTAGCAGTGGCACAGGCTTTAGCCACAGCCGCCGGCTCCCGTCTCTGTAACCTGCTGCTCCGCCGCTCCCCCTCTCCGTGGTCTTTCTGGGACAATTGAGTCGTGTATAAGCAAAGGGGACCATTTTCAGCACAAAAAAAAAGTGCTGAAAAACTTGGCTTATACACGAGTATATATGGCAAATAAAAATGGCACCACTGAAAATGTCATCTTGTACTGCAAAAAAACATGCTGCCATAAAGCTCAATCAGCAGAAAAATAAAGTTATAGCTCTCAAAATAAAGCACTGCTAATTTTTTTTTCCATAAAATAGTTTTTATTGTATAAAAGCTCGAAAACATAAAAAAAAAATAAATTGGGTATCGCTGTAATCGTTCTGACCCGAAGAATAAAACTGACTAATCAATTTTACCACATTTACCAAAAAAAATAAAAATTTCTGAATTGTTGGTTTTTGTTCAGTCTCCCAAAAATTAGAATAGAAAGCGATCAAAAATGGTCATGTGCCTGAAAATGGTACCAATAAAAACATTAACTTGTCCCGCAAAAAATAAGCTATCACATGATTGTCGGCCGAAATATGGAAAAATTATAGCTGTCTAAATATTGTGGTGCAAAAGCTAGTTTTTGCAATAAAAAGCATCTTTTAGTGTGTAACAGCCAAACATAAAAGCCCAATATAAATCTGGTATCGCTGTAATCGCGCTGACCCGAAGAATAAAGTCACCTAACCACTTACACTGCATGAGGAATGGCGTAAAAAATAAATAAAAACAATTCTTCACATGCTGTTGATTTTTTTCATTCTGCCTCACAAAGATCGCAGTAAGCCACGGTGCATATTTATCCTGTGCACTACGCTGAGTTCTTAAACTGGGGTTCCGTGTAAATCTCTGAAATACGTGCTTCAGACAGAATCCCTGGCAGAAGATTCCCTATAATGAGGCAGATGGAGGCACTGTGGACGCCATAGGACCTGTGATCCGGAGGTGTCTTTCTTTTTAGGATTGCATAAAACTGCAGTCGGCCACAGTTTGTGCACTTCTGAGAAGGACACCGCTGAACAGAGGCCAGATGGAGTCTACAGAAACACTGCTGCCACATTGTAGTGGATCCCTCGGGGGTTTCATCTGTCATGTCACTCAGAGATTTACATGGAAATCACAAAGCAAGTGTTCAGCGTAGAGCGCCGGATAAATGTGATCATAAATGTTATGTAAAATCAATTCACAAAAAAGCAAGTCATCACTTAGGTCTGTCATCTGTTAAAAGATATATAGTGGACTTCCACATTAGTCGTACCACAAAGGCTCTGGAAAAGCAAAATGGCTTGTCATCCCCCCAAAAAAATTCAACAAATTTTCAACTCCCAAATGCCCCCCTCCCTTCTGAGCCCAAGTGTGCTTAAAACACATTTAGTGCCCACATGTTTGGCAATTCTGTAGTGATGAGAGCCCGCCTAATTTACAGGTGCATGTCTACAGAAGCATGAGCTGGCCATAATGTACAGGTGACTGCAACGTACTGGTCACTGCAATGGCAGTTTGCAATTTTCTCTTAGCAACATCCACAACTGCTTGTTCCTGTAAAATACCCATGGCGTCAAAATTGTCACTACACCTATAGACAAATTCCCAAAGGGTTATAATTTAAAAAATGGGTTCACTTGCGAGGGGATTCTGCTTTTTCAGCACTTAGGAGCTCTTTATATGGAATCCGTAAAGTATTCTAGGAAAATCTGACTTCCAGGAAGCAAACAGTGCTCCATCCCTCCCGAGTCTCTCTGCATGGCTAAGCAGTACTGTACATCAACATATGGGGTATTTATACATTCATCAGATACTGTAGGACAAATTTTGATGCTATTTTTATTCATTTTCCAGTATGAAAATATAATACTTGGGGCAAACACATAATCTTGGTGGTAAAAATGTAAATTATTTTTCCTTCACTGCCCAATGGCATAACAGTATGTGACGCATCTGTGGTGTCAATATTATCGCTGCACCTCTGTCATATGCTGCTCAGATGTCTTGCAGTGAAGAAGCATTGCAGAGTATCAGATCAGTGGAGATGATGTCCCATAGTGTGAAGGTGTGAAAAAGAAATCAAAAAATATTTTTTTTAAAAATTGCCAAATGAACAAAATAAACAAAACATTAAACCAATAAATACAATGCTTACTGCAAAAAAAAAGTACACATATTTGGTATCTCCACATACGGAACGACCTGACCTATAAAACTGTCCGACTAGTTAACCCGTACAGTGAACACGTAAAAAAAAATAAAAAAACGAGGCAAGAAATTATGCTTTATCATCATACCGCTGAACAAAAAGTGAAATAAAACATGATCAAAAAGACAAATGAAATAAAAATGGTACCACAGCTCCATCAGTAGAAAAATAAAAAAAGCTATTGCTCCCATAGAATAAAGAAATGCAAAAATAATTACCGTATTTTTCGGATTATAAGATGCTCCGGATTACATGACGCACCCCAAATTTTGAGGAGAAAAATAAGAATTTTTTTTGTTAATAAAATGGTGATAATAATAATAATAATACATTTTATTTTTATAGCGCCGACATATTCCGCAGCACTTTACATTTCAGAGGGGATTTGTACAGACAATAGACATTACAGCATAACAATAATCACATACAGTAGATTATAACAAATACCAAGAGGAAAGAGGGCCCTGCTCGCAAGCTTACAGTCTATGAGGAAAGAGGTAGACACGAAAGGTGGGTGGTAACAATTGCCCTGATTGTATGGACCAGCCATAATGTTAAGTGTGCAACAGTACAGACACAGAGGGCTAATGGATGCATAAAGCATGTGGGAACATGATGCGGGAAATCTGGTTATGGTAAAACTTTTGGCTGTGCCACACAGGGATAGATTAGGTTAATGTGTTGAGGCGATAGGCCAGTCTGAATAAATGCGTTTTCAGGGCACGCTTAAAATTTTGGGGATTGGGGACTAATCGTATTGACCTGGGAAGTACATTCCAAAGAATTGGCGCGGCTCGTGTAAAGTCTTGGAGACGGGAGTGGGAGGTTCTGACTATTGAGGATGCTAACCTCAGGTCATCAGCAGAATGGAGGGCGCAGGTAGGGTGGTATACTGAAACAAGGGAGGAGATGTAGGGTGGTGCTGAGCCATGGAGGGCTTTGTGGGTGAGGGTAATAAGTTTATACTGAATTCTGGAGTGGATGGGTAGCCAGTGTAATGACTGGCACAAGGTAGAGGCATCGGTGTAACGATTGGTGAGGAATATTATCCTGGCTGCAGCATTCAAGACAGATTGGAGAGGGGAGAGTTTGGTAAGAGGGAGACCGATTAGAAGAGAGTTACAATAGTCGAGACGAGAATGAATAAGAGAAACAGTAAGAGTTTTTGCAGAGTCAAAAGTAAGAAAAGGTCGAATTCTAGAAATGTTTTTGAGGTGCAGATGACAAGAGCGAGCCACTGATCGAATGTGGGGGGCAAAGGAAAGCTCGGAATCAAGTATGACCCCAAGACAGCGGGCCTGTTGCTGGGGAGTAATAGTGGAACCACACACAGAAATGGCAATGTCGGGTATAGGTACATTAGTAGAGGGAGGAAGCACCAGGAGTTCAGTCTTTGACAGGTTCAGTTTCAGATATAGTGAGGACATGATGTTAGACACAGCGTTTAGACAATCGCCGGTGTTTTCTAGAAAGGCTGGCGTGATGTCAGGAGAAGAAGCGTATAATTGGGTGTCATCAGCATAGAGATGGTACTGGAAACCAAATCTACTGATTGTTTGACCAATAGGGGCAGTGTACAAGGAGAAGAGGAGGGGGCCTAGAACTGATCCTTGGGGGACCCCAACAGTAAGGGGAAGGTGAGAGGAGGAGGAACCGGCAAAAGATACAGTAAAGGAGCGGTCGGAGAGATAGGAGGAGAACCAGGAGAGAACAGTGTCCTTGAGGCCAATGGAACGGAGCATAGTGAGGAGGAGCTGATGATCCACAGTGTCGAATGCATGGAGTAATGACCATTTGATTTAGCTGTTAGCAGATCATTAGAGACTTTGGTGAGGGCAGTTTCAGTGGAGTGTAAAGAGCGGAAACCGGATTGGAGAGGGTCGAGAACAGAGTTTTCTGAGAGATAGCGGATAAGACGGGAGTGGACCAGACGTTCCAGGAGTTTAGAGATGAAGGGAAGATTAGAGACAGGTCTATAGTTAGCGGCACAGTTTTGATCGAGGGATGGTTTTTTAAGTAGTGGATGTATGATGGCATGCTTAAATGAGGAGGGAAAAATACCAGAAGAGAGAGAGGTTAAATATTTTAGTTAGGTGAGGGGTGACAGCAGGGGACAGGGACTGGAGGAGATGTGACGGAAATGGGTCACTGGTGCAAGTAGTTGGGCGAGAAGATGCAAGGAGCCTGCTTACTTCTTCTTCTGTGACTGGTTCAAAATCAGAGAGTGAGCTAAATGCAGTGGGGGAGGGAGGACAGTGCATGGTATGAGGTGATTGGGAGATAATTTCCTGTCGAATCTGGTCAATTTTTTCTTTGAAGTAATTGGCCAGATCGTCAGCTCGGAGCTCTGTGGTTGGGGCCTGTACTCTTGGATTGAGTAGAGAATGAAAAGTGTCAAAGACGTTTCAGGTTATTGGACAGTGAGGTGATGAGGGTGTTGAAATAGATTTGTTTTGAGAGGTGAAGGGCAGTGTTGTATGTTCTAAGCATAAACTTATAATGGATGAAATCTTTGTGTAGATTGGATTTTCTCCACAGTCGTTCGGCGCACCTGGAGCACCGCTGCAGGAAACGTGTTTGCACCGTGTGCCAGGACTGTCGCCGTCTGCATCGTGGTGTTCTATTTATAGGGGGTGCAAATTCATCCAGGGCACTTTGAAGTGTTTCATTGTAATGCTTCAATGCAGAATCAGGACATGAGAGGGAGGAGATAGGGGCCAATGAAGACTGCAAGTTCTGCATAAGTTTCTGGGTGTTAATGGCCTGTATGTTTCTATAAGTCTGGACAGTGGGGGTGACCTGAGCGGCCTGGCAGTTCTTGATAGAGAATGAAAGAAGATTGTGGTCAGACAGCGGGAGAGGGGAGTTTGCAAAATCATCCACTGCACAAAGCCGAGAGAAGACCAAGTCAAGGGAGTTTCCGTCTTCATGCGTTGGAGAATTAGTAAGCTGCGAAAGGCCAAATGAGGAGGTTAGAGATAAAAGGTGAGTAGCAGATGGGGAGAGGGGAAGAGCAATGGGGATGTTGAAATCTCCCATGATGAGGGTAGGGATGTCACAGGAGAGAAAATGTGGAAGCCAAGTGGCAAAATGATCCAGGAACTGATGGGAGGGGCCGGGAGGACGATACACCACCGCCACTCGCATGGAGAAGGGGGTGTAGAGTCTGACGGCATGGACCTCAAAAGAAGGGAAGACTAGTGAGGGTACTTGAGGGATAACCTGAAAGGTACATTTTGGTGATAGGAGCAGACCAACACCTCCACCTGCTCTACTGTCTGATCTTGGGGTATGAGAGAAGTGTAGCCCCCCGTATGAAAGAGCAGCAGCAGCAGCGGTAGTGTCTGACTGCTGGATCCAGGTTTCAGTAAGAGCCAGGAGATTAAGAGAATTAGAAAGGAAAAAGTCATGGATGAAGGAGAGTTTGTTACACACTGAGCGCGAATTCCAAAGTGCACAATTAAGAGAGACAGATGGCATGCAGGGAATATTAATAAGATTAGAGGGGTTTCTAAGTGTAGCAGATGGGGGGTTTGACTTTCTATAACATGGGGGACCAGGGTTGGGAGCAATGTCTCCTGCGACTCGGAGAAGGAGGATAGAAAGAGTGAGCAGATGGTTAAGTGATTTGTGAGAGCGTCTCTGATGTTGAATGGTTGGACTGACTGGATCTGTGCAATTTAACAATGTGAAAAGAGCATGAGTGCTAAACATAGGAGAGGAAAGGAGCGAGGAGCCGATATGGATTGAGTGTAGAGAGTTCATGCCAGGGCAGTGGATGTGTGTGAATGCAGCGGCCAGGAAAAAAATTACACAAATTCATATGGTATATATTTGTTGTACTCCTAATGTACAGGGAGTAGATGTATATAAATGTCTTACCTGTCTCCTGCCCTGTCTAACTGCCATGTTATAACTGCCAGTAGTACTTTGATACATGTACTTTGATTACATATGCATAAATGCTCCCCTTAGCTAGGTCTGAATATATAGGAGGTTAAGGCTAAGATTTTTTTTTTGCTCTCTCTCTTCTCGTTAATCAATCACACTAAATTGAGACACCAGGACCCAATAAAGTGTTGTGGTCAAATAAACACATGTCCAGCACTACATGGATCATAAAGCACTTTGAAAAGTTTCTTGACCTCACAACATAAGGGGACTAGCAGAGTAAGTTGAAAAAAAAAAAAACTATATACCAGATATAAGCTTGCAGAGTTGAAGACACATAGATAGCATTCAGGATTAACTGCTTGCCGACATTGAATGGAGACACAGGAGTGGATTCAGAGCAGAGATTGGAAAAGCTGGTTACCAGATATAAGCTTGCAGAGTTGAAGACACATAGATGGCATTCAGGATTAACTGCTTGCTGACATTGAATGAAGACACAGGAGTGGATTCAGAGCAGAGATTGGAAAAGCTGGTTACCAGATATAAGCTTGCAGAGTTGAAGACACATAGATAGCATTCAGGATTAACTGCTTGCTGACATTGAATGGAGACACAGGAGTGGATTCAGAGCAGAGATTGGAAAAGCTGGTTACCAGATATAAGCTTGCAGAGTTGAAGACACATAGATAGCATTCAGGATTAACTGCTTGCTGACATTGAATGGAGACACAGGAGTGGACTCAGAGCAGAGTGATGCTTCTTGTAATCCATGCATCTTATTGCTTACTGAGGGTGGTGGCTGCAGTGAAGTGGGGTCCCAGTTTCGCTGCTGGAGGAGGCAGGAGTGGGATTATGCTGCAGTCCGCATGCTGGGATAAGGGGGTGTTCTGATGTGCAATGCACCGCTGCGGGTGTCTACTGCTGCTGCGGTGTCCAATGCTGTTGCTGTGTCTGATGCTACTGCGGGTGCCCAGGAGGTGCTACGGGGGTGTCCATCAGTGCTGTCCCATGCTGCTGCGGTTGTCTCCGATGCTGCCAGGGCTCTGCCGACATTTTGTGAAAGGCCAGAGCCCTGGCATTTCCATTGTTACAGGAAACCATGGAACTGCTGGGGCTCTGGCCTTTCACAAAATGTCGGAAGAACCTCGGTAGCACCGGATACACCCCCATCAGCACCACTGTACACCCTCACAACGCCGGACACCCCCATAGCACCGCAAGGCACCCACAGCATCAACAGACACCACCTCATCCTACCCTGCAGCAACAATACCAGTAAGGTATATATGCATTACAAGACGCACCCTCAGTTTCCGTCTAAATATGTGGGAAATAAAGTGTGTCTTATAATCTGAAAAATACGGCATTTTTTCTAAACAATAGTTTTTATTTTGTAAAAGCGCAAAAACATAAAAAAATTATATAAATGTGAAATCGCTGTAATAGTACGCACTCAAAAACTAAAGATGTTTTATCAACTTTACCATACGTGAAATGGTATTAAAATAAAGCCCCTCAAAAATTCCTGAATTGGTGGTTTTTGTTCATTCTACCTCCCAAAAATCAGAATAGAAAGCGATCAAAAACTGTCATGTGCGCGAAAACGGTACCAATAAAAATGTCAACTCATCCTGCAAAAAAGAAGCTGTCACATGACTGTTAGAAAGAAAAATGGAAACATTATAGCGGTCTAAATATGGGAATGCAAAAAATAGTTTTTGCACTAAAAATCGCCTTTAACTGTGTGATAGCAGCCAAATATAAAACCCCGATATAAATCTGGTATTGCTGTAATCGCACTGACCAAAAGAATAAAGTCACCTAATCACTTATACTGCACGAGGAATGGCGTAAAATTAATTCTTCACTTGCTGTTGATTTGTTCATTCTACCTCCCTAATATCGTAGTAAGGCTCAGCTCACAATTATCCTGCTTACACTGGGATTTCCGTGTAAATCTCTGAAATACTTGATTCAGACGCAACCCCAATCAGAAGATTACCTACAATGAGGCAGACGGAAGCACTTTGCATGCCATAGGACCTGTGATCTGGCGGTGTTCGCCTTTTTAGGTGAGCATAAAAAAGCGGTGCGCCACAGTTTTTTTGCACTTCTGAATAGAAGGTCACCATTGAACAGAGGCCAGACTGAGTCTATAGTATCTGCTGCCTCATTATAGTGAATGGATCCCTTGGGGGTTTCATCTGTCACATCACATAGAGATTTAGATAGAAATCCCAAAGAAATTGCTCAGCGTAGAGCGCCAGAAAAATGTGATCCTAAAGGTTATGTAAAATGTTCCCAATTAAATCCTAATTAAATCAAACTCCATCCACAAAAAAAAATCAAGTCTCTGCTCAGGTCCATCATCTGTCAATGCAAAATTATGGTGCTTGCATGTTTCTGGTAGTACAAAGGCTATGGAAAAGCAAAATAGATCCTCATCCCCAAATCCAAATGCTCCTCTCCCTTCTGAGCCCCAGTGTGTCTAAACCACCTTAAGCTCCCACATGCCTGGCATTTCTGTAGGTGCTCAGTACATAGCTAGATAAGTTCCTTGAGGGTCTTGCTTTCAAAATGGTGTCACTTCAACTGTTTAGACACATCAGGGGCTCTTCAATCACATCATGGCGTCCGCTAAGTATCGCAGCAAATTTTACATCCAAAAAGTCAATGCGAACACTTTTGTGCCCAATGATGACAAAAGTATTCTCTGAGTGATACCTTTATTGGCTAACCAGAAAATAAGCCGGATTACTTACCGGTAATGCTCTTTTAATGCGTCCACGACAGCACCCACTGGAGGTATCGGATCCGCCCCATTTGGAACAGGAAACCCTACAGAAAGATAAAAGGGGGCGGTCCGCCTTTCCTCCTCAGTTTTGCATTTCAGAGTACCAGGAGGACCACCAAGGGTTAGACAATGTCTTTCCATCTCTAACTTTACTTATTCATCTTTAGCATATATATTTTATTATTGATATCTTAACAGGGAGGGAAGTGAGCGGGTGCCATCGTGGACTCGTTAAAAGAGCATTACCGGTAAGTAATCTGGCTTTTTACCCTTTGCTACGACAGCACCCACTGAAGAGATTCCAGAGACCATCGCCTGGGTGGGACCACCGTGCCAAGGACAGTCCTGCCAAAGCTTAGGTCAGAAGTTGATGAAAGGTAAAGTCTATAGTGATTATAGAAGGTAAAAGGGGATGACCAAATTGCCGCCTTACATATGGCTTCGATTGGAACATCTCCCCTCTCGGCCCAGGAGGATGCAATTGCTCTGGTAGTATGTGCTCTAATGTTCTCCGGAGGATCTTCACTTCTCACGGAGTAGGCTAAACGAATGGCATCCCTGATCCACCGGGATAAGGTGCTCTTCGTGACTCCATACCCTTTTTTACAGCCCTGAAAAGATATGAACAGAGCCCTGCACTGCCTCCAGCTTCTGGCCCTCTCAATGTATTTTAGGACAGTTCTTCTAACATCCAAGGTGTGGAATTTCTGCTCCTCAGGAGTAGAGGGATCTCTAAAGGTCGGGAGGAGTATCTCTTGAGATCTATGGAATTTTGTTGACACCTTAGGAAGGGATCTGGCTTTAATATTAACCTATCCTGGTATATCTGAAAAAGGGTGGGTCTATGGATAGAGCTTGGATGTCGCTCACTCTCCTAGCAGACGTTAGTGCTACTAAGAGGGCCGTCTTGAGTGACAAATATTTTAGAGATATTGTGTCTATTGGTTCGAAGGGAGCTTCCGTTAAGGCGTCTAAGACCAAATTTAGGTCCCATGGAGGAATTGTAGGTATGTGAACTGGAGTCATTCGTTCGCATGCTGTAATAAATCGTGATACCCACTTATTCCCTGCTATATTGTGGCCATACCATGCCCCTAATGCGGACACTTGGACTTTTAGCATGTTTACTGCCAGACCTAAATCTTTCCCTATTTGTAGAAATTCCAAGATAGGAACCATCGGGATTTCTGTGATATGAGGGGTTGCATGGAACTGCAGAAATTTTTCCCATATTTTTGTATAAATCTGAGTAGTGGACTGCTTCCTGCTTTGTAGGAGCGTAGTAATTAGTGTTTCAGAAAACCCTCGATCTCAGTAGCTGCCTTTCAAATTCCACGCCGTCAAGTGTAAGCTGTCCACTTGGGGGAGAAAAAAAGGGCCTTGGGAGAGTAGGTTGGGAATCGAAGGGAGAACCCATGGATCTGACACCGACATGGTTCGTAGCCATGAGAACCACGGTCTCTTGGGCCAGAATGGTGCTATCAAAATTACCCTCACCTTGTCCTCTCTGATCTTCCGAATGACCTGTGGCAGAAGGATTATCGGAGGAAAGGCATATGCCAGGTTGAATTTCCATGAAGCCTGGAGGCGTCCAGTATGTCTGGATGATCTGATGGGGACAGGTAGGCAAACGTTTCTATTTGTCTGTTCTCTTTCGTGGCAAAGAGGTCCACCTGAGGTTGTCCCCATAGAGCTGCTGCCCTTGAAAATTTGGTGATTGAGGTGCAACTCCCCTTGCCGAAGTGTGTGTCGGCTTAAGAAGTCTGCCTCTTGGTTGTTCCTTCCTTTGATATGGAGGGCAGAAAGGGACAACAAACAATTTTCGGCTAAGTTTAAGATTTTTGCCGCAGAAGACATCAGAGTCTCTGATCGAGTACCTCTCTGTCTGTTTAAATAGGCTACTGTAGTGGTATTGTCTGATAGGATCCTGACGTGCTTCTGCTGGAGCTGTGGAACAAAATGATGTAGAGCAGTCTATAGTGATTATAGAAGGTAGAAGGAGTTGACCAAATTGCTGCCTTACATATGGCTTCAATTGGGACGTCTCCCCTCTCGGCCCAGGAGGTTGCCACTGCTCTAGTGGAGTGTGCTCTAATGTTCTCCAGAGGATCTTCATCTTTTGTGGAGTAGGCTAAGCGAATGGCATCCCTGATCCATGGGGAAATGGTGCTCTTCGTGACTCCGTACCCTTTTTTACAGCCCTGAAAAGATATGAACAGAGCCCTACACTGCCTCCAGCTCCTGGACCTCTCAATATATTTTAGGACAGCTCTTCTAACATCCAATGTGTGGAATTTCCTCTCCTCCGGAGTGGAGGGATCTCCAAAGAAGGTCGGGAGAAGTATCTCTTGAGATCTATGGAATTTTGTTGATACCTTAGGCAGGTATGAGGGGTCTGGTTTTAATATTAACCTATCCTGCTATACCTGAAAAAAGGGTGGGTCTATGGATGGGGCTTGGATATCACTCACTCGCCTAGCAGACGTGCCACTAAGAGGGCCGTCTTGAGTAACAAGCATTTCAGGGATATTGTGTCTATTGGCTCAAAGGGTTCCTCCATCAGAGCGTCTAAGACCAGATTTAAGTCCCATGCAGGGACTGCAGGCATGTGAACCGGAGTTATCCATTCGCAAGCTGTAATAAATCGTGATATCCACTTATTTCCTGCTATATTATGGCCGTACAGTGCCCCTAATGCGGACACTTGGACTTTCAGCGTGTTCACCGCCAGGCCCAAGTCCTTCCCTTTCTGTAGAAATTCCAAGATAGGAACTATCGGAACTTCTGTGGTGTGAGGCGCTGTATGAAACTGCAGGAATTTCTTCCATATCCTTGTATAAATTTGGGTAGTGGACTGCTTCCTGCTGTTTAGGAGCGTAGCAATTAGTGTTTCAGAAAACCCTCTTGATCTTACTAGCTGCCTTTCAAA
This sequence comes from Dendrobates tinctorius, assembly GCF_039654945.1. Taxonomy (NCBI): domain Eukaryota; kingdom Metazoa; phylum Chordata; class Amphibia; order Anura; family Dendrobatidae; genus Dendrobates; species Dendrobates tinctorius. The sequence continues at coordinate 3,906,823 of NW_027361690.1, forward strand.
TTCCATGCCGTTAAGTGCAAGCTGTCCACTTGGGGGTGGAAAAAAGGGTCTTGGGAGAGTAGGTTGCGAATCGAAGGGAGAACCCAAGGATCTGTCACCGACATGATTTCTAGCCATGAGAACCACGGTCTCTTGGGCCAGAATGGTGCTATCAAGATTACCCTCGCCTTGTCCTCTCTGATCTTCCGAATGACCTGTGGTAGGAGAATTATCGGAGGGAAGGCATATGCCAGGTCGAATTTCAATGAGGCCTGGAGGGCATCCAGTATGTCTGGATGATCTGATGGAGAGAGGGAAGTAAATGTTTCTATTTGTCTTTTCTCTTTTGTGGCAAAGAGGTCCACCTGAGGTTGCCCCCATAGAGCTACTATGTCCTTGAAGACTCGGCAATTGAGGCACCATTCCCCTTGCCGAAGTGTGTGGCGGCTTAAGAAGTCTGCCTCTTGGTTGTTCTCTCCCCTGATATGAAGGGCCGAGAGGGACAACAAATAACTTTTGCCTAAGTTTAAGATTCTTGCTGCAGAAGACATCAGAGTCTCTGATCGAGTACCTGTCTTTTTATGTAGGCCACTGTAGTGGTGTTGTCCGATAAGATCCTGACATGCTTCTGTTGGAGCTGTGGAAGAAAATGGTGTAGAGCATAATATACCGCCGTCAGTTCTTTCAAATTAGATGAGTAGCCTAGTTCATCTCTATTCCACCTTCCTTGATAAAAGCTATTCCCCATATGGGCTCCCCAGCCATGGGGGCTAGCATCGGTGGTTAGGATACAAGATGGTACTATAACCCATGGGACTCCTGTGGACAGATGGTTATCATCTAGCCACCACTCTAGAGAAGCCAAGAACTCCTGTGTTAAGGTTATCTTGCTCTCAAGGTGCCCACTATGTCGCCTGTCCTCTTGGAGGATCTGATGCTGCAGTGTGCAGATGTGACAATGGGCCCACCGGACTGCCGGGGCACAAAAAGTGAGCGACCGTAATAGCGACATTGCCGCTCTCAGAGACATACGTGGTCTACTTATGGCTGCCTCAACTTTCTCTTTTATGAGCGCAATCTTTACCTGAGGGAGTAGACATTTCTGGTTTGTGGAGTCTAACTGGAACCCTAAGAACATCTGAAAGGAATGCGGAACGAGTCTTGACTTCTGGAAGTTGATGATCCAGCCTAGATCCTGCAAAGATGAGACCGCGTCAGCGACATGTCTGGTACACTTGGGTGACCGAGTTCCCGATAATTAGGAAGTCATCTAGGTAAGGCACGAAGATAGACCATTACCTCTGCCATCACCTTGGTGGATTCTTGGCGCCGTAGAGAGGTCGAAAGGCATGGCTGTATACTGAAAATGACGCATCTTGCCTTCGAATACCATCGTGACCCTTAGGTACCTTTGGTATCTATCATGAATAGGAAGGTGATAGTAAGCATCTTTCAAGTCAATCACCACCATTACACAGTTTGGAAAGAGAAGCTTTATAGTGGATCGAATTGATTCCATTTTGAACTTATAATTTTTTATAAATGTATTAAGCTTCCTCAAGTTTATAATTGTCCTAAATGTACCATCTGGTTTGGAAATTAAAAATAAAGGAGAGTAGAACCCTCTACCCTCTTGTCCCTCTGGGACTTCTACCAAGACTCCCTTGGACAGTAGGCTCCGAATCTCTACTTCGAGGGCCTCTTGTTGAACTATAGAGTTAAGGTGGGTTATGATAAATAAATCATAAGGGATTTGAAGGAATTCTATTTTCATTCCCTCTTTAATTATACTTAGAATCCATGGACTTGAAGTTAATTGTTCCCATTTTGAAGCAAAAAATTTTAGTCTACCCCCACTGCGAGGGCAGATTTTTTAGTATTTATTTTCATTTCGGAATGTTGAACCCCTAAACATGCTACCCTTTTGCTTTTCATCCTTTGTGGGCCATCTATTTGATCTATCCGCTTGTCTTCTTCTATCAAACGGTCGCCTTTTAAAGGTTCTCCTGTAGAGAGGGATAGAAGAATCAGGGAAGGCCTTCTTCCTTTCTTTCGCTTTGGCGAGTATGTCATCTAGGGCTTTCCCAAAGAGAAACTCATCCTCGCACGAGGTTGCGCAAATCTTAGATTTTGATTGCGCGTCCCCCTTCCAGCTCTTCATCCTTAGTGCCCGCCTGGCGTTGTTTACCAGACCAGCCGACCTTGCTGCTAGCCGCAGAGTGTCTGCCGATGCATCGGCCATGAAGGCTGCTGCCCCTCTAATTAACGGAATAGTGGCCCATAGTTTTTCTCTAGACACCTTCTGCTCGATTTGTTAATCCAATTGATCCAACCATACAAGCATAGACCTGGCGGTGCATGTGCTAGCTACTGCTGGATTAAAAATGCCTGAGGTAGACTCCCAAGACCTCTTCAATTATGACTCCGCTTTACGGTCTAGCAGGTCTGTCAATAAACCTGCGTCCTCTACCAGAATAGTGGACTGCTTCGAGGTAGAGGCTACAACGGCATCAACCTTTGGAACTTTGGTCCATTTTAATAGCTCGTCATCGCTAAATGGATACCTCCTCTTTGAGGCCGATTGGAGAAAACTTATTTTATCGTGTTTTCCCACTCTCTCTCTTTATTAGGGCCTTATCTGCCGGTATTACTGGAAACACTCTCCTTTTCTTTTCCGCCAAACCCGCAAACATTATTTCTTGTGCGGTTTGGATGCCCCTTGTCTCATCACAACCCAAAGTGTTCGTCACGGATTTGACCAAGTTATCCACACTATCCAGGGGAAAACATGATCGTCCCTCAATGTCTGATGATGATGATGTGAGTGAAGAATCAAAGACTATCCTCTGTTCTTCCTCTGATTCTTGAGCTGAGGGTCACTTTTTTTTTTTGCTCCTAGTTTCTGAGGGAGTACTGGCACGGGTGATAGCCTGTATTTCCTCACTAATTATGGCCCGAATGTCCTTTGATGACACCGCCGACCCTTGTCTAGTCTCTCTGGTGCATTGCTTACAGAGCTTTTTGGGGTAGGAGTCAGGGAGAGGCTGAGCGCATAAAGCGCATTCTTTATGTTTGGATTTCTCCTTTTTCTTCACCTGGAAGAGGGGAGACATGGTGAAAGGAGGGGGGGAGGAGAGGTCAGCTTAATAGGCAGAGTATATATGTTTCACACTCACCCAGTGAAGCTATTATTACCGGATCAGATGGCTGAGATCCTGTCATAGGTCTTGACTCTCCCACCTCACTCCTGCGGGCAGTGTCTGTCCTGGTAGCGCGGTCCCTAGAGGAGCTGCCCCCGCAGAGTCACCTGCTGGAGCATGTACTTCCGTTGGAGATGACATGGCTCCCTGCCGCTATGCTGCGGCGCTTGTTTAAATAGATCTTTTTTCCTCCTTTTTTTCTGGAAGTCGCTCCTCCTCCCCGGGTTTAATGCGCATGTGCCAACACGATCCTCAGCCATCGTGCCCCGGAAATTCACCTATTACTTCCGGGGCCTAGGAGCAGCTGCGCCGGCCAGCTACCGCGCTGCCTTAGTATGCGGCCCGCGCTTCTCCCCACACTGCCACCACCGCTGCCCTTTCCTTCTTTGTGCCACTGGCGCACTTACCGCTCCCAGCAGCAGCAGCTCCTACGCATTTGGTGCCACCTGGCGCGCTCCTAGATGAGACCGGGAGGCCCTTCCCAGACCCGGTCATCACCTTATAGCCATCAGACGAGGGGGGAGCTGTCTAACGGAGTCTCCCCCGACACTGCCTCCGGACCGCAGCCCCTGCCGTTCCTGCATACACAGCACAGGCGGCGTGCACAAGGCTCAGGCATGTCTTCCTGAAGGATATCCTGAGGTTCCCTGGGAACAGGAAACCAAAACTGAGGAGGAAAGGCGGACCGCCCCCTTTTATCTTTCTGTAGGGCTTCCTGTTCCAAATGGGGCGGATCCGATACCTCCAGTGGGTGCTGTCCTGGCGAAGGGTAAAAATATACGTTTGCAAGCTTTCAGAGCACAGTGGCTCCTTTTTCTGGCTGGATTACAAATTAATTAATAAGAAAGAAGCATAACATTAAAGAGGTATTACAGCAGGACATTTGTTCATGTGTGGGAGAGGTGATGCCTCCTAAACATAAGCCAAGGAAATCAAATTAGGCATTTTGTTACAAATGCAGAGGCAGTGGGAGTGTTCTTCTTAGTTATCTGGTGTCCATCTGGTTGAGTTGTGAATTGTATCCATGTAGTGAGTCATAAATCCAGGTGTTAAATTGAGTCCTAGTGTCTTTGACATTCCGAGAATACTTTTGCCATCATTGGGCAGAAAAGTATTCACATTTTTCTGGCTAACACGTTACCACAATATAATTTTTTTATTACATCAACATTCAAAAAATCAAATGGCACTCCTTGCCTTCCTAGCCCTGCGCCTAAATAGTGGTTTTCCCCCCGCATATGGGGTATCTGTGCGCTCAGGAGAAATTGTACAACAAATTGTATAGTTAATTTTCTCCTGTTACCCTTTTTGAAAGTAAAAAAAATTGGGTCTAAAGGGTTAATAAGCTTTTTGAGTGCGGTTTTGAGCACCTCTAGGGATGCAGTTTTTAGAATGGTGTCACTTTTGGATATTTTCTGTCATATAGGCAGCTCAAGGTCACTTCAAAATGTGATGTTCTCCCTAAAAATATGGTTTTGTAAATATTGTTGTAAAAATTAGAAATTCTGGTCAACTTTTAACTCTTATAAGGCTGGTTTCACACTTGCGTTTTTTTTCGCGGTATTTTAGCGCTAAATAGCGCATGCGTTTTTTTTCCTATACTTTGCATGGGATGCGCTTATGTGCGCATACACATGCGTTTGTACGCGTTTTACCGCGCATGTGTTTTTTTGCGGTATGCGCTCGGGCGCACAAAATGCATCCTGTTGCATTTTTTGGTGCGTCCGACTTGCCTCAAAAAAACGCATGCACGCGCAATGCGTTTTTTTACAGCAAGACACCCATTATAGTCTATGGGTGCGCATTGGCATGCTTATGTATGCGTTTTTTTGCACATGCGTTTTTTTTTGTTAACCATGGAATTTAGGGGTTTGGGTTAGAGTTAGGGTTAGTTAAGGGGGTTTAGGGTTAGGGTTAGGGTCAGGGTCAGGGTTAGAGTTAGGGTCAGGGTTAGGGTTAGGTTTAGGGTCAGGGTTAGTGTTAGTTAGGGTTTAGGGTTTGGGTTAGGGTTAAGTATGGTTTGGTTAAGGGTTAGGGTTAGGGTCAGGGTTAGGGTTAGTTAGGGTTTAGGGTTTGGGTTAGGGTTAAGTATGGTTTGGTTAAGGGTTAGGGTCAGGGTTAGGGTTAGGGTCAGGGTTAGGGTTAGGGTCAGTGTTAGGGTTAGTTAGGGTTTAGGGTTTGGGTTAGGGTTAAGTATGGTTTGATTAAGGGTTAGGGTCAGGTTTAGGGTTAGTAAAGTCATGGTTTGGGTTAGTGTGAGGGGCCACCTAATGTTTGGAAAAAATGCAAACGCGGTAAAAACGCACTAAAAACGCATACAAACGCATAAAAACGCTGCGTTTTTTTCATGCATGCTCATAAAAATGCTTGAAAAAACCGCAGCAGTTGTATGCTTTTGTATGCGTTTTTCAATGCGTTTTTTTGCGGGAAAAACGCGCTGCAAAAAAAAGCAAGTGTGAAACCAGCCTAACTTCCTAACGAAAAAAAATATCTTTCAAAAATTTGCTGATCTAAATAAGACATGTGGGAAAGGTTATTTATTAACCATTTTGTGTGACATGACTCTGATTTAAGGACATAAAAATTACAAGTTTTCAAAATTTTCTAAAATATTCATCAAATTTCCAAATTTTTCACAAAAACGCAAGTAATAGCAAATACATTTTACCACTATCATGAAGTACAAAATATCACAAAAAAACTCTCTCAGAATTACTGGAATCCATTGAAGCATTCCAAAGTTATTTCATGAAGTGACACTGGTCAGAATTGAAAAAAATTGGCCTTGTCAGGAAGGTGAAAGCAGGCTTCGGGATGAAAAAACTCAAACTGTGCTATTATTTACTCCCTACTAGAGTTGAGCGACTTTAGTTGGATCGGGTTTCATGAAACAAAATTTGTTTCGGATGAAACTGGTCCGACTAGGGCAAAAAAAGTCGGAGTTTCATCCGAAACCCGACCCCAATGCAAGTCAATAGGGTATAAAAGTCGGCATTGAGTGGATGAATGTCATCTGCTCAATGCCGACTTTTATTCCCCATTGCCTCGCATTGGGGTCGGGTTTCGGACGAAACTCCGACTTTTTTTGCCCTAGTCGGACCAGTTTCATCTGAAACAAATTTTGTTTCATGAAATCCGATCCGACTAAAGTCGCTCAACTCTACTCCCAACCGAAGGATGACCTTTAATCATATAAATGGAAATTCTTAAGGCTTAATGATTGCATAAATATAAAATGTATCAGTCTAGAACAAAGGTCTTAATTAATCATTTATGGTTTTTAAGTCACTTTTCTTTTTTGTCTTGTGGTATTAATTGCCATTTTTGGTGTCAAATTATTCAAAATGTCTCAGGTTATTCATAAATTTGGTGCAAAGTCAAACATGGTTTTCTTTTGTGCTGAAACAGGGGCAAAGGCAATGATTAGAGTTGAGCGAAACGGGTCGAAAAAATTCAAAAGTCGCCGACTTTTGTCAAAGTCGGGTTTCATGAAACGAAACCCGACCCTAGGATGAGGTCGGCCACGAGGTCGGTGACTTACGCGCCAAAGTCGCGTTTCAAAAGTTTGTTTTGCGCTCTTTTTCAGCCAATCAGGATCCACGGACACTGTGGGCAACGTGATGACATAGGCACGGGTCACCACCATCTTTCAGAAGGGCATGCAAGTGATTGGCTTGCTTTGGTGGGCGTCACAGGGGGTATAAAAGGGCGTGCACGCCGACCGCCATCTTACTTCTGCCGATCTCAGTATAGGGAGAGGTTGCTGCTGATTCTGTAGGGAGAGCGTTAGGCAGGGAAGAAGACCAAAAAACTGCTTCTGCTGCTAGCGATTTGGCCTGCACAACACACCAGTCACTGTGTGTGCAGTGCAAGGGGAGGCTATATAGTGGTGTATCAGTGGTGTTGGTTGTTGGGCTGCCTTCTAAGGCTTCCTGACAGGCTGGCATTGCTGTTTACCCACTGCTCCGCAAACTGCTTTTTTAAAAGCAATCCAATCTCCCTTATCCTCTAGTCACTTTGGTCACAGCTGTGCCATCGAGCCTGTCACATAGCGCTCAGATATTCATTGGGCCTCACACAATCCAAAAGTGTCCAGTGTCCAAAAGTGTGTGCAGAGATTCAAAATCTCACTTATCATCTAGTCACTTAGGTCACAGCTGTGCCATCAAGCCTGTCACATAGCGCTCAGATATCAGTGGGCCTCACACAATCCAAAAGTGTCCAGTGTCCACAAGTGTGTGCAGAGATTCAAAATCTCACTTATCCTCTAGTCACTTAGGTCACAGCTGTGCCATCAAGCCTGTCACATAGCGCTCAGATATCAGTGGGCCTCACACAATCCAAAAGTGTCCAGTGTCCAAAAGTGTGTGCAGAGATTCAAAATCTCACTTATCCTCTAGTCACTTAGGTCACAGCTGTGCCATCGAGCCTGTCACATAGCGCTCAGATATTCATTGGGCCTCACACAATCCAAAAGTGTCCAGTATCCAAAAGTGTGTGCAGAGATTCAAAATCTCACTTATCCTCTAGTCACTTAGGTCACAGCTGTGCCATCAAGCCTGTCACATAGCGCTCAGATATCAGTGGGCCTCACACAATCCAAAAGTGTCCAGTTTCCAAAAGTGTGTGCAGAGATTCAAAATCTCACTTATCCTCTAGTCACTTAGGTCACAGCTGTGCCATCAAGCCTGTCACATAGCGCTCAGATATCAGTGGGCCTCACACAATCCAAAAGTGTCCAGTGTCCAAAAGTGTGTGCAGAGATTCAAAATCTCACTTATCCTCTAGTCACTTAGGTCACAGCTGTGCCATCGAGCCTGTCACATAGCGCTCAGATATTCACTGGGCCTCACACAATCCAAAAGTGTCCAGTGTCCAAAAGTGTGTGCAGAGATTCAAAATCTCACTTATTCTCTAGTCACTTAGGTCACAGCTGTGCCATCGAGCCTGTCACATAGCGCTCAGATATCAGTGGGCCTCACACAATCCAAAAGTGTCCAGTGTCCAAAAGTGTGTGCAGAGATTCAAAATCTCACTTATCCTCTAGTCACTTAGGTCACAGCTGTGCCATCAAGCCTGTCACATAGCGCTCAGATATCAGTGGGCCTCACACAATCCAAAAGTGTCCAGTGTCCAAAAGTGTGTGCAGAAATTCAAAATCTCCCCTGTCCTATAGACACCTTGTACCTTGTTTTACATTACTATATAGTTTGTTGGATTTTGTCTACATTTCTACCAAAAATGAGGAAGGCTGGTGGAAGAGGCCGTGGAATTGGGCGGGGGTTGGCAGCTGGTAATGATGGTGTTGGTGGTGGATCTGATGGTAGTGGCAAGAGCAAAATAGGACCGAATGCAGGAGGTGTTGAGCCTGCGTCATCGTCTGGCTACATAAGGCCTCGAATGCTTAGTTTTCTAGGAGATGGCAAACCGCTTTTAAAGCCAGAGCATCAGGAAAAAGTTTTGTCTTACATTGCTGACTCAGCCTCCAGCTCTATCGCCTCCTCTTCTTCAGTTGTAAAAAGTAAAAGCACTGAGTCGTCATTGGAGGCTCATGTTCATGAACCACACCTTTCCTTGTGTCCTTCACCCCAACCAAGATTGAAGGATGACGCAGGCCATACTACTGATTACTCCATGGAGCTGTTTTCACATACCATGCCTGGATTATCAAGTGAAATGGTGAATTACCCAGGCCAAGATGAATCTGACATGGAGTGCACTGATGCACAGCCGCTGATGGATGATTCTGCTGGTACATTCACTCAGAGCACTACATTGTCCTCGCAGTGTACAGAGCCAGATTCTGACCCTGATGAGACTCAGGTGCCCCTTCCCGCACACTATACCACCATACACGGTGACACAGAGGAAGGTGCACATGACATAGAAGAGGAGGTGATTGATGACCCAGTTGTTGACCCAGATTGGCATCCATTGGGGGAAGAGGGTGCTGCTTCCAATAGCTCAGATGAGGAGCATCCACAGCAGACATCGACATCGCAACAGCTGTTATCTGGCAGGCCCGGAGCACTCCAAAGACAGGTTCCAAGTATCAAAAGAGTTGCTGGACAGCTTGTCCAGAGGGTCAAAAGATCACAGCGTGCTAGGCCGCAAAATGTCTGCCAAAGTAGGAAGAGTGCAGTATGGCACTTTTTTGAACAAAATCCTCATGATCAGGCCAAGGTTATCTGTAAGAAGTGCGCAAAGACCTTTAGCCGAGGGAAAAATCTGAAAAATTTGAATACCAGTTGCATGCTTAGACATTTAACTAGCATTCACTTGCAAGCGTGGACACAACACCAAACCTCAAGTGCCACACGTGCAACTGATCACAACGAAGGTAGTCATCAACGCTACATTGTTTCCCCCACTGTAAGCTCATCGGTTAGCACAGCAGCAAATGTTGAGGTGTCGTTGCAAGGCCACAGCAGTCAGGGAATCCCACTGTTATATCAACGAAAGACTGATTCTAGGCCATCAGAAAGAACACCAACTCCATCACCATCATCAACCCTCTCTCAGTCCGCCCTGTCCACCGCTACTTCTACCATATGCAGCTCTCAAGTCCAGCTCACCCTCCCAGACACTATGAGTAGGTCAAGAAAGTACTCAGTCTCTCATCCGCGTACACTGGGTTTGAACGCCCACATTGCCAAACTAATCTCGTTTGAGATGATGCCCTTTCGGTTGGTGGAAAGCACAGCTTTCCGCGAACTCATGGCCTATGCAGTACCACGCTATGACCTACCCAGTCGCCACTTCTTCTCTCGCAAAGCCATCCCAGCCCTCCACCATCATGTGAAAGACCGCATTGTCCATGCACTCAAGCAGTCAGTGAGCGGAAAGGTGCACCTCACAACTGATGCATGGTCCAGTCGGCATGGCCAGGGCCGTTACGTGTCCATCACTGCGCACTGGGTTAATGTGGTGGATGCAGGGTCCACAGGGGACAGCGGTGGTGGGACAGTGCTGCCTAGCCCACAGTATAGGAAACAGTTGGCTGTAGGCGTTCCACCCTCCTCCTCCTCCTCCTCCTCCAGAAGCGAAAGCTCGTCCACAGAGCGCAGTCGTACGAGCACTCCATCTGCAGCTGCCACTGTTGCACACGATGTGTCCCCCTATCGAGCACCTAGTGGAAAGCGTCAGCAGGCTGTGTTGCAGATGATGTTTTTGGGCGACAGACATACCGCCGAGGTGCTGGCCGAGTACTTGAAGCGACAAACTGAGTCATGGCTGGGCAGTGTACATCTTGAGGCAGGCAAGGTAGTTAGTGATAACGGCCGTAATTTTGTGGCAGCCATAGCCCTTTCAAAACTCAGCCACATACCTTGCATGGCTCACACCTTGAACCTGGTGGTGCAGTGCTTCCTCAAAAATTATCCGAAGTTAACAGCCCTGCTCCAGAAGGTGCGAAGACTGTGCGCGCACATCCGCCGGTCGCCTGTACACTCCGTTCGTATGCAGAAGCTGCAGCGATTGCTCCACCTTCCCAACCACCGCCTCATTATCGACATTGCAACAAGGTGGAACTCCACCCTGCACATGGTGGAGCGGCTGTGCGAGCAGAGGCAGGCCATAATGCATTTGTGGGAGGATACACGGCCAGGCACTTTGAGAGCAGACATGGAGTTGACAGGTGTGCAGTGGTCGAAGCTGAAAGACCTCTGTAAAGTCCTTCAGTGTTTTGAGGAATGCACACGGCTGGAAAGCGCAGACGACGCCATCCTAAGCATGAGCATCCCACTTATGCGTCTGCTCATGCAAACTTTGATGCACCTTAAGGAGCAGGCGTCTGCAGCCAATGTTGATGAGGAGGAAGAGGAGGAGGGAATCCTTGATGACATTCAGCCATTGTCTGCTCAGGGACCTCTCCTGGACGAGGTGGAGGAAGAAGAGGAGGAGGATGATGGGGATGATTACTTAGGGGAGGAGGATGCATCTCGTGGGGCAAGTGAAAATGTTGGCGTGGCAAGGTCTAGTACAGGGTTTGTGTATGACTGGAGGGATGTGGATTTGCCAGAAAGTGCTCCTCCAACCAGCACTCGCAGTGCATCATTGACACCGGGAACATTGGCCCACATGTCAGATTATGCCTTGCGGATCCTAAAAAGGGACCCCCGCATTGCCAAAATGATGAACGATGACGACTACTGGTTGGCCAGCATCCTGGATCCACGCTATAAAGGCAAATTACAAAACATCATGCCACAGGAGAACCTTGACCTAATATTGGCTAATAAACAAGCAACTCTGGTAAATCGGTTGCTTGAGGCATTCCCAGCACACAGCAGCGGTGATGGTTCTCACACGAGCCGTACGGGCCGGGGGCAGCTTGGCAGAGGTGTTCGTGGTGCACACAGCAGAAGTGGCGTTGGAGACAGGGGTTTCATGACAATGTTGTGGACTGATTTTTCAAATACCGCTCACACAACTGGTAATACTGCATCGATGGAAAGTGACAGGAGACAGCAGTTGTCAACCATGGTTACAAACTACTTTTCCTCCCATATCGATGTTCTCCCACACAGGTCATTCCCCTTTGACTATTGGGCCGCTAAACTGGACACCTGGCCTGAATTGGCACAATATGCCTTACAGGAGCTCGCTTGCCCAGCTGCAAGTGTGCTATCGGAAAGAGTCTTCAGTGCAGCTGGATCAATCCTGACAGAAAAAAGGACCCGTCAGTCAACCCAAAATGTGGATGATCTAACCTTCATTAAAATGAACCATGCATGGGTTTCCAAGGATTTTGTCCCACCTTCCCCTGATGACACATAGGGTGACAGAAAAATGGCTTGCTTTGGTCCACCTCTTCCTGGAACTTGACCTATTTCGCCTTTTGCATCAGCTGAATGTCCAACATCAACATATGCCACTTTCTAAAACTCCCTAACTGTGCTGCCTCCCCCCATGGCCGGGGTCACCACCTACCGCATGACACCGTGCGAGTGCCGTTGCCCTGGACAGGTGGGTAGGCCAACTCTTGGGCGCGGGCACTGGCACAGGGTCCCTCATAGTGCAATCAAGTGTCTCTGACGGTGGTGGTGCACACCCGCCGTCAGACACACCGCTGTACTATGAGGGGCCCAGTGCCAGTACCGACGCCCACGAGTGGGCCACCCTTGCTTGGGCAGGGCCCCAGCATTTGCAATCTTTACCTCTCCCTGCTCCTCCACTGTGTAATCTGGGCCGTCAAATCATTACTGTGCCTGACACCGTCTGAGCCTGCCTCCTGAGACATATATTTTGAATGTGTACGCTATCCATACATGTTATCCGGGGATACGGTACCCTTTCTAACCTTTGTGCAATCACGTGCAATCCATACTGGGCCTAACACCGTCTGAGCCTGCCTCCTGAGACATATATTTTGAATGTGTACGCTATCCATACATGTTATCCGGGGATACGGTACCCTTTCTAACCTTTGTGCAATCACGTGCAATCCATACTGGGCCTAACACCGTCTGAGCCTGCCTCCTGAGACATATATTTTGAATGTGTACGCTATCCATACATGTTATCTGGGGATACGGTACCCTTTCTAACCTTTGTGCAATCACGTGCAATCCATACTGGGCCTAACACCGTCTGAGCCTGCCTCCTGAGACATATATTTTGAATGTGTACGCTATCCATACATGTTATCTGGGGATACGGTACCCTTTCTAACCTTTGTGCAATCACGTGCAATCCATACTGGGCCTAACACCGTCTGAGCCTGCCTCCTGAGACATATATTTTGAATGTGTACGCTATCCATACATGTTATCTGGGGATACGGTACCCTTTCTAACCTTTGTGCAATCACGTGCAATCCATACTGGGCCTAACACCGTCTGAGCCTGCCTCCTGAGACATATATTTTGAATGTGTACGCTATCCATACATGTTATCTGGGGATACGGTACCCTTTCTAACCTTTGTGCAATCACGTGCAATCCATACTGGGCCTAACACCGTCTGAGCCTGCCTCCTGAGACATATATTTTGAATGTGTACGCTATCCATACATGTTATCTGGGGATACGGTACCCTTTCTAACCTTTGTGCAATCACGTGCAATCCATACTGGGCCTAACACCGTCTGAGCCTGCCTCCTGAGACATATATTTTGAATGTGTACGCTATCCATACATGTTATCTGGGGATACGGTACCCTTTCTAACCTTTGTGCAATCACGTGCAATCCATACTGGGCCTAACACCGTCTGAGCCTGCCTCCTGAGACATATATTTTGAATGTGTATGCTATCCATACATGTTATCTGGGGATACGGTACCCTTTCTAACCTTTGTGCAATCACGTGCAATCCATACTGGGCCTAACACCGTCTGAGCCTGCCTCCTGAGACATATATTTTGAATGTGTACGCTATCCATACATGTTATCCGGGGATACGGTACCCTTTCTAACCTTTGTGCAATCACGTGTAATCCATACTGGGCGTGAGAACGGCTGGCGAGCTGTTAAGCAAGCTACAGCACCTGTGGTTTGCACACGTAAGTTTTTCATTTTTTCAGGAATGACGGTTAGGCCTAATTCCGGAACTGCGGTTGACCTGCACTTACTGGGAAATCATTGTTCGCGGGTAATAATTGTAATCAGTGATCCCCATCACTAACGTTGTTCAGCGGGTTATCTGCACCTGTAAGCGACAAACGCTGGCCTTTTCAGTGTAGCGCACATGCAGCCACGGACATTTAAGGGCATGACACACCAGTTATTGGCCAATCTCATGTTCCAGAGCCTCACGTGTCCCTCTAGTAAGCGGGGCATGATGGAGTCTCTTTCGTTAACGGAATTAAGCCTGCAATGTATGCATCTGTTCTGTAGCTGGCATGGTTGAGGTTTCCCAGGTGGAGTCGAATTTAACCGTAGGCTCCACTCCTGGTGGTGCCCTTCTGGACATTCCTTTAAGGTTCAGCTTTGCAACCATACTGCCCACGTAAAACAAACACTTTGCCTTCATGAACGCTGTTTGGAGGGTCATGACTCGTGGGAATAACGCCGCCCAAACAGTTAACCTGCTAGAGAGATCGTTCGTTGCTCCCAAGCATGACATCACACTCCCTAGGAAGAAGGTAATGCCACTGTGGCGACCGTACTCCTGGGGGCGACACAAGTGCACTGATGCCCAGCCACTGCTCGATGAATCTGCTGGTACACTGACCCAGACCACTACATTCCCCTCGCATGCTACACGGCCTGAATCTGACCCTGATGAAACTCAGGTTACCCTTCCCATATACAGTTCCATCTTACACGGTGACAAAGAGGAAGCTGCAGACCTGGAAACCATCTGCAGAGACTTTGAAGACTTAGGCAAGAAAGTGAAAGAACTGGGAGCGCAGGTGGTCTTCTCTTCCATCCTCCCAGTGGATGGCCATGGAACAAGGAGGTGGAATAAGATTCTGCAGGTGAACAACTGGCTACGTCGATGGTGCCGTCAGCAACGATTTGGATTTCTGGATCACGGAGTGAACTACTTATACGATGGACTACTTGCTAGAGATGGGGTGCACCTTACAAAGACTGGAAAGCATGTATTTGGAAGTCGCCTTGCTACACTTGTAAGGAGAGCTTTAAACTAGAACAACATGGGAAGGGAAGCAAAAGACCAGAAAAAGCCATACACCTGACAAATGCTATTGAGAACTCAGCTATTAGAAGTGGAAAGGAAGAACAAAGACGAAAGAATCTAATTAATAAAAATATTGGAGAAAGAGAAACCAATCACAAACTAAAATGTTCCTATACTAATGCACAAAGCATGGGCAACAAACAAGGAGAATTGGAACTACTAACACAGGAAAAGAAATATGATGTCATTGGAATCACTGAAACTTGGTGGGACAATACACATGATTGGAATACAAGACTAGAAGGATACAACTTATTTGCAAGAAACAGACTTGATAAACGAGGAGGGGGTGTTGCATTGTATGTTCGAAACGCGTATATCTGCACAGAGATTGAAGCTTCAGAGACTGGGAGTTCTGTGGAAACTGTTTGGGTAAGAATACAAGGACAGAACAATGGAAAGGACACCATTGTAGGCATTTACTACAGGCCGCCTGTGCAAGCCAAAGATATGGATGAACTCTTTATGCATCAGATGGCCAAGTTCTCCAAAAAATATGACATAGTTGTCATGGGAGATTTCAACTATCCAGACATTTGTTGGGAATCTCTCTCAGGCAATACTAACAGGTCAAGGAAATTCTTATCCTCTCTTGCTGACAACTTTATCTTCCAAAAGGTAAGGGAGAAAACAAGGGGAACTGCTACCTTGGATCTAATCCTTATAAACAGGGAGGAAATGGTTGAGGAGGTAAAAGTGGCTGGGACCCTAGGAAGTAGCGACCATGCTATTTTAGAATTTTGGATAACTAGAGGCGGAAGACCTGTGAAGACTCAGACGTCAAGGTTAGATTTCAGAAAGGCAGATTTTAAGGGATTCAGAAAGAGAATTGGAGGGATCCAATGGCTGGATATCCTTAAAGACAAAAATGTCCAGGAAGGATGGGAAATCTTGAAAAATGAAATTCTCAAAGCACAGTTGTTAACAATTCCAAAAAGAGGGAAGAATAGGAAGCATTTAAGGAAACCAGGATGGATGAACACAGAACTTAAGCACATGCTAAAAAGGAAGAAAAAAATGTTTATAAAATGGAAAGAGGGAGGCATATCTAAAGAAGAATATAATGCTGTCTGCAGAACCTGCAGGGCACAAATCAGATTATCTAAAGCTGAAAATGAGCTGAGGCTTGCAAGAGATGTCAAAAGCAATAATAAAGGATTTTGGGGATATGTCAAAAGTAAAAGAAAAGTCAAAGATGCTATAGGATTTTTACAGGATGAAAATGATGAAATGGTAAGACAGGATGTTGAGAAGGCTGAACTTTTAAATTTCTATTTTGCATCTGTTTTCTCTCAGAAAGGAAATGAAACATCAACTGTTATTCACTGTCCTATTAAGGGAATAGAAGAATCCAGGATATCTATAAACAGAAAGATAGTGAGGAAACACTTAGCTAACCTAAATGAATTCAAGTCTCCAGGTCCAGATGAATTACACCCCAGAGTACTGAAGGAGATAGCAGAAGAAATTTTTGAACCCCTCTCCATAATCTTTGAAAATTCTTGGAGAACAGGAGAAGTGCCAGAAGACTGGAGAAGAGCAAATGTTGTTCCTATCTTCAAAAAGGGGAAGAAGGTGGACCCAGGAAACTATAGGCCGGTGAGTCTGACTTCTATACCAGGAAAGATCTTTGAACAAATTATTAAACAACATGTATGTCAATACCTGGATAAGAATGAAGTGATTAAACAGAGTCAGCATGGGTTTGTAACTAATAAGTCATGTCAGACTAACTTAATTTCCTTCTATGACGGTATCACTGATTGGGTGGATCAAAGAAATGCTGTAGATATAGTATATCTTGACTTCAGCAAAGCATTTGACAAAGTCTCTCATACAATCCTTATTGAAAAAATGACTAAGTATGGAATGGACAAGGCAACTGTTAGGTGGATTCATAACTGGATTAGTGATCGGACCCAAAGAGTGGTCGTAAATGGCTGCACATCCAGTTGGAAGAATGTCTCAAGTGGGGTACCACAGGGCTCTGTCCTGGGCCCTGTATTGTTCAACATCTTTATCAATGATTTAGATGAAGGAATTGAGGGTAAACTGATTAAATTTGCTGATGACACAAAGCTAGGAGGGATAGCTAATACTAGAGAAGAGAGAGAGGATTCAAAAAGATTTAAATAAACTGGAGAAATGGGCAGCAACTAACAGAATGGTTTTTAACAGGGAGAAATGCAAAGTACTACATCTGGGCAATAAAAATGAAAAAAGCATATATAGAATGGGAGGAATAGGGCTAAGTGACAGCACATGTGAAAAAGACTTGGGTATACTAATAGATCACAGACTGAATATGAGTCAACAGTGTGATGCAGCAGCAAAAAAGGCAAATGCAATTCTAGGATGTATTAACAGAAGCATACAGTCTAGATCACGTGAAGTCATTATTTCCCTCTACTCCTCTTTGGTCAGACCTCATCTGGAATATTGTGTCCAGTTTTGGGCACCACATTTTAAAAAAGACATCAACAAACTGGAGCAAGTTCAGAAAAGAGCGACCAGAATGGTGACCGGTCTGCAAACCCTGTCTTATGAGGAAAGGTTGCAGGATTTGGGAATGTTTAGTTTGCAAAAGAGAAGACTGAGAGGAGACTTAATAGCTGTCTACAAATATCTTAAGGGCTGTCACATTGTAGAAGGATCAACTTTATTCTCATTTGCACAAGGAAAGACTAGAAGCAATGGGATGAAACTGAATGGGAGGAGACACAGATTAGATATTAGAAAAAACTTTTTGACAGTTAGAGTGATCAATGAGTGGAACAGGCTGCCACGAGAAGTGGTGAGTTCTCCTTCAATGGAAGTCTTCAAACAGAGGCTGGACAGACATTTGACTGGGACGATTTAGCGAATCCTGCTTTGAGCAGGGGGTTGGACCAGATGGCCCAGGAGGTCCCTTCCAACTCTACGATTCTATGATTCTATGATTCTATGATTCAGATGAAAGTGCAGGTTCGGCCCACCCGCCATCAGACACACCACCGTACTATCAGAGGCCCTGTGCCAGTGCCGTCGCCAACGAGTGGGCCCCCCCTGCTTGCTCAGGATCACAGCACTTGCAAGGTTGAAATACTGTGCAGTGAGATGGAAGATGGGGACGACGAGGAGTCCAGACTAGTACAGGGATTCCCTAGCGAGGAGACTTATTTGATTGTTTTCAATGTTGGGACAGCAATTTTTGGGGAGCACTATACTCTGGAGAATGATAGATGGGGCCCACCATACACTGGAACATTCCAAAGGTGGACATCAGACACTGGAGCAGCATTTACAGGGCCCATTATACACTAGAGCATTAGAAATGGGGCCCATTATGTTTGGAGCATTATTTGGGCCCATAAGACAGTGGAGCTTCATCCATGGGGACCAACATATACTGTAGCATTATGTGGAGCTCATCATATACTGTTTCAAACATTATATGGGACCAATGATTCTGTATGGAGAAATAGATGGGCCTCGTCATGAGATGTAAAAAGTGAAGTATTTTTCATTGTACTATACCGCTATTTCTCTGCCGTATCGGAGCATGATGAGTTGTGGTATGTGTTAAAGGGGCGCTCTTTCGCCCAGGGCACATGAAAACCTGCAGCCAGCCCTCCCCCCCCACAACTTTAGCCAAATAACCCCCATTTTTCAGTGCGTAACTTGTATTATGAAGTTAATTAAGGTTGACAAGCTTAAGTAAGAAGAATTGATGCTTTTGGCATTCAAATGAGCACTGTAGGTGTGTTTCCTGTCCTCCTCTCACTGCCGACTTTTATTCCCCATTGACTTACATTGGGTTTCGTGTTTCGGGACGACCCCGACTTTTCCCTATAATCGGCCGATCTTGCTCGACCCGACTTTTGGAAAAGTCGGGTTTCACGAAACGAAACTCGACCCTAAAAAAACAAAAGTCGCTCAACTCTAGCAATGATGAATCTTGGCAAAAGTATGTTCAAAAATATATCTAAACAAAACCAGAAAACTCCTTTCAACCTAATTCACCACATTGTTGATGTAGTGCGGTGTTTCCAAAACTCCCATCCTCACGGCCCCAACAGATCATGTTTTCAGTATTTCCTTGGTATTGCATATATGATGGAATTATTATCAAGGCATCAGGAATTGCAACAGATTATCTCACCTCTGCAATAGTAAGGAGATCCTGAAAACAAGAACTGTGGGAAACATTAATCTAGAGGAAGAGAAATCAAAACATAGGGCAGTGTGCAATTTTCCTTATTTACATTCAGTGTACACTAAGAAGACATTATGGTCCAACATTTACCTCTGGTCAACTATAATCTTTTTTTTCTGTTACTAATTAATGTGTTCATCTTAAAATACTATAAAAGACAACTCAAAATAGTGCTCACCAGGGTCTGACTGGCCCACCAGTGAAATGCCTGTTGGGCCCCAGAGAGGAGTAAAAAGGGAAAACATTTTTTTTAGGGACACGGGCCCTTTAAAACTGCAGGAGGCAGAGGCGCGTGCGCACTCCCAGCCCACCACAATGACCAGGGCAGGCAGCACCACCCAGCGAACCCAGGTAAGCGCTGAGGGCCCTGGGTGAATGGGGGTGGGACACACGCTATGGGGTCCGTGAGTCAGGGTAAACTGGTGCCAGCGAACGCACGGGCCCCCTCTAATACTCATCTCTCCTCTCCTCATTCCAGGCAGCTGTACTGTCTTCAGCGCCCTCAGACTCTACGATGTCTCAGGGCAGAGGGAGCTAGGACATCATCACTGCACACTCAATCTCTCTGTCCTGAGCATTGCATAGCCGGGAGAGACACTGAGCATACTGGACCTGCAGCGGGAATGGGAGAGGCATGTGATAATACTGTATGGAGGAGCATTACATGGGGCCCATAATACTGTATGGAGGAGCATGGGGCCCAGACTACTGTATAGAGGAGCATTACATGGGGCCCATAATGCTGTATGGAAGAGCATGGGGCCCATGATCTGCTGAATTGAGAAACATTATAATGAGCCCATAATGTACTGTATGGAAGGGTATTACATGGGGTATTACATGGGGCCCATGATGTAACCATGATGTACTGTATGTAGGAGCATTATATGCGGTCTGTGATACACTGTATGGAGGAGCATGGGGCCCATGATGTGCTCTATGGAGGAACATTATAATGGGCCCATGATGTACTGTATGGAGGGGCAATACATGGGGCCAATGATGTACTGTGTGGAGCATTATATGGGGTCCATGATGTACTGTATAGAGGGGCATTACATGGGGCCCATGATGTACTGCATAGAGGAACATTACATGGGGCCGGTGATGTGCTGTATGGAAAATAATTATATACAGTCTTATATACTGTATGGAGGAGCATTATAATGTTTGATGGACTATGTGGCTGCCCACAATACTGTATGGCAGACTATGAGTTGCCCATAATACCCTATAGAGGTCTATGAGGTGCCAATAATACTTTATGGCAGACTATGTGGTTGCCCATAACACTGTATGGCGGACTATGTGGTTGCCCATAATACTGTGGGGCAGACTATGAGGTGCCCATAATACTGTGTGGTGGACTATGAGGTGCCCATAATACTGTGTGGCAGACTATGTGGTGCCCATAATACTTTATGGTGGACTATAATTTGCCCATAATACTGTATAGAGGACTATGAGGTGGCCATAACACTGTATGGTGGACTATGAGGTGCCCATAATACTGTGTGGCAGCAGACTATATGGTTGCCCATAATACTGTATGACGGACTATGTGGTTGCCCATAATACCTTACAGAGGACTATGAGGTGCCCATAATACTGTATGATGGACTATGAGGTGCCCATAATACTACATGGAGGACTATGTGGTTGCCCATAGTCTGGTGTTATGAATGAGTCACCGTAGTAGGCAAAAACAGAAATACTACCTAAGTCCAGAAAACCAGAGAAGTTGGCAGCTATCGGATTACAGACCCCTGAACCTATCAACAACAACTAGCAGTAGCCGTGGGGGGTTCCTATGGTGCCCTAGACCCCTCGATCACAGCCGGAGAACTATATCGCCTAAAGACAGAAAGGGAAATCTAAACTGCCCCAGAACAGACCCCAAAGCAATAGGCAGCCCCCAACATATAATGACGGTGAAGCAAGATGAAAAAACACTCACACAGATAGAAAGATAGGCTGAGCAAATGATGGGGCCCAAGCTAACTAAATAGGACAGGATAGAAAAGCTGCTGTCTGTAATCTGCCAAAACCCTATCAAAACAAGAGCCAACAGCTGATGGGGAAAAAAGCCCTGAAGACGCTAGGCTTCAAAAAGACTATCAGTACTCAGGTATTTTCTGAAGACAGAGCAAAAAGGAATTCAGCACACCCCAGCAGGGAATGGCAGAAATCCAGAAAAACAAGGAAAAACAAAACCAAAACACAAATGCAAAAAACAGAGCAGAAAACTTCGCTTTTGAGGAGCAGGAATCAGACTGGTCTCCTAGAATCCCTCGTAGAGATCACCAGCAAGGCAGAAGGGCGTCGGCTGCCTTATATCCAGTCAGCAATTCCCGTCACCCAGTCATCATCATCCTGCCCAGATGCTTGGTAATCAGCCTCACTACCTTCCTTCACCAGAAGAGGGAGTTCATCAGACCTCAATGGTGAAGGGGAAAATGAACTCACAACAGTCTGGTGATCACTGTATTATCTTTACACTATATACAGAGCTTCTGTGTATAATGTCACCAGTGATCCCTGTATTACCTGTACATTGACACTATATACAGAGTCCTGTGTATAATGGCACTGGTGATCACTGCATTTCCTGTACACTTACACTATACACTATATACAGAGCTCGCATGTATAATGTCACTTGTTTACTGCATTACTTGTACACAGAAACTATATACAGAGCTCCGGTGTATAATGTCACTAGTGATAATATTCGTGTTATTAGTATTGTGTTTTTTATTAATGATCAGTATTGTAGTACTCTTACTATGTGGTAATATGTGATCTGGTCATGATTTGGTTGCATTTCTCTTGTAATGTGGTACTATTTGGTCACAATGTGGTCTGGTCATGATGTGACTGCATTAATCCCCTGTATGAGATATTATTCGGTCACTATGTGGTCTGGTCATGCTGTGACTGTATTAACCACATGTATGTGGTATTATTTAGTCACTATGTGGTCTGGTCGTGGTGTGGCAGTATTTGTCTCCTGTATGTGATATTATTTTGACGCTATGTGGTCTGGTAGTGTGGTGGGATTTGTCCCCTGTATGTGATATTATTTGGTCACTATGTGGTGGTAATATGTGGTCTGGTCATGGTGTGGCAGTATTTGTTCCTTCTGTATGTGGTATTATTGGCCTTGGTATTGGGGATTCTGTGGTGTATGGAGGTCACATGTTCTCTCTGATATCAATAAGGAGAAGATTCTTGATTTCCACTAGAGATTAAATACTTGGTTGGTTAACGCCTCCCTGTCCTGTGACTCTTACACAGTAGCAAATATATACTTACAGCGGTTCTACAGTGAAAACAAGTAATTACCTATCCTAAGGCCAAGTTCACACATTCAGTATTAGGTCAGTCTTTTGTCTAAGTATATGTAATCCAAAACCATGAGTGGGTGATAAATGCAGAAGTGGTGACGTGTCTATAAAACATTTCCTCAGATTGTTGCACTCCTGGTTGACTTAGAAATACTGATGTAAAATACTGACCAAAAACTGAACATGCGAACGTGGCCAAAGGATAAGAGATAAGTTATATATTGATGAGGGTCCGACTGCTGGGATCTGTACCCATCTGCAGAGTGTGAACTCTTATCCCCATTAGTATGGAGCCGCATGTATGACTCGATCACTGATCTATTCATTCCCTAAGGGGCTGCACTTGGCTTTTTCTGGAAGCCCCCAAAGAGGAAGAATGGAGCTGTGGTCAGACATCCCATCTACTGCTCCATTTTAAAATGTGGATAAAAGTGTCCTGTCATGGATAAAACTTCCCCATTATTCTGATGGGTGTGATTTCCAAAGGTCGGATTGCACAGATCAATAACTTGTCACCTACCTAACCTGTGGAGCGTTGATAACTAGTTTTCATCAAAGCACTCTTTAATGCAAACTACCGTAATTGTACATTCCAGTTATGGTAGTGCACATGTGCAGCATCTGCCTGTGTTTTAGAGCCGACCATCCACTATATCGGCGATAATGGCTAAGTTATTTGCATATAGCTGTAGGGTGGGTCCCTAGGGTAAATACCACCTGTGGGCTCCAGACACCCTAGTCTGTCCCTGGTGCTCACGGTTTGAATTGCTTCTGCATCCCCAAAATACAGACAGTAATAAAATACTTGCTCTTCATGCTGGCATTGGGGTGTGGAGGGGGAAGACGACTGGACAATGACTTAGTGCACTTTTCACCAAAGGCCTACCCCAGGATATCTGAGATGTATTATACCATGGTCATGATGTAATAGTATTTGGGCCTTGCATAGTTTTTTTTATTGGTAATACTAAACTTTATAAAACCACACTGATGATAGCATAAGGAGTATAACTGTATTACTGGTATGTTATTTCTGTAAGAGGGGCACAAATTCTAATTCTGCTTATGGCCATACTTTACATGACATGGGCACAGAGTTTTCTTTTATTTTGTTGCATTTTGCTTACAGAGTTTCTAGTATAATGTTGCCACAAGTGAATGATAAATTACAAATCTATTAATATGCATTTTTTTTTTACAGAGATGTCTGTTTAAATGGTTTTCATTCTATACATCACTATCACAAATTTCACAGATTTAATCCCTTCACTCGCGAGCGATTTTCTGTTTTATTTTTTTCCTCCCTTACTTCTAGCAGCAATAACCTTTTTGATTTTCCGCACACATAGCTGTATGAGGACTTGCTTGTTGCAAGACAAGTTGTACTTTTAATTGATATCATTCACTTTATCATGTGATGCTCTGGAAAGCAAGAAAAAAAATTCCAAGTACGTTGAAATTGAAAAAAAGTGCAAATCCACAATTTTGTTTTGGCATTTTTATTTAACACATTCAATATATGGTAAAACTGATCTAGCAATATGATTCTCCAGGTTAGTATACCGTAAGTATAGTTTGTATTATTGTTTATTCAAGTGACGGGGGAAAAAAAATCTGAAATTTTTAAGATTTTCTTTTTTTTTTTGCTTTTGTCACCATTTTCCAAGGCCCATAACATTTTCATTATCTGGGATATGGGCCTGTGTAGGGCTTATTTTTTCACCCTGACTGACATTTTTACTGATACAATTTTTGAGTAGATATAATGTTTTGAGCGCCTTTTATTGCATTGCATTGTCATGTTGCGGCAGCCAAAAAAAAGGTAATTCTGATTTTTTTTTGCTTTTTTTGTCGTTACTCCATTTAACGATCATATTAATGTATTTTAGATTTTGCTAGATCGGACTTTAACAAACGCAGGAATACCAAATGTCTGCTTTCTTAATTTTTTTTTTATTTGAAACAGTGTTTAATTTGAACTTTTTGGGGTTTTTTTTACATTTTTTTCACTTTTTACTGTATTTAATAGCCTCCTTGGGGGACTTGAAACTGCAGTCATCAGATCGCTTGTGCTATAGACAGCAGTGCATCAGCACTGCCATGTATAGTGAAAACCATGATCTCCTATGAATGCCAGCCACGACATGTGAGCCCTCATCAGTCATGTACGTCAAAAGTCATGAAGAAGTTCATGCCATTGGGATTATTTATTTTCTAGATAACACAAAAGAGATGAAAAAAACTGCTAAAACTGTTATGGTGTGAAGATCTGAAGCAAAAGGTAGTATTTCAATATAATGCACCATTTCTAAAACTAGGTATAAATATAAAAACACTTAATAGGGTCTTAAGTAGCTTCAATGCAGTAGTTTAGATGCAATTTTCTTATTTAGAAAAAAAAAAATCAGTGAAATGGAAGGAACTAATTATACAAACTGTAGGAATTAGGACTATATTTTACCTCCATTTTCACGGACGGGAATACAACTCTGTAATAGCTAGATTTGCTGGGCTCAGTTTCGACAAGAAGATACATTTTCAGGTTTACTGTAATATGGGATTACGATTGAATTCATAGAACAGCTCTCGACAACCAGTTTACTAATGATGAATGTGTTTTTTCTTCAAAATGATTTACACTAATACATCTTGTTCTCTTCTTTATTTTTTTGCCTAAGCTTTGCCTAACAGCATGTCAGGCAGGGAAGAGATTATTATTCATGGGTAGTTCAATGAATTTCTTATTATATATAGATACATTTTACCGCTCAATGCACAAACTCAGGCTTTATTTACATGAATGCTTTCATGTTTGTCAGAGGTTCAGACAGTTTGCTGTTTTAATGTTACCGGGACCCTGACACAAACCAAACTTGAAATGGACTCTGCAGCCAAAACTGATCCTTTTTAGATAAATGCTGCTCATTTTCAAAACTCCAAGACTTCTGGAGATTTACTTTCAAGTGTATACACTTCTTATTTGAAACATTTACTGATATTTACCGTGTTATGCTGCCAAATACCGAAAATACCCTTTCCGACCCAGTTGTCCAAGGGTAGTGCCAAAACTAAATAATTACCAAAAAAACTGTACAGTTATTGATTCACGTGGCTGAACCATCTCTACTTTTTGCTCGTTAAGTAACTTTATCTGTATCATAAGATTTATATTCAGTGATTTCCTCTCTGTTCAAGTTGTCTCTTTATGTTGCTACTTTTATATACTTCTTAACAGAGAAATATAAGCTTTGATTGATATGGTTTCTATTTATTGTCAAGAAGATTATCGTTCTTGGAATTAGTATTCTTGTTCATGAGTTTGAAATCATGTTTTACCTATAGTACCAGTCAAATGTTTTTTCATTCAATGGTTTTCCTGGAATGTTTTTTCTACTTGGAATTTGCACATTGCAGATTCAGACCATAAGAAGCATGAAGGAACATATAGAAACAAGAATAAAAGAAACACATGGGAAAGAAATCAGAATATGTCTTAACTCCTTCATAACCTATGATGTATAGGTGTATCATAGCTCGCCTCCCTCTCTATGGTGCAGGCTCTGGTGCTGAGCCCGCACCTTTTCCGGCATGTGACACCTGTTCAACTCCATATGCAGATGGTGTTAGGGACGGCGGAACGCACTAAATATAAAATAGAAAATGTGTTCGCTGCCCGGGATCCACCGTGCAGAGGTGTTAAACTGCTGCTATATAATGGCAGTCGCACAATATGGCAGTATATCGCACATGGGTTGAACGTCACCCAGTGTGCACTGGGCGTACTCTGTTAGCTTCACAGAGACGCCTTAGACATAAACATAAGTACTGAGCCTGTTGGACTCACAAGTCTCAGAGAAATGCATGCATGGTATATGGTCACAAGAGCTGAGCCCAAGGCAGAGGGACAGAGTCCGTCTAGACCTACCGTGTGTGCGGTGTCGCTACCACGGACACCCACAGGTGCTGCAGACTGCAGCGCGGTGACTAACACAGCGACTATGCAACAGTGCCCAGGAGGGACGCACTGTCGGACGCTAGTTAGGTGAGGATATTCACTGTGGCCTGTTGCGTGCCACTGGCTGGCGCTGACTCTATGACTAAGTCCCTATCCACAGACGTAATATCAGAGGGAGGGGAGTCTTAGGCTAGTTTCACACTAGCGTTTATGAGCGCAGCGACGGCCTGCGCACGGCCGCCGCTAAGTCCCATCCCTGCCGCGCCTCCGCCGGTAGCTCCGCCCACCGGCGCATGACGCTGCATGCGCCCCCTATCTTTATCACTGGGGGCGCAGGCCGTGCGCAGTATGAGTTTGGCGGCGCATGCGTCCTTTTGACGGTGCGCCGACCTGCTGCAGTTTGGTTGCGTCGGCGCACCGTCAAAAAGGCGCATGCGCCGCCAAACGCATACTGCGCACGGCCTGCGCCCCGTGATAAAGATAGGGGACGCAGGGCGCATGCAGTGTCATGCGCCGGTGGGCGGAGCTACCGGCGGGGGCACGGCAGGGGCGGGGCTTAGCGGCGGCCGTGCGCAGGCCGTCGCTGCGCTCATAAACGCTAGTGTGAAACTAGCCTTAATGAGTCATTCGCAGGTTCATGCATCCGTCAACATTCACACATGTAGCAAGTAGAGTCTATACTAGCGCATGGCGAGCGGCCATGCAAACCTTTTATAGCCGGGACCTTCCGGAAGCTTCCAGATCCCTGAGATGGACCAATCAGATCACGAGAAGAACCTGAGCATGTGACTCCCGATCTCCAATGGGAGATAGTCTTGTGAGCATGCCCAGTAGCGCGGCTTGAGGACTTAGCCTCTGAAGTAGCTTGCTGCTGAGCAGCCTGCGCTGCTATTGCTGGCCCAGAGGTGGCAGCAACAGCCAGACCCACAGAGCTGGTCTGGGCAGGGCGTCTGGAACATCGGAATTGCTGGGCAGAATCCTGAGTGGTCAGTGGAGAATGGGAGACCGCTGAATGCAAGGCTATGCATTCCTGCTGTGCAGTTGCAGGAACCCAACGTCTAACAGATGGCCTCTGTTTAGTAGTGTCTGTCTTTCCAAAAGATCACAAAACACTGTGGCCAGCCACATTTTTATGCATGCTTAACCCTTTAGTGACAGAGCCAATTTGCAGCTTAATGACCAGGCCAATTTTTACAATTCTGACCACTGTCACTTTATGAGGCTTTAAGTCTGGAATGCTTTAATGGATCCCGCTGATTCGGAGATTGTTCTTTTATGACATACTGTACTTCAAGCTAGTAGTAAAATTTCTTTGATATGACTTATGTTTATTTATTAAAAAAAACAGAAATATAGCAAAAATTTTGCAATTTTCAAACTTTTAAATTTTATGCCCTTAACCCCTTCCTGACCCATAACACCTACGTCGGCGTCATGAAAAGTCATGTCCAAACGACCCATGACGCCCCCGTAGGCGTCATGCTATAAATAGCGCTCCTGCGGGTTGGGTGACCGGGGTCAATGAAAGGTCACCCGACCTGCACACAAAGGACCCTTTATGCTTCACCACAGGGGGGGTGGCTTAGCCCCCACGTGGCTACGATTGCTCTGATTGACTGTTGAAAGTGAAACAGCCAGAGCGATAGTAATATTTCATCAATGAATTTTGATGAAATATTACAATCCAGCCACGGCCGATGCTGCAGTATCATCGGACATGGCTGGAGACACTAATTTACCCCCCCCACACCAGCTGGCAGGGGCGATCGGCCCCCGCCACGGACTGACAGCAGCGATGGGCCACTGCTGTCATGATCTGCCCCCCTCCCCTTCCCTCCGATCCCCCAGCAGTCCGATCCCCCCTCACCCTCCCCGGTACCTGTCACATCGTCCCTCCTGCATGGGCGCAGCTATCTTTGAAAATGGCAGGCGCATGCGCACTACGATTGGAATATTTCACCAATTAAATTTGGTGAAATATTACAATCGGTCCATGGCCGATGCTGCAATAGCATCGGCCATGGCTGGAGACAGCAATCAGACCCCTCACCCACCGACTGATGGCGCCGATCGGCTGCCGCCATCGACTGATGGCAGCGATCCGATGCCATAGTCATCATCAGGTCCCCTCCCCCTTCCCTCCGCCCCCCAGCCTTCTGATCCCCCCCACCGGCCCCGGTACCACCTGTCCCTCTGGCCGTCCCGGTGTCCTGCGTCATGGGCGCCGCCATCTTGGAAAATGGCGGGCGCATGCGCAGTGCGCCGACTGCAGATTCATTCATTTATTTTGATCACTGTGAGAAACTCTCACAGTGCTCAAAATAAAAAAAAAGTAAACCCCCCTTTATCACCCCCATAGGTAAGGACATATAATAAAATAAAGAAAATATTTTTATTTTTCCATTAGGGTTAGGGTTGGAATGAGGGTTAGGGCTGGAATGAGGGTTAGGGCTGGAATGAGGGTTAGGGCTGGAATGAGGGTTAGGGCTGGAATGAGGGTTAGGGCAGGAATGAGGGTTAAGATTAGGGGTGGGTTGGGGTTGGGATTAGGGTTAGGCTTGTAGTTAGGGTGAGAGTTGGGATTAGGGTTGGAGTTAGAATTGAGGTGTTTCCACTGTTTAGGCACATCCAGGGGTCTCCAAACGCGACATGGCGCCACCATTTATTCCAGCCAATTTTGCGTTTAAAAAGTCAAACAGCGCTCCCTCCATTCCAAGCCCCGACATGTGCCCAAACAGTGATTTACCCCCACATATGGGGTTTCAGCGTACTAAGGAAAAATTGCACCACAAATTTTGGGGTCTAATTTCTCCTGTTACCCTTAGGAAAATAAAAAATTGGGGGCTAAAATAATTATTTTTGTGGAAAAAAAAATGATTTTTTATTTTCATGGCTCTGCGTTATAAACTTCTGTGAAGCACTTGGGGGTTCGAAGTGCTCACCAGACATCTAGCTAAGTTCCTTGGGGGTCTAGTTTCCAAAATGGGGTCACTTGTGGGGGGTTTCTACTGTTTAAGCGCATCAGGGGCTCTGCAAACGTAACATGACACCCGCAGACCATTCCATCAAGTCGACATTTCAAAACGTCACTACTTCCCTTCCGAGCCCCGACGTGTGCCCAAACAGTGGTCCCCCCACATATGGGGTACTAGCGTACTCAGGAGAAACTGGACAACAACTTTAGGAGTCCAATTTCTCCTGTTACCATTGTGAAAATAAAAATTAGCGGGCTAATAAAATCATTTTTTGAGGAAAAAAATATTTTTATTTTCATGGCTCTGTGTTATAAACTTCTGTGAAGCACCTGAGGGTTCAAAGTGCTCACTATGCATCTAGATAAGTTCCTTGGGGAGTCTAGTTTCCAAAATGGGGGCATTTGTGGGGGAGCTCCAAAGTTTAGGCACACAGGGGCTCTCCAAACACGACATGGTGTCTGCTAACGATTAGAGCTAATTTTTCATTCAAAAAGTCAAATGGCGCTCCTTTCCTTCTGAGTCCTGCCATGCGCCCAAACAGTGGTTTACCCCAACATATGGGGTACCAGCATACTCAGGACAAACTGGACAACAAATTTTGGGGTCCAATTTATCCTGCTAGCCTTGTGAAAATAAAAAACAGCGGGCTAAAAAAATCATTTTTGAGGAAAAAAATATTTTTTTTATTTTCTCTGCTCTGCTTTATAATCTTCTGTGAAGCACTTTGGGGTTCAAAGTGCTCACCAGACATCTAGATAAGTTCCTTCGGGGGTCTAGTTTCCAAAATGGGGTCACTTGTGGGGGAGCTCCAATGTTTAGGCATACAGGGACTCTCCAAACGCGACATGGCAATGTTAAATATTCCAGCATATTTTCCATTCAAAAAGTCAAATGTCGCTCCTTCCCTTCTGAGCCCTGCCGTGCGCCCAAACAGTGTTTTATGACCACATATGAGGTATCTGTGTACTCAGGAGAAATTTCCCAACAAATTTTAGGATCCATTTTACCCTGTTGCTTATGTGAAAATGAAAAACCTGAGGCTAAAACAAAATTGTTGTGAAAAAAAAAGTACTTTTTTTTTTCTACGGATCAATTTGTGAAGCACCTGGGGGTTCAAAGTGCTCATTATGCATCTAGATAAGTTCCTTGGAGGGTCTAGTTTCCAAAATGGGGTCATTTGTGGGGTATTTCTAATGTTTAGGCACACAGGGACTTTCCAAACGCGACATGGCAACCGATAAATATTCCAGCATATTATTCATTCAAAAAGTCAAATGGCGCTCCTTCCCTTCTGAGCCCTGCCGTGTGCCCAAACAGTGGTTTATGACCACATATGAGGTATTGGTGTACTCAGAAGAAATTGCCCAACAAATTTTAGGATCCATTTTATCCTATTACCCATGTGAAAATGAAAAAAAATGATGCTAAAAGAAAATTTTTGTTGGAAAAATTAAAATGTCCATTTTTTCCTTCCATGTTGCTTTAGTCCCTGTGAAGTACCTGAAGGGTTAATAATCTTCTTGAATGTAGTTTTGAGTAGCTTGACGTGTGCAGTTTTTAGAGTGGTGTCACTTTTGGGTATTTTCTGCCATATAGACCCCTCAAAGTGACTTTAAATGTCATGTGGTCCTTAAAAAATGGTTTTGTAGATTTTGTTTTAAAAATTTGAAATCGCTGGTCAACTTTTAACCCTTATAACTTCCTAACAAAAAAAATTTTGCTTCCAAAATTGTGATGATGTAAAGTAGACATGTGGGAAATGCTATTTATTAACTATTTTGTGTCACATAACCCTCTGGTTTAACAGAATAAAAATTCAAAATTTGAAAATTGTGAAATTTTCAAAATTTCCACCAAATTTCCATTTTTTTCACAAATAAACGCAAAAATTATCAACCTCAATTTACCACTAACATGAAGCCCAATATGTCATGAAAAAACAGTCTCAGAATCGCAAGGATGCGTTGAAGCGTTCCTGAGTTATTACCTCATAAAGGGACACTGGTCAGAAATGCAAAAAATGGCCAGGTCATTAAGGTCAAAATTGGCTGGGTCATGAAGGGGTTAAATCAGAGAGATATGTCACACAAATTACTCAAACAACATTTCTGACATCTCTACTTTACATCAGCACAATTTTGGAAACAAAATTTTTTGTTAGGAAGTTATAAAGGTTAAAAGTTGACCAGCGATTTCTCATTTTTACAACAAAATCTACCAAACCATTTTTTAGGGACCACATGACATTTAAAGTCACTTTGAGGGGTGTGATAGGAAATACCCAAAAGTGACACCACTTTAAAATCTGGACCTCTCACGGTGCTCAAAACCACATTCAAGAAGTTAATTAACCATTTACATGCTTCACAGGAACTGAAGCAAAGTGGAAGGAAAAAATTAACATTTAACTTTTCTTTTACAAAAAAATTAATTCGGGACCAATTTTTTTTCACAAGTGTTAAAAGAGAAAATGAACCACAAAATTTGTTGTGCCATTTCTCCTAAATATGCCGATACCCCATATGTGGGGGTAAACCACTATTTGGACGCATGGCAGAGCTCAGAAGGGAAGGAGCAGTTTGACTTTCTCACTGCAGAATTGGCTGGAATTGAGATAAGACGCCATGTTGTATTTGGAAAGCCCCTGATGTACCTAAACAGTGGACACCCCCACAAGTGACACCATTTTAGAAAATAGACCCCCCAAAGAACTTATCTAGATGTGTGGTGAGCACTTTGAACCCCCAAGTGCTTCGCAGAAAGTTTTTAACGCAATGCCGTAAAAATAAAATCTTTTTTTTCCACAAAAGAGATGTTTTCACCCCCAAATCTTTACTTTCACAAAAGTACCAGGAGAAATTGAACCACAAAAGTTATTTTGCAATTTGTGCTGAGTACGCTGATACCCTATATGTGGGGGGAACCACTGTTTGGGTGCATGGCAGGGCTCGGAAGGATAGGAGTGCCGTTTTGGAATGCAGACTTTGATGGCATAGTCTGCGGGCGTCTTGTTGCGTTTGCAAAGCCCCTGATGTGCCTAAACAATAGAAACCCCCCACAAGTGACCCCATTTTTGAATCTAGTCCCACCATTGAGCTTATCTAGATGTGTGGTGAGCATTTTGAACCCCCAAGTGCTTCACAGACGTTTTTAATGCAGAGCCATGAAAATAAATAATCCATTTTTTTGTAAAAAAATATTTTTTAGCCCTCAATTTTTTTTATTTTTCCAAGTGTAACAGGAGAAATTAGACCCCAAATTTGTTGTGCAATTTGCCCTGAGTACACTGCTGCCCTATATCTGGGGGAAACCACTGTTTTGGCGCACAGCAAAGCTCAGAAGGAAGGGAGCACAGTATGACTTTTTGAAAGCAAAATTTGTAGGAATCAATGGTGGCGCCATGTAGCTTTTGGAGACCCCCTGCTGTGCCTAAACAGTGGAAACCCCCCCAATTCTAACTCCAACCCTAACACATCCCTAACCCTATTCCCAACCCTAACCATAACCCTAATCACAACCCTAACCCCAACACATTCTTAACCTTAACCCTAACCCTAATTCCCAACCCTAAGGGTATGTTTCCATGCTGCGTGCTGGCAGCGCTTTGGACGCAGCAGATACCCAGCTCCGCCAAAAGCGCTGGCAGCTTTTGAATATGCGGTGATTCCGGATGTGTTCACTGAACACATTCAGAATCACCAATTCCTATCCATAGACTGGGTTATTTATCTTGCAGAGATGGAGTGTCTCCACAAGATAAATAGACATGCTGCAGTCTAAAAAGACTCGCATGTCCATTATTTCAGGTGTGACACCCACGTCCCTGCACACATAGTGGAGATGGGATTTCATAAAATTCCCTCCACTATGCTGTAACTTCTGGACACTGCGGATTGAACACTACATGGAAACATACCCTAACCATAACCCTAATCACAACCCTAACCCTTAACCTAACCCTACTCCCAACCCAATCCCCAACCCTAACCCTAATCCAAATCCCAACCATAACTCTAATCCCAACCGTAACCCTAACTTTAGCCCAATTCTGTTATGAATGGGTCACCGAGGAGAAAAAAGCAAAACAAGCTAAGT
This sequence comes from Dendrobates tinctorius, assembly GCF_039654945.1. Taxonomy (NCBI): domain Eukaryota; kingdom Metazoa; phylum Chordata; class Amphibia; order Anura; family Dendrobatidae; genus Dendrobates; species Dendrobates tinctorius. The sequence continues at coordinate 3,940,214 of NW_027361690.1, forward strand.
CACAGAAAACCAGAGAGGTTGGTAACTATGCAGATTGCAGATCCCTGATCCTACCACACAACTAGCAGCAGCCGTGGAGCGTACCTACAATGTTCCTAGACACTTCATCACAGCCAGAGGACTAAATAAGCCTGAAGCATGAAAAGGGGAAAACTAACTGCCCCAGAGGAGACCCCAAAGGAATAGATAGCCCCCACACATGTATTGACGGTGAAACAAGATGAAGGCACAAACACAGGCAGGAAAATAGGCTGAGCAAACGATGGGGCCCAAACTAACCAGAAAGGAAAGGAAAGATACTGTCTGCAACCTGCAAAAAACCCTACAAAAATAATGTCCAACACTTCTGATAGCAAAATTAACCCTGAAGTCACTAGACTTCTCTCACTATATCATCACTCTGAAATATTCTGAGACAGAGCAAAAAGAGACCAAACTAATAAGAGACAAAAAGCAAATTGGCAAAATATTGATAAATAAGAGTGGAAATTCAGCACAGCCCCAGCCGGGGCTGGCTGACCACACAAAAAAAAGAATAGACCAATAAAATCAAGTGTGAACATTAGCAGAAAAACTTAGCTTTAGATGACTGGAACAGAGCTGAAAACCAAGAGCTGACAAGCCAGAAGGAATCACCAGCAACTGAATAGGGCGTCGGCTGTCTTAAATCCAATCTGAGACTCCTGAGGTCCAATTGTCATCCTCATTCTCAGGTGGCAGATCTCCACTGATCAAATCAGCCTTACTACCTCCTGTTACCACCAGAGGGAGTCTGGAAGGAGAACTCACAACTGGTGAACCAGAGAATGAACTCACAACACAATTCTATCCCTAATGGAAAAAAGGAAATATATATTTATTTTCTTATTTTTCCCTAAGTAAGGGGGTGATAAAGGGGGGGGTTATTTACTTTTTTATTTTGATCATTGTGATAGGGTCCATCATAGTGATCAAAATGTACCTTGAATGAATGAAATCTGCTGAGTGCTGGCCGGCAGATGCACTGTGCATGTGCCCGCCATTTTCTTTACAGGAGGAAGACGCTGGGAGCTTTACATGGCAACCCCAGTGTAAGCGCTCAGTGTTGAGTGCAGGATAGATTTGAGCTGAGCCTAACTGCAATCTATTAGTGGCAGAGTAAACAAGTCAACAGGTCAAGAATTGCTTTTATTTTTAATGCTGTTCCTTCTGCGATAACAGTAACTAGTTTAAAAAAAATTAGCTTTATTTTTGCTGTTTTACTTTATCCCTGTATGTGACTACCTTTTATTTCTCTCATGGTTGGTCTCATATTTAGCAATGCATGAGAACTGTCAGTTTTACACTGACAGAACATCTGTTAGACTCTGCTGCTGGCTCAGTCTAAAGATCATTATTTGAACTCGGGCTGCCATGACAACCATCAGGTCACCCGTGATCACGTCACAGGAGAGTCATAGGCTATGTGCACACGCTGCGGATTGGTCTGCAGATTTTTATCTGCGGAACCGCAGGTAAAATGACCTGCGGTTATACCTGCAGATCGGCCTGCGGTTTTGCCCTGCGGTTTATCATCTGTACAATGGAGGAGATGGTAAACCGCAGCAGAATCCGAAGAAAAGAAGGGACATGTCATTTCTTTCTGCGGATTCAAAACCGCAGCTTTTCCGCAGTTAAAAATCCACAGCATTTGCACAGCAGAATGTAAATCTCATAGACTCACATGCTACTGTACACTGCAGAACTGCTGCAGTTCTGCTGCGGACAAAACCGCAGCGGATCCGCAGCAAAAACCACAGCGTGTGCACATGGCCATAGATGTCAGAAAAGGCGCCCCCTCCTTCTCACAAACTTCTAAATGCATCTTCTAAAAGAAAACACAGGGTTAACATCATCAAGACCTATCGCTCTGCACCAGTATCTCTGCGCTTGCAGTACTTTGGGCATCCCGAGAACTGCAAGACTGTAGAGAAACGTCAGGATTGCGCAAAGCCCAACATGTGACGATGTTTATATACCATGGGCAGTTGAGAAGGGGTTAATTTTTATATACTCATGGCAATAGGACAAAATGAAAAAAAAAAATCCAATATGAAAAGTTGTGAACCAATACTTATGACCAAGGGGGCGCTTATGCAGCACGGTGGCTCAGTGGTCCTGGGTTCGAATCCCACCAAGGACAACATCTGCAAGGAGTTTGTATGTTCTCCCCGTGTTTGCGTGGGTTTCCTCCGGGTACTCCGGTTTCCTCCCACACTCCAAAGACATACTGATAGGGAATTTAGATTGTGAGCCCCATCGGGGACAGTGATGAAAAATGTGTGCAAACTGTAAAGCGCTGCGGAATATGTTAGCGCTATATAAAAATAAAGATTATATATTTATGCAGATTTGGTCAAAGAGCCAGATTTGTCAAAATGCCAGGCACTTAAACATTACAGCTAGCCAGGGCAAGATACAGGTAAGCCATGGAAAATATTGAAACATACTTGTTTCTAGTTCATTTGTGATACTAGATGTATTTACCATATCTATTTGCCTCAGCTATGTTCTAGCTGCTGCAGTCTTTCAAATCTACTGACCTTTCACACACTGTGCTTTTCAGTCCATCCTTTTCCCAGGTACATCTCACATGTTTTCTTTACATTCTTAAAACTCACAAATCTATTGACTCCCATCACATAACACAAGAGAAGCTCCTACAAATCGTTGAACCATCTACCTAATCTGTCTATTCTGCCTGCTTTTCCTAGTTCCTGGAATATCTCTCCGAACCTGCGCCATCTTTGAACTAGTAAATTCAACTCCTCTGCTCCATAAAAAAACTATGGTAAGTAAACTCATTAAAAATAAGTACATACAAACTCCTTTTCCCTTTAACTTTGCTCTCTGGAACACCAATTTGTAAGTAAACTCTCCTACAGCCATGACTTTTTCCTGTCGAATTCTCTTAGGCTACTTTCACACTAGCGTCGACCGATGGACGTCGCAATGCGTCGTTTTGGCGAAAAAACACATCCTGCGAAGTTGCCCGCAGGATGCGTTTTTTTCTCCATAGACTTGCATTAGCGTCACATTGCGACGTATGGCCACACGTCGCATCCGTCGTGCGACGGATGCGTCGTGTTTTGGCGGCCGCAACGCACACAAAAACGTTACATGTAACTTTTTTGTGCATTGTGTCCGCCATTTTCGACCGCGCATGCGCGGTCAAAACTCCGCCCCCTCCTCCCTGAACATTATAATGGGGCAGCGGATGTGTTGAAAAACTGCATCCGCTGCCCCGTGTGCAAAACTTTCACAGCGTGCGACGGTACGTGGGCACGACGCAGTGCGATGTCCGTCGGCCAACGCTAGTGTGAAAGTAGCCTTAGTCTTCTGACTCTTAGTGAAACACCACCGCTGCTCTCTCGTATGACGTCCTACAGCTTTTCCATACCCAGCTCCCTGCACACTGTGCTCTCATGCACATGCAATGAGGGGATTGGAGAAGCAGGAAGCTCATTTCCATATTTCCGGTGCATTCTGGGAAGAGAAAAGTCGCCTTAAGCTGATCGATCACTGTGACTTGCCGGGTCTTGCTGTTTGAGGACATAACAAAACCGCACGCCGTTAGGAGTTTCCACCCATCATAGACTGCATCAGCAATAGCAATATGTTAGAGAAGAAAATCCACATGGTCACCTGCAACATATGCTGCATGTTTACGGATCTTCCGGCCCAAAAACTCAACTTTACCTGTCAGAAGTGCAAACTTGTTGCCCTCTTAGAGGAAAAGGTGCAGGGACTGGAAGAAAGAATAGCAACATTGAAGGTAATTAAAGAACATGAGGACTTCTTGGATGAAGCAGAAGCAACCATTCAGAATACGGAAAGTGAGAAAAGCTTCAGAGCACATACAGAGGCTGAAAAGTGGAGCCATGTGACGAAAAGAAGCAAAGGGATCAAGTGGTCATCACCACCCACACAGCTTAGTAACCAATATGAAGCCCTCATGCTGGAGAACGAAAATGGCACAGCCCAGGATGATACCGTATCTACAAGAGAAAACACACTATCAACAAAAACAGTTACTCTGTCAACAAAAGCGGAAACAAATGACACTCAAAAACACTCACGAGCAACAAGCAGTGCATCCGGAAAGAAAAGAAGAGTAGTAGTTATGGGCGACTCAATACTAAGAGGCACGGAAGCAACTTTCTGCAGGCCGGACATAACCGCACGAGAAGTATGGTGCCTCCCAGGAGCAAAAATTAAGGATGTGGTCAACAGGATACCAACTATCCTCAAATCCAAGGACAACTACCCTTTCCTACCGATACATGTAGGCACAAACGATACGGCAAGAAATGACCTACCAACTATCTGCGAAGACTTTGAAATTCTGGGGAAGTAAATAAAGGATCGAAACGTACAGGTTGTTTTCTCATCAATCCTCCCAGTCGATGGTCATGGCATCAGAAGATGGAATAGGATACTAGAGGTGAACAACTGGCTGCAACGGTGGTGCAGACAGCAAGGATTTGGATTCTTGGACCATGGCGTGAATTATCTCTACGATGGACTTCTCGCAAGAGATGGGATACACCTCACAAAACCTGGGAAGCACACATTCGCCTGAAAACTTGCCACACTCATCAGGAGGGCTTTAAACTAGAAGAAGAGGGGATGGGAGGAAAAACAGCAGACAAGAACATGCAGCAGGACAAACTAATCAAGGATACTAGATGTGGTAAAGAGGACCCAAGACAGGGTACTCAGAAGGAAGCCAAGAAAAAGGAAGCAAAACTTCTTTCCTGCATGCTGACCAATGCAAGAAGCCTGACCAATAAGATTGAAGATCTGGAGTTGGTAATGTATGAGGAAAAATACGACATAGTAGGAATAACTGAGACATGGTTAGATGACAGCTATGACTGGGCGGCTAACTTGAAAGGATATGATTTGTTTAGGAGGGATCGTAAAAAAAGTTAAGGGGGTGGAGTCTGTCTATATATAAAGTCCACTTTAAAGCCCACACTAAGGGAAGATATACAAGAGGGAAATGAAGAGGTGGAGTCTCTATGGGTGGAGATACAAGGAGGGAAAAGTAATAAAATCCTCATAGGGGTTTATTATAAGCCATCAAATATAACAGAAACCACTGAAAATGTATTATTGAAACAAATAGACAAAGCAGCAAATCACAATGAAGTGATTATTATGGGGGACTTCAACTAACCCGACAGACTGGGAAACTGAAACCTGCGTATCTCAGAAAGGAAACCAATTTCTGTCAGTGACCAAGGATAATTATCTGTTACAACTTGTGCAGGGCCCAACTAGAGGGACAGCCCTTCTGAACTTAATTTTAAGCATCAGGCCAGATAGAATAACAGAAGTATGAGTCGATGGGCACCTAGGGAACAGTGACCACAATATAATACAATTCCACTTGTCCTTCAGTAAGGTGCCCTGGAAGGGGGTTTCAAAAACGCTGAATTTCAGGAAAGCAAAGTTTGATCAGCTTTGCCTTCGCCGAATTGATTGGGACAATGTCCTCAAAAATAGGAGCACAGAAAATAAATGGGAAATATTTAAATCAGTTTTACACACCCACTGCGAGCTAGCCATGCCGTACAGAAATAAAAGGGTTAGAAACAGGAGAACACCAATGTGGCTAAATAAGGATGTAAAAAGGGCAATAAATAACAAGAACAAGGCATTCAAGAAGCTAAAACAAGAAGACAATGAAGAAGGATTAAAAAGTTATAGAGAAAAAAATAAGATGTGTAAAAAACAAATACATTTAGCAAAAGTGGAAACTGAGAGACTCATTGCTAAGAAAAGTAAAACAAACCCCAAACTATTCTTTAATTATATAAACAGTAAAAAGATTAAAATTGATGGTGTCGGCCCTTTAAAGAACAATGAGGGTGAAATCAGAGAGCGATGTGGGAAAAGCAAATGTTTTAAATACTTTTTTCTCAACAGTGTTCACACAGGAAAAGGATTTGCCAGGGGAAATGCAGAGTGATAATGTAAACTCCCCATTAAGTATTACCTGCCTAACCCAGGAAGAAGTGCAGAACCGCCTTAGTAAGATTAAAATTGACAAATCACCAGGCCCTGATGGCATTCACCCTCAGGTATTAAGGGAGTTAAGTAATGTAATAGACAGGCCTCTATTCCTTATATTTAAAGACTCTATAGAAACAGGGTCTGTTCCTTTTGATTGGCGGCAAGCAAATGTGGCACCAATATTCAAAAAGGGGTGTAAAAGGGAACCTGGAAACTATAGGCCGGTAAGCTTAACATCTGTTGTGGGTAAAATTTTTGAAGGGTTTCTAAGGGATACCATTATGGAATATCTCAATGTTAATAAATGTTTAAATCCATATCAACATGGATTTATGAAGGATCGCTCCTGTCAAACTAACCTGATCAGCTTCTATGAAGATGTAAGCTCTCAAATGGACCAAGCAGAATCATTGGATGTCATTTATCTCGACTTCTCTAAAGCATTTGACACTGTCCCACATAAAAGATTGGTAAGTAAGATGAGAAAGCTTGGGCTAGGGGAAAATGTGAGTAGATGGGTAGGTAGCTGGCTTAGTGATAGAAAACAAAGAGTGGTTATTAATGGTGCATACTCAGATTGGGCCAGTGTTACTAGTGGGGTACCACAGGGTTCTGTATTGGGCCCCCTACTAATTAATATATTTATTAATGATCAAGCGGATGGCTTACACAGTAAAATATAAGCATTTGCAGATGATACATAACTATGTAAGGTAGTTAACACAAAGGAGGACAGTTTGCAACTACAGACAGATTTGAGTAAATTGGAGAATTGGGCTGAAAAAATGGCAAATAAGGTTTAACACAGACAAGTGTAAGGTTATGCATATGGGAAGGAGAAACAGATGCTACAATTACTTACTAAATGGGAAACTCCTGGGGAAATCAGACATGGAAAAAGACTTAGGCATCTTAGTCAATAAGAAGCTAAATTGGAGTGCCCAGTGTCAGGCAGCTGCCACCAAAGCAAATAGGGTCTTGGGATGTATTAGAAGAGGTCTGGGGACATGAGATGAAAACATAATTCTCCCTCTGTACAAATCACTCGTCAGACCACACTTGGAGTATTGTGTGCAATTTTGGACGCCGATGCTCAAGAAAGACATTACTGAACTTGAAAGGGTTCAAAGGCGGGCTACTAAAATGAAAAATGATAAATGGAGTTGGTTCAGAAAGGTTATCAAAATTAGGTCTATTTACTCTAGAAAAGAGAAGACTTAGGGGAGACCTAATATATATGTACAAGTATATCAGAGGGCAATACAGAGATCTATCCAATGAACTGTTTGTACCAAGGACTGTGACAAGAACAAGGGGGCATTCTCTTCATTTGGAGGAAAGACAGTTTCTGCACCAGCATAGAAGAGGGTTCTTCACGGTAAGAGCAGTGAGGCTCTGGAATTCTCTTCCTGAGGAAGTGGTGATGGCTAACTCACTGAATGAATTTAAGAAAGGAATGGATGCTTTTCTTGTGAGTAACAGTATAGAAGGTTATGAATAACAGAATATTATAGGTAGATGGTTGACCCAGCTTAGGGGAAGGAATTTTTTTCCCTGTGAAGAAAATTGGCTTCTACTCTGTGGGTTTTTTGCCTTCCCCAGGATCAACAATGCAGAACAGCTGCACTAAAAATAGGCTGAACTAGATGGACATAAGGTCTTCCTTCAGCATTCAAAACTATGTTACTATGTTACATCCAAAGCTCCCTTGGCTTCTTTTGGTGGACACACTTTCTCACATGTGACGTGACATGTGAATCCCTGCGCAAACACCATTTAAGATGCCACATTGACAGGAAACTTACCAGGACATTGATAAGCTCCATGACACTCAAATTCACTCAACCACCTCCCCAACAGATATGGCATTTTCATCTACAAAATCTATGCCCTCTTTGTAATTTAATAGTGCATTTACCTACTGTCTATAAATCCTTTCAGTTATCTTTTGCAGGATAAATATTTTGAATATCCACTTTCCATGAATCCTCTCAGCTATGCATATAAACTATACCATGTCAGGATACAATATGTTTTTTCCACGATTTCACTTTTTGTATCCTCCCCTGCAGTGCAACAGACAATCTACTATGGGTTTAATTGCATCTAGCAATTTGATGTTTATGTTGTCCCTTGACTTATTTTAAAGGGGCAGTACCTCATTACTCATTATTGAATTTAGAGATATACCCTTGCAATTACTTTATGGATATTTTCTTATGCTACTTTGCATACTATCTAACGGCATCATGAACATTTCTGTATTTTTTATATACTTTTGTTAATTATTGCATACGAGTGTGACATGATTTACATGACTTTGTATAATTTCCCTTTAGTATGACTTTTTTTCTATATGCAGATATATCTTGAAATGGGCTTATTATAGCCAAAATTTTGATTATTTGTCTATTTTTCAAGGGTTGGTTAAGTGACAAAAGATAGAAATTATTTCTACTCATGGACAGGATGTGAGGCAGAGAAGTCAGGCGTTCTCGGGTCAATATCAAGGGAGCATGTAGATAGCTAAGGGAAAAGACAAAGGCGCATGTCATGTCACGGTCCAATGTCAATATACCAGGTGATAGTGGATCAAAGCAAAGTGGAAAAGGCAAAGGGATAGTCAGAACACGGTCCAAGGGTCAAGCAGCAGAAGATCACAACTCAGAAAAACAGAAGGCGGCAAACACTCAACAGGAAGCACTAACTACGTCTGGCAGGGATCTGTGCAGACAGCTCAGTTACATAGCTTGGGCTATCTCCAGAACACCTGGAAAAAGTTTATCACATCCCAGTCACAGATTGGACAGCCGAGCTGTCAAAGCACCGACAGCTCAGCACACTCATCACAAGATTAGACAGACGAGTTGTCAATCAAAACACTAACTCATGACTCAGTTTCCATAGGACAGCATAGACATCACTCACTAAGTGGAGGAATCGTGACAATTTTCAATTGAGTGTCTAAGTAATCTTTATGCTTCACTTTGCCACCTGCCATTCTATCCTGTGATATTAGTGCTTTCATTACGTGAGATTTTAACATCCTCATTGATAATACACTCTCCCCATCTCTCCACCTCTCTGATCACAACCTTCTTTCCTTTTTTTGTCAAGAACTGTCACCCCACTCAGGAAACCTATGCTTACTACATTTACAGAAATATACATGCCATCAGTACCCAGAAACTTTTGAAGAATTTGAAGTCACTTTGTATATGTGTTAAATATTGTTTTACTCTGTTGTGTGTTATTTTGTTTCTACAAGTTCCCTTTGAATTGAAACGTACTGTGCCATATGTTGATGTCATACTAATAAAATTATTATTAAAATCATTATGTCATGCTATAGTACTGTATGCACTATTTTTATTATCTGATTAAAGCATCATACTTCATCCATAGATCCATAAATTGTTCACTAGAAAATTCAGAAAAAAAGCTAAATCTTAACGTGTAATAGTTTGTTTCAAACAAACTGTTGCTATGCTAGAAGCTATACTAACACTGTTTTGCTGCCCAAATCTATTTTTTTTCCGTTTTGCATCCTCTACATTCTGAAGACCTCCAGCTGCTAGGTCTAGGAATTAATTGACTTATCTTGCCTGCAGTGTTCATGCTGTTTCCATAAAAGTTTAATAGAAGTCCAAAAAACAAAACAATTAATATAGTGGAAAAACAGAAATAAAAATGCTTATGGCTGCTGCTAAGGAATCAAGCATATTAGAGGTTGATAGGAGAATTTAATTATTATGCAAGGCATCTAGCAAACAACAGTCATAATCCTCTAGTCATGGTTAACAAACAAGCAATGTGTTGTGTGAATTTAGTATGTGCAAGCTAATAAAATCTTTTTGGGTCTTAGCTATAACTTTTGCAATAAAGTAGAGGTTTCAGTCAAGAAGCCATTAAAACTCCAAAAATGCTTCAGTGCTAAGTAGGACTTAAAGGGAACCTATCACGTGAAAAAATGCTATTATCCTGCAGATATAGGTTTAATCTATAGATTAATAGTGTCCTGAGCCTGCCTGGCGCACGCACTTAGAGATCAGCTACCAGGAGGAAATTAGCTTCATTCCTCCTGGAAGCATTCGGCGTTCAGTCACAGGGGGGTGCATGTTTAGTTACTGCTCAGTGTATAGGGGGCGATAGTTGTAACCACACCCATGCTACTGACTCACAGCCGGCTCTAATGATGAGCGAGCTGACAGTGTCTGGGGAGCGGTTAGAGCCACCGCTCTCTATATACGGAGCGTGGACTAAACCCGCACCTGTGCTACCCCTATGACTGAATACTAAACGCTGATGGGAGGAAAAAAATATACATTTCCTCACGGCAATGGGGTCCTAAGTGCGGGAGCCAGGCAGGTTCAGAATGCTATTAATCTTCAGATTAACCCCATGTCTCCAGGTTAATAGCATTTTCTGAAATAACAGGTTCCATTTAAACATGAATATTCAGAAATCACAGTTCTAACACCCCCTAAAACTAAGACAAATGTAGTATGCCTTCAGCGAATTTAGAGAATCTGCCGTCTCCCAGACATGTCTGTTGTAGTTAATACATTAATATTCACTATGAAATAACAATTCTTGAGCACAATTTCACTGCACTGTGCCACTGATCCTGTTTAAAATTTATGAACAAATTGACAACTACAGTTGTAATCAATGTTATTCAACCTTCATTGCAAATTTGTCGGATTATAAGAGGCACTTTTTCCCAAAAAAAAAGTGTTTTGGGAAAGTAGAGGTGCATCTTATAATCCGAACTGTGGCTGCGGTGGAGGAATGAGTTGAGCGATGGCTGCGGGTCCCAGGGTGGTACGACGAGGTATTTGGCCCTGCACTTTCCATACTCTTCTATGCGGTGCACTCCAGGAAAATGTCTACCAGAGGCGGCACATTTGGAAATTGAGATCTGAGCCCCTACACCACCAAAAACCCCATCGTACCATCCTGGGGCCCGCAGCCATGGTCCTATGCCTGTTGATGCCAAACACCCTGTCCTACCCACCTGGAGTCCACAGCATCTCCTGCCTCTACAAGCAGTAACCCTGCTACCTGGGACCCCGCTTCACTACCACTGCCCCCTAGGTAAGCTAGCACAAAAGCAGATTATAACAAACACCATTTTGCTAAAAAAAACAAAACAAAAAGATTTCTTTCCTATTTTCCACCCACAAATTTAGGGTGCGTGTTATAAACAGATGCATCTCATAATCTGCAAAATACATTAGGTATATTAACAAAATGACAAAATGTAGAAAGTTTCTGCTGTGTCCAATGAACCAAATTAAATATCTCAACACAACTAAAATAAAAAGTGGTTTCTCCAAATTCAAGAGAAAAAGCCACCTTTACTGACTACTTCAATCTCAGTATAATTTCCCTCCCTTTCATGTTAAGAATCTTCGATACTTAGTAGAGCGCCATTATGCCATTATGACATGCTGCAAATATAATGCATAGCAAGACATCAGATTTTGGCAATTCTGCATTGAAAAAGTCAAACAATGCTCCTTCCCTTCTGAGCTCTGCCTTGTGCCCAAACAGTGGGATATCGGCATATTCAGGAGAAATTGCACAACATATTTTGTGGTTCATATTCCATTTTTACATTTGTGAAAACAAAAACTGGTTCTGAAGTAAAAGGTTTGTGAAAAAAAGTTAAATGTTCATTTTTTCTTCCACATTGCTTCAGTTCCTTTGAAGCATGTAAAGGGTTAACTTCTTGAATGTGGTTTTGAGCCCCTTGAGGGGTGCAGTTTTCAGAATGGTGTCCCTTTTGGCTATTTTCTGTCATGTACAACCCTAAAAGTGACTTCAAATGTTAAGTGGTCCCTTAAAAAAATGGTTTTGTAAATTTTGAAAATATGAGAAATCGCTGGTCAACTTTTAACCCTTATAGCTTCCTAACTAGTGATGAGCGAGCACAAAAATGCTCGGGTATTCATTGTTCGAGTCGAGAAAATTGGAATATTTGGGTACTCGAACAGAACAATGAGCCCAATATAAGTCTATGGGAGACCCGAGCATTTTTACACCGATCCCCTCAGGGGTCCTTTTAAAGTCTAAAAGGTTTGAAAATGATGGAAACACTGGTCAAATGACATGGGAACATCATGGCAAATGTCCCTGGAAGCACTTCTGACTCCTAGGTGACAGCTCTAAACAATGTTGTCAGAGTTTCACATCCTTTTTATAGATGCACCAAAAAACCTACAAAAGCGAAACCAAAATAGATTTTGCTGGGAAATATGTTAAGGAAAATCCTTTCCTGGTTAATAACTTTTATCCAAGCCAAAATAATTAACCTAAAACAAAGATATTCCTCCACCACTTGGGCTATGTTCACACACAGCGCTTTTTAGGCGTTTTGCAACTTTAGCATTGCTTTTAAGAAATACAAATGCATTCACTGGGAAATCTCATTGTAACATTTAGCAACCCTAGCTGGCCATGTGTTGTGTGACACATAAGCAGACACATCCTGTTTCATTTATTAATGAGGGACTCTTAAAGTCACAGATCCTATTTTCACAAGGGCCTCAGGCAGCATTAATCTTCTTAAAGGGCCATTATTAAACAGTGGGTCTCATATGCTATTATTGCCTATGCAGTGAGTGGATGGGTTGCCAAGAATTACGATGCACCCCAATACCCTTTTCACGAGAGGTACAGGAGAGCTTCCTGAAATAATGTTGCATTGAATGCAAGGCCTGGCCTGCCCCAAAGTTACATGCACCCCAATAAGCTTTTGAAGCTACGTACTGGATGGGCACAGGAAAATCCACATCACTTTATTCATTTTGTACTCCCATTCTGTTTTATCATGCATTGACTGCAAGGCCTGCCCTGCCATCAAGTCATATGCACCCCAATAACCCCAATCCCCACCTGGGAAGAAACATTGAGGAGGGCGTCATAAAAAAAAAATGTCCCATTACAAAGGAGTGGGTCTCCTAGACTTGTAATGCCCATACACTAAGTGTATTGGACTGACAAATATTTTCCCCAGTGGGGTACACCTCAACCTTTTTCATAACAAGTATTTTATGCCCAGCATAACCACACACTCTTGTTAAGAAATAGACACTGAGTGGAGCAGCACAGAACACGTTAAGCCTGGTGATCTAGTGGTCGTGGATGAGACGTAGAGGAAGGCCTGATTAAAAAGTAGGCCCAATTTAATTTAAAGGAGCGGGTCTCTTAGACTTGTAATTATTATTATTATTTATTATTATAGCGCCATTTATTCCATGGCGCTTTGCATGTGAGGAGGGGTATACATAATACATACAAGTACAGTAATCTTAAACAATACAAATCACGACTGGTACAGGATGAGAGAGGACCCTGCCCGCGAGGGCTCACAATCTACAACGGGATGGGTGAGGATACAGTAGGCGAGGGTAGAGCTGGTCATGCAGCGGTTTGGTGGATCGGTGGTTGCTGCAAGTTGTAGGCTTGTCGGAAGAGGTAGATCTTCAAGTTCTTTTGGAAGGTTTCCATGATAGGCGAGAGTCTGATATGTTGTGGTAGAGAGTTCCAGAGTAGAGGGGATGCACGGGAGAAATCTTGTATGCGATTGTGGGAAGAGGAGATAAGAGGGGAGTGCAGAAGGAGATCTTGTGAGGATCGGAGGTTTCGTGCAGGTAAGTACCGTGAGACTAGGTCACAGATGTACGGAGGACTCAGGTTGTGGATGGCTTTGTGTTGTGAGTTCATTTTCCCCTTCATTACTGAGGCCCGAGGAACTCCCTCTTCTGGTGAAGAAAGGTAGTGAGCCTGATTGTCAAACACCTGAGGCTGATTATGATGACTGGCTGAGTGGAGTTACGGACTGGATATAAGGCTGTCGACTCCCTTCTGCCCTGCGGGTGATTTCTCTGTGGGATCCTTGGAGACCAGTCTGAATTCCTGCTCCTCCAAAGCTAAGTTTGCTGCTCTGCCTTTTGCTTTTGTGTTTTGACTTTGGTTTTGCTTTGTTTTTCTGGATTTCTGCCATTCCCTGCTGGGGTGTGCTGAATTCATTTAGCTCTGTCTTCTGAAAATACCTGAGTGCTGATTTAGTTTTTGAAGCCTAGCTGCTTCAGGGCCTTTTTCATATCAGCTGGTTGGCTTATGTCTTTGATAGGGTTTCGGCAGATTGCAGACAGCAGCCTTCTTGTCCTTTCCTATCTAGGTAGTTTTGAGGCCCCGTCTTTGCTCAGTCTATCTTTCTGTCTGTGTTAGTATTTTCATCTTGCTTCACCATCATTATATGTTGGGGGCTGCCTATTGCTTTGGGGTCTGCTCTGGGGCAGTTTAGATTTCCCTTTTCTTTCTTTAGGCCTATGTATTTCTCCGGCTGTGATTGAGGGGTCTAGGGCATCGTAGGAACCCCCCACGGCTACTGCTAGTTGTGTTGATAGGTTCAGGGGTCTGCAATCTGATAGTTGCCAACTTCTCTGGTTTTCTGGACTTAGCTTGTATTTCTGCTTTTGCCTCCTACGGTGACTCACTCATAACAGCTTTGTATGTCATGGTTAGGGTTTTGAACTGGAGTCTTTGGGTAATGGGAAGCCAGTGCAGGGATTGACAGAAGGGAGAGGCCGGGGAATAGCGGGGGGACAGGTGGAATAGTCAGGCAGCAGAGTTAAGAATAGATTGGAGGGGTGCGAGAGTGTTAGAGGGGAGGCCACAGAGCAGGAGGTTGCAGTAGTCAAGGCGGGAGATGAGGGCATGGACTAGGGTTTTTGCAGATTCTTGGTTGAGGAATGTACAGATCCGTGAAATATTTTTGAGTTGAAGTCGGCAGGAAGCGGAAAGGGCTTGGATATGTGGTTTGAAGGAGAGATGACTGTCAAGGATAACCCCGAGGCAGCGAGCTTGTGGGACTGGAGAGACCACACACACTAAGTCTATGGGCTGAAAAACATTTTCCCTTGGGGAGCACATATTTTTTTAAATTTAGTGAGGGGCATCATAACACCCTTGCAAAAAAAATAGAGTGGCTGGAGAATACGTTCACCCTGGTGTTCGATTGGTGGTGGATGGTGAGGATGAGAAGGAGGAAGAGGACACCAAATAGCCAAAATCAGGAAGCGTATACTCATGTGTGGGTGTTTAGAAGCGCATGGGAATACACCTCCAAAAAAGACACTACATTGGAGGTTAGGTTTCCCTGTCATCATTTTGGGGTGTCGAGAAGTCTGGCCCAATCCATCCCCTGCTCATGATTATAAGAGTCAGCTTGTCTGCATTTTCCATTGACAGGCAAATGCGCTAATCTGTGATAACTCCACCAGCGGCACTAAAAACCTGCTGACAAAATGCTAGCGGCAGGGCAGGCCAGGACCTCCAAAGCGTAAAGAGCCAGTTCATGCCACGTGTCCAGCTTGGATACCCAATAATTAAAAGGCACAGGGGAATCACAAAGGATGTTGGTACGGTCAGCAAGGTACTCCCTCAGCAACTTAGAAAACATTCCATTCCTTGTGACATTACACCTCGCCTCAGGGCCAGGGCGATGGTTGGGTCTGAGAAATCTGTCCCAGAACTTTGCCAGTGTTCCCCTGCCTCTGCTTTATTGGAGTTTTGTCTCTCTCGCCTGTCCTCCTTGGTTGTCAAATGAACTGTTATGTCTGCCACCAGCGTTTTGAGATAGAACTTTTTTTTTTAATAATTCTGCAACAATGGCCCTCTGGTACGGCACCATTTTAGTACACCTGTATGCCTCTGGAACAAGAGATTGAAAGTTCTCCTGTTCACTGTTACCCAATATTTTTACAATACGAGGGTCACGGGAAAGGCAGCGCAACACAAAGTCAGCCGTGCATGCCAGACTGGTAACAGGCAAGCCTTCTGTGTCACCATCAGGCTGACTGACTAAGGTGTCCTCCTCCTTTTCCTGTCATCAGGCCATCCACGCTGAACAGACGGTATGACAGTTGTCATTGTAGTACCATCTATAGCGCATGAAAGAAGCTCCTGTTCCTCTTCCTCCTCATTGTCAACTAATCCACATTGGGAAGACATGAGGCTGGGCTGTGTGTAATCACCCTGTATGGTTCCTTGATCCATGTCCTCGTGCTCCGCCTGCAATGCATCCTCTTTCATTGTGAGCAGAGAGCTTTTCAGAATGCAGATGAGCGGGATGGTGACGCTAATTATGGCGTCATCGCCGCTCACCATCTTGGAGGACACCTCAAAGTTTGGAGGATGGTACATATGTCTGACATCCATGTCCACTCCTGAGGTCTTATGTGTGGAGTCAAACCTGAATAACGACGGCCTTGTTGACGCTGGTATTCAACAACTGCCCTCTTCTGCTCACAAATCCTTTCCAACATATGCAGTGTAGAGTTCTAATGCGTGGGCACATCACACATTAGTCGGTGATTTGGAATCTGCAGTCACTGCTGAAGCACGGCAAGGGCAGCTCAAGCTGTAGCTGACATTGTAATGTAGGCATACAGGCGGTGTAATTTCACCAGTGGATCCAGCAGCTCCGGGTAGCTTTTTAGAAAATGTTGAACAACGAGGTTAAGCACATGGGCCAGGCATGGTATGTGTGTCAGTTTGCCTCACCTCAGAGCCGCCACCAGGTTCCTGCCATTGTCACACACAACCATGCCTGGCTTTCAGAGCTGTCAACAACTCTTTAGCATTGTGTGGTTTGTCACCTAAGCAAATTAGCTTCAGCACAGCCTGTTGGTGCTTGGCTTTGGCAGTGCTGCAGTGCTTCCAGCTTATGACTGATGTGCTCATTTTGGAGATGGAGGCTGAAGAGGAGGTGCAGGAGTTGTACACAGTAGTGGAAACCCTGATTGACATAGGGCCTGCAATCCTTGGCGTCGGGAGGACATGTTCCATCCCAAGGTCTGACTGGGTCCCGGCTTCCACTATGTTAACCCAGTGTGCCTTCAGCGAGATGTACTGTCCCTGGCCACAAGCACTTGTCCACGTGTCCGTGGTTAGGTGCACTTTCCCAGTAACTGTACTGTTGAGGGCATGGGTAATGTTGTGGGACACGTGCTTGTGTAATGCCGGGACACTACAGCAGGAGAAATAGTGGCGGCTGGGGACCATGAGTCTAAAAGGCAACATTTCGAGTGCAAGCAGACGAGAAATGTGAGAATTTAGAACTGTGGTCTGTGGGGCGCTGGCTGTGTATTTCCGCTTACATTCCAATGACTGGGGTATGGACAACTGAAGACTGCGCTGGGACAAGGACGTGCTTGAAGATGGTGCTATTTGACTGTGGGGATCAGCAGGTGCAGGGCTGGAGGCATCTTTGCATGCACCGTAGACAGGGGATTGGCTTGCACGCACAACAGTGGAAGAAGCAGTAGTGTCACCCGCAGACAGTGTTCCTTTTGCCTGGGGTTGGGCCCACAAAGTCGGGTGCTTTGCTGCCATGTACCGGACCATGCTGGTGGTGGTAAGGCTGGTAGTTTTGCTACCCCTGCTGATGCTGGCATGACAGGTGTTGCAAATGGCCTGTTTGGGGTTATCAGCGGAGTCTTTAAAAAATAACCAGACTCGGAAAGATCTCACAGTTGTACTGACAACTTCCGTCATGTTGGTGTTACGGGGAACAGTTGCACGCCTTCTGTCAGCAGACACCACACTGCTTCTTCCTACCGGAAGGGGTGCTACACCTCCCTCCCCCTATGTGCTGCTGTCCTTGCTCTGCATGTCCTCCTGCCAGGTTGGGTCAATTACTATATCTTCTACCACCTCATCTTCCACTTCCACACCCTGGTCCTCTTCCTGTTATTCCGGCAATTGTGTCTCATCATCCACCTCGTGACCATGGCTGCTCAAATATTTGTGCATCGCTACATGGAATCTCATCTTCAAGTGGACCAGGCGAAAGGCACGGCTCTTTAAATGGAAAAGTGAACAGCTCTTCAGAGTGTCCGAATGTGCTATCAGTTGTCTCAGGGAACTCAGCATGGTGGAAGGAAGGAGGATCAGGGTCAGGAATATGTGGTCCAGATTCATGGCTACTCCAAGGCTAGTTTCACATTAGCGTTTATGGCCGCAGCGTCGGGCTGCGCACGGCAGCCGCTAAGCCCTGCCCCCTGCCGCGCCTCTGCCGGTAGCTCCGCCTACGTATGCATGACGCTGCATGCGTCCCCTATCTTTAGCACTGGGGACGCAGGCCGTGCGCAGTATGCGGTTTGTGGCGCATGCGTCCATTTGACGCTGTGCTGAGCGCACCAAATTGCAACCTGTTGCGTTTGGTGCTGGTCGGTGCTCAGTGCAGTGTCAAATGGATGCATGTGCAGCCAAACGCATACTGCGCACGGCCTGCGTCCCCAGTGCTAAAGATAGGGGACGCAGGACGCATGCAGCGTCATGTGTCTGTAGGCGGAGCTACCAGCAGAGGTGCGGCAGGGGGCGGGGCTTAGCGGCGGTCATGCGCAGCCCGACACTGCGGCCGTAAACACTAATGTGAAACTAGCCTAACTTGACCGTGTGGAAGACAGGGTGCTGGTGGATAAGTAACTGGAAGTATTATCCGCTATCCAACCAACAACCTTTTCACACTGCTTGGGCTTCAATAGTGCTGTCTTAGTGCAGTCCCCTAGGACTTCAGAGACTAAGGTACAGCAAGAAGATATGAATGTTTTTGGTGGCCCAATTTCAGCTTGCCCACAGCCTCGGCATGCACCATCACGTCCACTTACCTATCCCTTGCCATGCGCCTTGCCCATTGTAAATGGACTAGAATATTACACACATTTACTACAAATGGCTGAATTGCGAGCGAACTTTTATGTGATACATGTGAGGGAAAACCACACGTTGGACTTTAGTTAAAAAATTTGGAATATGTAGGCCTAAAATGACCAGTTTCATCTGAAACCAATTTTGTTTCAGTCGGGTTTCATGAAACCAGATCCGACCAAAGTCGCTCAACTCTAGTGCTGAATATAACTAGCGTGACACACAGGAAAACACAAATACAGGCCTGAAATGGCCAAACTTGGAGCAAGCAGATATATGAGCTGGCAAGGAGATAACACACTGCCAAATATGTGGCCTGTATTCTTTTCTTTTTTATGCTAATTAGTGCTGTACATAACGAGAGTGAAACACAGGAAACCACTGGAATAACGGCCTGAAATGGCCAAACTTGGAGCACGCAGATATATGAGCTGACACGAAGATACCACACTGGCAAATATGTGGCCTGTTTTTTTGAAAAAAATGCAAAATAGTGCTGTATATAACTTGAGTGACAGACACCAAAAAAATGGAATACCGGTCTAAAATGCCCAAATTTTTAGCAGATGGATGGATGAGGCGTTTTACAGATATACCACACTGTAAAATATGTGGCCTTTATGTATTTTAATTTGCATTCAGCAAAATTGTGTCAAGAAATTGTGTAAGACACTCAAAAAAAATTCTACTCTACCGTACCACAAAAATGAAAGATTTCTCTGCGCACTCGAAAGTGATTTTTGGGACCCCTTTAAAATTGCTGGATTTTCACGCTGTGCTAAGAAAAGGATCTGGCTGTATTGTGCAGTGTCAAAAAGCAAATGGAGAAAAAAAAAAAAAGGACTCTGGATTGCTTTGCAATAAAATAAGGTCTATTAACCTTCAAAAAAAAACTTCCTAGCCAATTAGACCTGGGGCTAGGTATATATATATACACATATATATATATATCACATAGGTAGCAGCAGCAGAAAGGGAATGGACCCTCTTGATGTATGCAATGATATCTATATACACACACACAGTGCCCGCAGACCTTGCACTGATATGTCTAGAGCGACATACAATTCCCTGCCTACCTAAAACTGCAACCTATATACTCCCAAATTAGTCCTTAGAAGGACTGTGGGTTTAGCTGGATTTGAGTACTTTAGGATGGTAGAACCCACACTGACTAATACATCCCCAAATCTGACCCTATCTCAGCAGCAGCTCTCCCTACACTATCTAAATACGGAGCTGAATGGGGTGAGTAGTGTGGCATCCGGCTACTTATACCCCTGATGACGCTGTGCGGCCAGCCAATCACTACAAGACCACAACAAAGATGGTTGCGTTGTTACAGTGCCTGGCAGACAATCCCTGCATAGTGATTGGGTCTCTGAAGACCGCCAAAAAAGCTGGGTGGAGACCGAGTTCCCACCAAGTAATCCCGGAAATGCTCGAAGCTCACCGATTACCGTGATACATTCGCTCATCACTATTCCTAACAAAAATTTTTTTTTTTTCCAAAATTGTGCTTATGTAAAGTAGCCATGTGGGAAATGTTATTTATTAACTATTTTATGTGACATCTCTCACTAATATAAGGGGATAAAAATTAAAATTTTGAATATTGTGAAATTTTAAGAATTGTCGCCACATTTCCATTTTTTTCATAAATAAACGCAAGTCATAAAGAATAAATTTTACCACTAACATGAGGTACAATATGTTGCAAAAAACAATCTCAGAATCAGCGGGATCCGTTAAAGCATTCTAGAGTTATAACCTCATAAAGTGTTAGTGGTCAGAATTGTAAAAATTGGCCTGGTCATTAAGCTACAAATTGGCTCTGTCACTAAGGGGTTAAGAAAAAGTAAATTATTTTTCAATATCAACAATGATAAAAGCTAAAACAGTTTTCATTTCTTATTAATGTGCACTATATTTTACCTTTGCTAGTAGCAATAGTATCAGTTTTAAATTAACTTGTTTTAGTGATGAAGAGGCTTTCTTGTGTGGTCAGAAATTTGCTATTTCAGTTTATGTTAATTTGAAGAAGAAAAGAGACCATCAAATTGAATGTTTTTTTCATAATTTTCAACAACAATTCAATACAAATATTTCTAGTTTAGGTTTACAGCAGTGGTAGACTCATATACAGATGCTCAGAATTTTACTGAGAACAACAGGGCATGATTGGAAGATGGTTGACATAGTGTTACGCCCCTGTCCATGATCCATTCCTTGCTACACTCTCCACAGTCTGATGGCCTCTGCTGTGCTCCACATCAGCCTTTGCAGATGGCCTGGTGTGATCCCTTGTGAGCATCAGCCTGAGCATATATAAGGCTCAATGAGACACACTGTTTCTGGAACTTGTTTTGCTGCTCAGCGTTCTCCTGCACTCCACCTGCCTGCCTGTGGCTTCCTGGTGTCCTCTGCCTGCCTGCAATTTCCTAATGTCTTCGCCTGCCTGCAATTTCCCATGCTCTGCCTAAATACCTGCAGTATCTTGTCCTGTGGCTGACCAATCTGTTGCACTGATGCCCATGGTCCATGTGCCTACCCAGACCTTGGGCTTCGAGGATCCACCTCTTCGGAGGGGGGGGGGGGGTCTAAAACAAAATCTATCAATGCAGGGGAACAAACAGACATTGTAAAATAGAGATATTGAAAAAATATATATTTTGATGCAAGAACTTTTTTTATAAAGTATAAATCTAACAAAGTATTAGAAAAGCAAGCAAAGCCATTAAATATATTAGGGGGGCTCTATTGTATTTTTCTGGTATACTGTGTGTGTTTGACAGGATACTAAAGAAGCTCCTGTTTTCAATATGGAAAGTCATTCACTTGCTTTCTTCAGCCATGCCCAACTTTCATATGCAACTATGTAGCAATACTTCTATTAGTAATTTCTGCTTTTATTCTTATTTTGGATGTCTTCTAATTTTAGAAAAAAAATTAATAAAATGTTTATAAGTTTCATTGTTTATCCTGAATAAGATTAACACTGTTACTTGAGGAAGCACTACATATATTTAAATGACAGATGTTGCTAAGGCTAGATACCATCTCCAGTACTGATAAGCGAATTTGTTCAGAAAACGATCGCCACACAAATTCGGCACAAATATGGCACATTCGGATTTGTGATAAGAAGCCCAGGCAAAATTTAAGAAAATCGGCAAAAATTGGTAACATTCGGTGAAAGTGCGGTAAAATATTTGCATATCCACAAAAGTATTTTCAGCACTTTAGCAATGATAACAGTGGTGTATCATGAGCGTTTGACACATGTTTGATAAGGGGAGGGGGTTTGCAGAGCTCAGAGGATTGGGGTTCTGGTAAACAGTCATTTTATTTCCCTAACTTTATGCGTGCACAATGCAGCTAGCCAATCAGGGTGCAAGAAACACCCACAATGTACTGACACAACAGCTTGTGTCATTGGCTGCTGAAAGCACATGTCCTTCTCCATATAAATAGTGGACATCTTGTTTTAGTGCCATTTTGACACTAGCAGCACAGAGAAGCTGCTCCTGACACTGTTAGCAGCAAGATTTTAGCTAGTTAGCTAGGCGGTTGTATATCAGTCAGATAGTGTAGCTGGCTACTGTCCATTGTGGCTGTTAAATTTACCTTCCAGCTTATTATTTTTGGCCACAGACAAAGCCAGCATGGCACATGCCCTACAAGTGTGCTGTGCACTGCTTCTATTGTGCACCATGCATGAGTATAGCATTCTAAATATTTTTTCAGTAGCTAAGTGTTGAATGGTCTGCCGCATCCCACATTGTCATGCTGTGCTATGGTGATATGAGACCATCTACAGACCTAAGGCACATTAAAAAAAAAATTAATTTTTCAGTTGCAAAAAATTAGACAACTCGCCGCATCACACTTTCTCATTTTGTTGGGTTGAAATTAAGCTGTAGAGGCCAGATCCAGAGGCCACCACAAATCCTTCTGTTCCTAGTGTCATACAGTAGGAGACCTGACTTTCAAATAGTTAGTAGCATAGTGATATAGAGACCTGATCCATAGGCCACAAAAATTTTTCTGCTAATATTGCAAATTCGGCGATCGTAATCCAAACAGAACATTGAAATATTCGCTCGTCTCCAGTCATGTAACAGCAATTCTCAAAAAAAATGTATAGTGTGTGGCTTGTGTATGACAATTTTTAGCTGCGATTTGACTAAAAAGAATGAAAAAAAATGTTACACCTCAGCTACTGACTACAGATACAACATGTAGTGAAGTCTAAGAGGTTGAACTCATTTGTTACTTGCGACCAAAGATCCAACAGGGCTAGATTTTTTGATTACGTAATGTAATGATACAATTTGACAGTGTGATTTTCATATCACCACGTAGCCCTGGTCTTAACTCCTTTAACCCCAATGGTGGTTTGCATGTTAATGACTGGGCCAATTTTTACAATTCTGACCACTGTCCCTTTATGAGGTAATAACTCTGGAACGCTTCCATGGATCCCAGTGATTCTGACGTTGTTTTCTCGTGACATTTTACTTCACGGTAGTGGTAAAATTTCTTTGATATGACTTGCATTTGTGAAAAAATGGAAATTTGGAGAAAATTTCGCAATTTTCCAACTTTGAATTTTCGTGCCCTTAAATCACAGAGATATGACACATAAATACTAAATAAGTATATAAGGTTCCATATTCCCTTAGCATGGATTTCACTTTGGCAAAAATAATGGATTGCTAAGGGTGGGATTATGATATATTGTGTTGAATTATAATACCGATTTGGGGTTTTTGATTCCATTTTGTACCATTGCAATTTCATTATGTATGTGCAGTGATCCCACTCCCCTATTTTCTGTGTCATCCCTGGTCTCTGATCACATGATTGTACTTTTAATATGTACTTTTTTTGCACCTGGATTAATAAAGAGCAAATCATTTTGATATTATAAATTTGACTTACTTGAATTGATTGTTTGGGCGTTGTACTCCAAATTTCTATATAGGTTCATATACTGTTTCAAGGGAGTTGTCCTTCTATTACGTCCCTTGAACATTCTCTTTTCAGTATTGGAAAAAGCACTATGTTCACTATTGTGTTGGATTGTGTTAAACTAAATAAGTAACATTTCCCACATGTTTACTTTACATCAGCACGATTTTGGAACCAAATTTTTTTTTTATTAGTAAGTTATAAGGGTTAAAAGCTGACCAGCGATCTCTCATTTTTACAACAAAAATTGCAAAACCTTTTTTTTAGGAACCACATCACATTTGAAGTCACTTTGAGGGGTCTATATGATAGAAAATACTCAAAATTGACACCATTTGAAAAACTGCACCCCTCATGGTGCTCAAAATCACATTCAAGAAGTTTATTAACCCTTCAGGTGCTTCACAGGAACTTTTGGAATGTTTGAAAAAAAAAATGAACATTTAACTTTTTTCACAAAAAATCTATTTCAGATCCAATTTTTTTTATTTTAACAAGAGTAACAGGAGAAATTGGACCCCAAAAGTTGTTGTCCAATTTGTTCTGAGTACGCCTAAACCCCATATGTGGTGGGAAAACCACAGTTTGGGATCATGGCAGAGCTCGGAAGGAAAGGAGCGCCGTTTGACTATTTCAAACTAAAATTGGCTGGAATTGATGCCATATCAGGTTTGGCGAGCCCCTAATGTGCCTAAGCAGTGGAAACCCCCCACAAGTGACACCATTTTGGAAACTAGACTCCAAAAGGAAATTACTTAGATGTGCGGTAAGCACTTTGAACCCCCAAGTGCGTCACAGAAGTTTTTAACAGAGCCATAAAAATACAAAATCATTTTATTCACAAAAATGATTTTTTTTTGCCCCCAATTTTTTATTTTCACAAGGGTAACAGGAGAAATTGTACCCCAAAAGTTGTCCAATTTGTCCATAGTACACCAATACCCTATATGTGATGTAAATCACTGTTTGGGCACACAGTAGAGCTCGGAAGGGAAGGAGCACGGTTTGACTTTTTCAATGAATTGGCTGGAATTAAGATTGGACGCCATGTCGCCTTTGGAGAGCCCCTGATGTACATAAACAATGGAAAGCCCCCAATTCTAACTCCAACCTTAACCCCAACACACCCCTAACCCTAATTCCAGCCCTAACCGTAACGCTAACCACAAACCTAACTAACACACCCCTAACCCTAATACCAACCCTAACCTTAGCCCCAACCCTAATGGGAAAATGGAAATACTTTTTTTATTTTTCCCTAACTAAGGGGGGTGATAAAGGGGGTTTGGCTTACAATATATAGCGGGTTTTTATGTTTGGCAGCTGTCACACGCTAAAATACAAATTTTATTGAAAAAAGTTTTTGCATCACCACATTTTGAGAGCTATAATTTTTCCATATTTTGGCCCACAGAGTCATGTGAGGTCTTGTTTTTGTGGGACGTTTTTATCGGTACCATTTTCAGGCACATGACTTTTTATCGCTTTTTTATTACGATTTTTGTGAGGCAGAATGAACAAAAACCAGCAATTCACGAATTTCTTTTGGGTGTGGTATTTATACCAGCAGTTTTATTCTTCGGGTTAGTATGATTACAGCGATACCTCATTTATATTTTTTTTATGCTTTGGCACTTTTATACAATAAAAACTATTTTATCTAAAAATATTTTTGCATCGCTTTATTCTGAGAGCTTTAATTTTTTAATTTTTTTGCTGATGACGCTGTTGTATAGCGCCTCGTTTTTTGCGGGAAAAGATGATGTTTTCAGCGGTAACATGTTTATTTATATCTGTCTTTTTAATCATGTATTATTCCACTTTTTGTTCGGAGGTATGATGATAAAGCATTGTTTTTGGCCCTTTTTCCCTTTTTTTATATTTTTTATGGTGTTCACTGAAGGGATTAACTGAAGGGGCAGTTTTATAGGTCGGGTCATTATGGACGCGGGAATGTTAAATCTGTACTTTTTGTTTTTTTATTTACATAAAGAAATATATTTTTTGGAGCAATATTTTTTTCTTTAGTTATGAATTTTTTAAAAAAATATTTTTGCACGTTAATTTTTTTTTTTACTTTGTCCCAGGGTGGGACATCACTACATATTGTCAGATCGCTCATCTGACACTTTGCAGAGCACTGTCAGATCAGCGATCTGACAGGCAGTGCAGGAGGCTTGCTGGGGCCTGCTCTCAGTAGGCACTGACAAAGCCATCTCTATGCGGGACCCAGAAGGACCTCGCAGCCATATTGGATCCATGGGCCTGCAGGGAGGAGGCCCATGGAACAATGTTTTCACATTGCGTTGTTCTGAGGGTCTCAGGAAAGCATGCAGGGAGCCCCCTCCCTGCACAATGCTTCCCCATGCCATGGAATGCTGCCATCATGTTTGATCGCAGTGAGCTAGGTGTTAAAGTGCTGGGAGCGGCCCGTGACTGCCCCTGGCACTTAGTGCCGGGTGTCAGCTATGATAATCAGCTAACACCCGGCCGCGATCAGCCGCGCTCTCCCCGTGAGCACGGCTGATCGCGTCTGACATACTATCCCGTCCATGGGCATTAAGGCCCAGTGCACATGGACGGGATAGTACATCATATGTCAGAAAGAGGTTAAGGTTTATTTAGACAGACTGATCAAGTACACCTTTATCGGTCAGCAAATGTTTAATAGCCTATTTAAATAGGTAGAAAAAATAAATGATGCACACTGAGCAATCTGTAATAAATTGCTTGATGTACATAGTCTGCTATGATTCTGGGTAGTGCGAGTCCAGTTCACGCAGAACAGTTCACTGCGGAAAGCGATGATTTTTTTGTGCTGCACAAAAGACCATATCACCCAATGAATCAGTTTTCCTATTTCATTGGGTGATAGTCAGCTGGCTTACACTGAAAGTGAAACAAGTGTTTTTAACAACTCTTGTCCACAATTACCTGTTAGTGTAAATGCAGCTTTAGTTTCTTGTGCTTGCAAAATGCAGCCAAGATGTGTTCAGTGGAGCACATAAAAAGTACTGTTGTCTTAGGCTATGTTCACACTGGGTGTTTTTGCAGCTTTTTGCTATTTAAATACCAATTTTTAGCTGCATTTGACAGTACCAGCTATGTCTATGAGATGTCAGAAATCTCATGCACACAGCTTTAATTTTTTGTCATGAGTATTTTGCTGCGTTTTTTGGACATAGCGCATGTCACTTCTTTCAGTGTTTTTTCAGTGATGAATTGAATTGAATGGGTGGTGAAAAAACACTGCATAAATGCAGGTGGCAGAAAGTTCTCACGCTCGTGGTGCCATTAGAAAGGTTCTGGAAGCTCTCAGTCAATTAACTCACTTCACCAAACTGACGTCAGCACAAGTGCCATGGGAAAGTTTCTAAGTTGAAGGTGAAATGAGCTTATTGGCTGTGGACTCCCAAGATCTTTCTGATGGCACCGTGAGCACTTTCTCACGCTCTCGGTGATGTCAGACAGGTTGTAGGAGTTCAGTGGGAGACACTGAGCACATGTTGCTCAGTGTCTCTCCTGGATGTCAGGCTGTATGGTGGCATCATGAAACAATGCTCCTGCCATTTAGATGTAGCAGAGCTACACCTGTCATGGGACAAATGGGTTGTTATCTTCTCTGCAGACAGGTGAGGAATATGGTTGTTTATTATTTTAATTCTCTCGCAGGGGGCAATGGCATCACTGGAATGAGCAATGCAGTAAGTATGTTTTAATTAAGATTTATTAAAGGAGTGTGTCATTCTTTCAATTAAAGAATTTTATTCTGTGTGTGTGTGTGTGTGTTTATACAATATGACTATGGGGTTAGTAATTGGGGTGTCTTATAGATGCCTCTCTATTACTAACCTCTGGACTTGATGTCACCTGACAAAACAAAGGTGACATCAAACCCCCTCCCAACTATTAACCCACTTGCCACCGCATCAGGACAATGCATCTTTTCTGGGGAGCCTGAGAGCTGATGTTTTTAGCCTGGGGTGTGCCAATGTCCATGACCCTTTCTTAGGCTATTAATATCAGCCCACAGCTGTCTTCATAGCCTTTGCTGGTTATTAATTCTAGGGGGACCCTACATCATTTTTTGGGGGTCCCCCATTTTAATAGCCAGTAAAGGCTAAGTATACAGCTGTGAGCTGAGATTAATAGCCTGGGAAGCTCCATGGGTCTCCCTTCCCAGGCCCCCGCCGTCGGCTTTCCTGCTGTTGGTTAAGAAAATTACGCAGGAGGCCACGTAATTTTTTTCTGAAAAATAATCTCTTCATAATTAAATACATGTACAGTAAGCTGCACAAGCACTGTACTCATATGTCAACAACATCTATATATCTATTCTATGTGTATATACTGTGTATGTAATCCATCTATTCTTTCTTGTCAGGTCCTGCTGGGATTTTACCGTGCACAACTGCTGAATTGCCGGCTTTTCATCTATTTATCAATTAATCTATTATCCATGCTGTGATTTTTTTTTCCAGTCCGATTGGGATCTACAGGTATGGTTCTACAGGAAGTAGGTTTTTTTTCTCCGAGGCACTAAACTTTATTAGCATGCACAAAAAGACAAAAGTTAGCCCAAATAATGCATGATAAAAAATGCACCAAAAAATGCGTTTTTGTCGCAGCTTCTTTCCTGCCAAGAAATCAGGTTTTGGTGCAGAAAAAAATGCAGCAAAAACTCCCAGTGTTAACTTAGCCTTAAACTACTCATGCCACAGCCCTTTTTTGATTTTGCGTTTGTTTTTCGCTCCCCTCTTACCAGAGCCATAACTTTATTTTTAAATCAATATGGCCATATGAGGGCTTGTTTTTTGTGGGACGAGTAGTACTTTTGAACAACACCATTGGTTTTACCAAAAGGGAAAAAAATTCCAAGTGCAGTGAAACTGCAAAAAAAGTGCAATTTCACAACTTTTTTTTGTATTTTTTTTACCATGTTCACAAAATGTTAAAAGTGACTTAACTTTATGATTATCCAGGTCATTACGAGTTTATAGACATCAAATATGTCTAGGTTCTTTCTTATTTAAGTGGTGAAAAAAAAATCCAAATGGTGAAAAAAAAATTGCTCAAAATTCCGAGATCCATAGCGTCTCCATTTTCCGTGATCTCAGGTTGGGTGAGGACTTATTTTTTGTGTGCCGAGCTGGGGTTTTATTGATACTATTTTGGTGCAAATATGATTTTTTGATCGCCTGTTTTTGCATTTTAATGCAATGTCGTGGTGACCAAAAAAACTTAATCATGGCATTTTGTCTTTTTTCATCTATACGACGTTTAGCGATCAGGTTAGTCCTTTTTTTATTGATAGATCAGGCGATTCTGAATGTGGCGATACCAAATTTGTGTAGGTTTGATCTTTTTATTTTTAAAGGGGCAAAAGGGGGGTGATTAATGGTAATATTTTTTTAATTTTTTTTTTTTTTTTTTTTTTTTACTTTTGGCATGCTTCAATAGTCTCTAAGGGAAACTTGAAGGTTCCATAACCCGATCAGCTCTGCTACATACAGGCGATGATCAGATCACCTGTATGTAGCAGAAGTACTCACTTGTGGTCGGCGCTCATAGCAATTGGCAATGACAACCATAGAGGTCTACAGGAGACCGCTGGTTGTCATGCCAACCCACTTTAGACCAGCGATCACGTAACAGGGATCAGTGGAGGGCAGATTTCCGGCCCGATGGCCTGAAGCATGAAGGTATTTGATGGGCTAATAGGTGCGGTTGGATCAAAACAGCTGACATGCACTGGGAAAGATGTTGGCTCACCGCCAGAGCCAACATCAAAAGGGAGAGAAGTGACATGCGCCATACTAGTACAGCGCATGTCAGAAAGGGGATAAAGGGGAGTTGTGAGGTCCAATAAAGCTATTGACTACAAGTTGGCAGATCCTGGGAGAAAAAGTTTGATTTTTCCAGGGTGCCGTACTTTCAGTACTGAAGCCGGGCATCTTTATAATGCTGTTATCCTGCATATTAAACCAATATCTGCAGGATAATTTCATTATTGGACCTGACAGGTTCCCTGTAAACAAATATTTTTAATAACCATTCCATTACAGTTTCTCTTTTCTTTAGTTAACTTTCTGTGCCATGTAACAATTTCAACTATTTTACAACCAAAATACATAATGTCTCTCATAAAAGTATAAGTTCAACTTAAATTTTGTGATTTATGCCGTGTACATGTGCACTTTTCTAATGCTTTGTTTATAGAATTGCATATTATTATAGCATCTTATAAGAAGTAGGCTGAAATATACTAATGGTGTGATTATTCCTTACTGAAACCTTACAACCTTTTCTTCTGCATCTATAAAATAATGAGACTCATAATTATCTTGCCCACTGAAGTTATATTTATTTTTTAACAAGCCATACACATTCACTTTCCATATGTCTTAGGGCTGCGTTGATTTACAAGAGAAATAAATTATTTCTAGGATGAAAGTTAATTTAGACCTTTTAGAGGGAACTTTATATCACTAGTACATTGTTCCCGCTCAATATATTGATTGCGAATACAAAAGAGCTTATTATTTGCACGGTACATTTCTCAAAAAGCAAGACTGATCTATGCCTGCACACATCTTGGAGGTGTAATATACTAATCACCCTTAAGAACTCTGTGGCGTCTGTGAGCCATAATACATCTACAAAAGTTGCTCCTTTTTCTTGTACTCTATCTTGAGCATAAATTCCGCACAAATGCAAAAGCCTTGGCGATACATTTACATACTAACTAGAATAGGCAGCAGCATTTCTAATGACTATATGTATGCATACAAATTGACTTGCAAGATTAAATACAATGATATTTGTAACTGATATATGGGTAATATCGCTCATAACGCTTTAAGGAACAAAAAATTGTCAACAATATAAAGCTGAGTCCTAGTTAAAACAACCCTTTGATCTAAATCGATGAAACATTAAGACTGTAGAAAAAGGTTAACCAAAAAAAAATTAAAAATCATTGTGGCTTATTAATACAGGGTTTTTAATGCACAGGAGAATTTTAAGGAAAGGAGGCACAGCAGTCACAGTAGTATTTCCATGAACATTGCGCGCTTATTGCAATGACCAGACTTGTTTGTAGCACATACTATACACAAGTCCTACCTTGTCTATTTTTTTACATGTTCTCTCTTTACGATGTGTCCTTGCTTTGTTGATTTGCCCAGGATGACCATAACGTAAATCGATCTTTGTCTAAGGAGTAGTGTTGAGCGATACCGTTCGATACCCAAAAATATCGTATCGGATGGTATCGCCCGATACGAAAAAAATATTGGGTATCGCCGATTCCGATACCGGAAGTCCAATTCAAGTCAATGGGACTTCCGGTATCGGAATTTAAAAAAGCCCTTTATTTCCTTGTTGGCTAGTTCTACGTAATTGAAAACAAATAAGAGTCATGTAGAATGTATTGTGGGAGGTGGAAGAGACATTAAAGGCATAGTGGTTTATTCAAATCACATGACATAGCATTAGTTCCAATTTTTTTTTCAAGACGTTCGGAGTTAAAAAGATATTGACTATTAACTTTTTTATATTTTGTCAGATATGTATGTTTCACAACTTCCATGCTCTTCACCTTCTTTTGTACTTCTCCCACACTTTCTCCTTCATGATCCGCAGCAGTAGCATTTTTTTCATCAACTGTTTCTTCACCTTATTCATCTTCTTCACCTTCTTCCCATTAATTTTTTTTTTCCATTCGTCATATTCTTCTTATTCAGCTATTATTAATTTTCATATGCTATTTCTTCATCTTCTTCCTATTCTTTTTCTTCATTTTCTTATGGTGACAGGCATTCCTGTAGTACTTATCTATAAAAGTTATAAGATTACACCTTACGTTCTGCCTGTCAAAAAAGATTTACAACAGGATTTGTCCGCGTTCAGTTTGGCCTGCAGCAGCAGGCATTTTCCAGGGGCACCACGAGGAGGAACGGACTCACCCCCATTTACTGCTTAGTCTTCTTCTGCTTATAATTTTGATTTCTTCTATGCTGATTTTTAGTCTTATGCTTAATGTTCTTCTTTCTGTTCTTCTGCTTTTGCTTCTTCTGCTTCTTGTTCTTCTGTCTTTTGTTCTGTATCTTGGTGGTTGTCTTCATGTTCTTTGTACTCTTGGTCTTATTATTTAGGGTCATATTTCTGGTCTTCTTTGGTGTGGTCTTCAGGGTCGTCATCAGGGTCGTCGTCATGGAGATCAATAAGGATTACCAAAGACAATTTCAAAAAGCTTGATCTTGGAAATGTAGCAGAAGGTACAAGAAGGCTGAGAAACTGGCGAGAACCAGCTGACAGTACTGGAACCCCTAGTGGCAGCAGAAGAAACAAGAGCCAATGGCACTACCGAGGACCAACTGACTGTGATGGACCACGGTTACTAAGCAGAAGGTACCTGTGCTAAAAAGCACTACCAAGGACCAGCTGACGGTGCTGGACCTCGGATACCGAGATGGAGGCACCTAGGCCAAAGGCTCTGGCGAGAACCAGCTGACGGTGCTGGCACCCGGATGGGTAGCAGAAGGAACAAGAGCCCAATGGCACTACCGAGGATCAACTGACGGTGCTGGACCACAGTTACTAAGCAGAAGGTACCTGTGCTAAAAAGCACTACCAAGGACCAGCTGACGGTGCTGGACCTCGGATACCGAGATGGAGGCACCTAGGCCAAAGGCTCTGGCGAGAACCAGCAGACAGTGCTGGAACCCAGGTGGGTAGCAGAAGGTACCCATCCAAAGCAAAGTAGCCAGGCCGCAAGCCGGCCGCAGTTACCGAAACCCACAGTCCTACAGAGGGTCCATGTCCCATTGGCACTACGGATCCAGCCTTCAGTGCCAGTTCCTGCAGCCCACATAGGAGTCACCTAAACTGCAGGCACCTTAGAGTCGGCTAACCCGGCCGCAAGACGACAGGACAACGGATTGGTGGCATAGTGACCTTGACACTACCCGGAAACAGCTGGCATGCTGGAACCTGGCTGGGCAACAGGGAGTACCCGTGCCAAAGACACTGCCGAGCACCAACTGGCGCTGTTGGAACCCAGGGACAACCATGGTGAAGGCCGAGGCCTACTTGGTGGTAGTTTTAGATTGTTTGTAGGCTACAAAAGACTGTCAACTTGCTCCAATTAGGCATCTGTCTACACTCTGTATCTAGGATTTCACGTGACCACCAACACCGCCAGTTTATGCGTACAGTAGCTGTCTGCCCAATCCACATTCCCACCGCTTGCAGTGGGAAGGTGGACAGCGCAGGAGACAGTGCCGGACACACATTGGGGGGATCAGCTCACGTAACAGAACACCAAGCACACAGGAACAAGTGTGGAATGTGTGGATAGCAACTGTGAGCAGGAACTGGCGGTGTTGGAGGTCAGGGGAAATACTAGAGACAGAGTGGAGACAGAGGCCAAATCAGAGAATGTTTAAATCTAAAGTAGTTACAATTTGGAGGCAGCAGCAGTTTGCCCTCCACACAGCAGGGGATCAGCTGACGTTACCGAACCCCACTTTCACATGAACAAGTGTATTTTTCTGTGTGGACAGCACTTCCGAGTAACAACTGACGATGTTGGAGCCCAGGGATAGTCATTTTGTAGGCTAAGGCCTACTTGGAGGCAGTTTAAGATAAGACGTTGTTAGAATTTGGAGGCAGCAGGAGAGTTTGCCGTACACACAGCAGGGGATCAGCTGACGTTACCGAACCCCACTTACACATGAGCGAGTGTTTTGTCTGTGCGGACAGCACTTCTGTGCACCAACTGGCGGTGTCAGAGCCCAGGGAAAATCAGGTAGTAGGCCGAGGCCTACTTGGAGCCAGGTGTAAATCTGAGGTTGTTTGACTGTGGAGGGAGCAGGACACTTTGCCATACACACAGCAGGGGATCAGCTGACGTTACCGAACCCCACTTACACATGAGCGAGTGTTTTGTCTGTGCGGACAGCACTTCTGAGCACCAACTGGCGGTGTCAGAGCCCAGGGAAAATCAGGTAGTAGGCTGAGGCCTACTTGGTGGCAGTTTTCGATTGTTTCTAGACTACTACTAACTGTCAACGTACTCCAATTAGGCCTCTGTCTTCACTCTGCTTCGAGTATTTCCTCTGGCTTCCAACCACGCCAGTTGCTGCTCTGAAATGCCATCTGCACAACCCACACTTGTTCCTGTGTTACTGGGGTTCTGTAACAGCAGCTTCTCCCTAGAGGTGAGTTAGGCAATGTCTCCTGCTCTGTCCACTTTTCCACTACAAGTAGTGGGAATGTAGACAAAGCAGGAGACATTGCCGGACTCACCTCTGGAGATGAGCAGATGTTACAGGACCCAAGTAACACAGGAACAAGTGTTGATTGTGCAGACGGCACTTGAGAGCAGAAACAGGCGGTGTTGTAGGCCGGAGGAAATACTCAAAACAGAGTGGAGACAGAGGGCAAATCAGAGAACATATTAAATCATAGAATCATAGAATCGTAGAGTTGGAAGGGACCTCCTGGGCCATCTGGTCCAACCCCCTGCTCAAAGCAGGATTCGCTAAATCATCCCAGTCAGATGTCTGTCCAGCCTCTGTTTGAAGACTTCCATTGAAGGAGAACTCACCACTTCTCGTGGCAGCCTGTTCCACTCATTGATCACTCTAACTGTCAAAAAGTTTTTTCTAATATCTAATCTGTGTCTCCTCCCATTCAGTTTCATCCCATTGCTTCTAGTCTTTCCTTGTGCAAATGAGAATAAAGTTGAGCCTTCTACAATGTGACAGCCCTTTAGATATTTGTAGACAGCAATTAAGTCTCCTCTCAGTTTTCTCTTTTGCAAACTAAACATTCCCAAATCCTGCAACCTTTCCTCATAAGACAGGGTTTGCAGACCGGTCACCATTCTGGTCGCTCTTTTCTGAACTTGCTCCAGTTTGTTGATGTCTTTTTTAAAATGTGGTGCCCAAAACTGGACACAATATTCCAGATGAGGTCTGACCAAAGAGGAGTAGAGGGAAATAATGACTTCACGTGATCTAGACTGTATGCTTCTGTTAATACATCCTAGAACTGCATTTGCCTTTTTTGCTGCTGCATCACACTGTTGACTCATATTCAGTCTGTGATCTATTAGTATACCCAAGTCTTTTTCACATGTGCTGTCACTTAGCCCTATTCCTCCCATTCTATATATGCTTTTTTCATTTTTATTGCCCAGATGTAGTACTTTGCATTTCTCCCTGTTAAAAACCATTCTGTTAGTTACTGCCCACTTCTCCAGTTTATTTAAATCTTTTTGAATCCTCTCTCTCTCTTCTCTAGTATTAGCTATCCCTCCTAGCTTTGTGTCATCAGCAAATTTAATCAGTTTACCCTCAATTCCTTCATCTAAATCGTTGATAAAGATGTTGAACAATACAGGGCCCAGGACAGAGCCCTGTGGTACCCCACTTGAGACATTCTTCCAACTGGATGTGCAGCCATTTACGACCACTCTTTGGGTCCGATCACTAAGCCAGCTATGAATCCACCTAACAGTTGCCTTGTCCATTCCATACTTAGTCATTTTTTCAATAAGGATTGTATGAGAGACTTTGTCAAATGCTTTGCTGAAGTCAAGATATACTATATCTACAGCATTTCCTTGATCCACCCAATCAGTGATACCGTCATAGAAGGAAATTAAGTTAGTCTGACATGACTTATTAGTTACAAACCCATGCTGACTCTGTTTGATCACTTCATTCTTATCCAGGTATTGACTTACATGTTGTTTAATAATTTGTTCAAAGATCTTTCCTGGTATAGAAGTCAGACTCACCGGCCTATAGTTGCCTGGGTCCACCTTCTTCCCCTTTTTGAAGATAGGAACAACATTTGCTCTTCTCCAGTCTTCTGGCACTTCTCCTGTTCTCCAAGAATTTTCAAAGATTATGGAGAGTGGTTCAGAAATTTCTTCTGCTATCTCCTTCAGTACTCTGGGGTGTAATTCATCTGGACCTGGAGATTTGAATTCATTTAGGTTAGCTAAGTGTTTCCTCACTATCTTTCTGTTTATAGATATCCTGGATTCTTCTATTCCCTTAATAGGACAGTGAATAACAGTTGGTGTTACATTTCCTTTCTGAGAGAAAACAGATGCAAAATAGGAATTTAAAAGTTCAGCCTTCTCAACATCCTGTCTTACCATTTCATCATTTTCATCCTGTAAAAATCCTATAGCATCTTTGACTTTTCTTTTACTTTTGACATAGCCCCAAAATCCTTTATTATTGCTTTTGACATCTCTTGCAATCCTCAATTCATTTTCAGCTTTAGCTAATCTGATTTGTGCCCTGCAGATTCTGCAGACAGCATTATATTCTTCTTTAGATATGCCTCCCTCTTTCCATTTTATAAACATTTTTTTCTTCCTTTTTAGCATGTGCTTAAGTTCTGTGTTCACCCATCCTGGTTTCCTTAAATGCTTCCTATTCTTCCCTCTTTTCGGAATTGTTAACAACTGTGCTTTGAGAATTTCATTTTTCAAGATTTCCCATCCTTCCTGGACATTTTTGTCTTTAAGGATATCCAGCCATTGGATTCCTCCAATTATCTTTCTGAATCCCTTAAAATCTGCCTTTCTGAAATCTAACCTTGACGTCTGAGTCTTCACAGGTCTTCCGCCTCTAGTTATCCAAAATTCTAAAATAGCATGGTCGCTACCTCCTAGGGTTCCAGCCACTTTTACCTCCTCAACCATTTCCTCCCTGTTTATAAGGATTAGATCCAAGGTAGCAGTTCCCCTTGTTTTCTCCCCTACCTTTTGGAAGATAAAGTTGTCAGCAAGAGAGGATAAGAATTTCCTTGACCTGTTAGTTTTGCCTGAGAGAGATTCCCAACAAATGTCTGGATAGTTGAAATCTCCCATGCAACTATGTCACATTTTTTGGAGAACTTGGCCATTTGATGCATAAAGAGTTCATCCATATCTTCAGCTTGCACAGGCGGCCTGTAGTAAATGCCTAAAATGGTGTCCTTTCCAAATCAGAGGTAGTCAGAAGTTGTAGGCAGCAGGAGAGTTTGCCGTACACACAGCAGGGGATCAGCTGACGTTACCGAACCCCACTTACACATGAGCGAGTGTTTTGTCTGTGTGGACAGCACTTCTGAGCAACAACGGGCATTGCTGTAGCCCAGGAAATAAAGTTCAGGTCATAGAAACATGAACACAACAGGAGACCTGGATCCTGTTGCCAGCCAATTATTTATTCTGGAAGAGGACTGGCAAATTCAGGTGAGATCCAGGCCTTGTTCATTTTCAGAAAAGTAAGCCGGTCAACATTATAGGCGGATAGTCGCGTGTGACGGTCTGTTACCACACCACCTGCAGCACTAAAGACACGTTCCAATAATACACTGGCAGCAGGGCAAGCCAGCACCTCCAATGCATACTGGCTAAGCTCTGGCCATGTATCCAGCTTAGAGACCCAATACTTGAACGGGGAAGAGCCGTCTGGGAGTACACTAACAGGGCAAGACAAGTAGTCTGTCACCATCTGACGGAAACGTTGCCTCCTGCTGACTGTGATGGTGTAGCAGTTTGTGGCGGTCCCACAAAACTTTTCCACATTTGGGCCACACTGGCCTTGCCTTGTCCTGCGGCACTGCCTCTGCTACCTCTTTGTGCAGAGCTTCCTCCACTGCCTCTACCCACATGGCTGCTTTGAAAAGCACTACCAGCAACACTTGCGGTGGGAATGGAGAACATGATGGCCTGCACAAGTGTTTCTTGGCACTCCCGCATTTTACACTCCCGGTTCAACTGTGATATGAGGCTTTGTAAGTTGTCCCGGTAGCGAGGATCTGGGAGGGTGTACACCCAATAATCAGCCGTGTGGAGAATGTTGGCGATGCGGCGGTCATTTACCAAGCACTGCAGCATGAAATCAACCATGTGCTGCAGACTGCCAACTGGACCGGAAATTCTATCCCCAGCTTGAGGCAGCATCTCAGCCTGCTCAGCATCACCCCACCCTAGCTGTACACACTGACTACTAGAGCCTTGTGTACCTCCCTCCTCTGGAGAGATGTGTTCCTCCTCCTCCATTGACTCCTCGTCATCCTCCTCACTAAGTGTCCCCTGCCTGGGCCTTTGTGTGGAAGCACGTTGCGCAGACTTGCCAGAAGCAGATGGCATTTCTGACTTCACATCATCGACCTCTTCAAAAACCTCCTCACTTAGTGCTTGTAAGGTTTTTGAAGCAGACAGTTAAGGGGGACAGTCATGCTGACTAGTGCATCATCTGCACTGGCCATCCGCATGGAGTCATCAAAGGCACGCAAAGCTTGGCAGATGTCCCTCATAGTGGCCTACTCAGTGGTGGTGAAGTGTGTCTGGCGTACAGTGCGACTTGTTTGCGCCTGATGCAGCTGGTACTCCATTACTGCTGCCTACTGCTCACACTACCGCTCCAACATATGTAACGTTGAATTCCACCTGGTGGGGAGGTCACATATGATGCGATGTTCTGGCAGGTGGAATCGGCGTTGCAGAGATGCAATGCGCGATCTTGCCATGCTGGAACGCCGCAAGTGAGCACACTCTAGGCGAACCTTGTGCAGCAGTGCATCAAGATCCGGATAGTCCCTCAGAAAGCTCTGCACGACCAAATTGAGCACGTGTGCCAGACATGGTATGTGAGTGAGGTTGCCTAGGCCCAGAGCTGCCACTAGATTTCGGCCATTTTCACTCACTACCAAACCTGGCTGGAGATTCGCTGGCACAAACCACACATCGCTCTCCTGCTTGATGGCATTCCAGAGCTCCTGTGCTGTGTGGCTCCGATTCCCCAAAGAAATTAATTTAAGGACGGCCTGTTGACTTTAGGCCACACCTGTGCTCATATCTGGCTTAACAGGCTCATGCAGTGCTGATTCCGAGGAACTAGATTAGGAGGAGGACTCAATATGTACAGACTGCATTCCTGCAATCCTTGGAGTTGGCAGAATACGTACAGAGCCACTCTCCAGATCTGTACCCGGCTCCACAACATTGACCCAATGGGCAGTGAGGGAAAGGCATCATCCCTGTCCATGGCTACTGGTCCACGCATCGGTGGTCAGGTGGACCTTGCTACTGACGGCGTTTAGTAGTGCATTTTTAATTTTTCCCTCCACATGCTTTTGCAGGGAAGGGACGGCTTTGCCTGCTGAAATAAAAGTGGCTGGGCACATTGTATTGTGGAACTGTCAATGACATCAAGTTCCCGGAAGGTGTCAGTCTCCACCAGCCTGAATGACAGCATCTCAAGGGCCAGTAGTTTGGCAATGCCGGCATTCAGAGCCAGTGCTCGGGGATGGTTTGCCGAGTATGGCCGCTTTTTCTCCCATGCCTGTGCTACCGATTGCTGGTGAGTGGCCTGGGAGTGTGCTGATGACTGAGAACGTGGTTCAGTGGGTGGAATTTCACTGGGTCTCTGGACAACAGTGGCAGAGGTTCTTCCATGGCGTTCCAGTGAGGAAGCCGAACCAGCTGTGTGTGAGCTGGAGGAAGAGGCCCCAACATGAGCTTAAGAGGTGGTAGGTGCTGCTGGAGGTTGGCCTACATCTTCAGTCTGTCTGTGTAACTCCACCTCGTGCTTGGTACGCACATGTTTCCACATATTTGTGGTATTGAGGTTGCTCACATTTTTCCCTCGTTTAACTTTCCGATGACACAGCTTGCATTTGACAAAGCAAATGTCATCTGCAACTGTGTCAAAAAAAGACCAAGCACTGCAAGTCCTGGGAGCGCCCGTTTTGTGTTTTGGAAGAGGATTGCTCCTCACGGGTGCCAAAGTGGAGGCTACAGGCAACCAAGTCTGCCCCCGCCCTCTCCTTCCTCTTTTGGCCGTTCGGGGAATCTCTTCCTCAGAGCTGCTCCCACCACCTTCCTGTGGCTGACGCCATGATGGGTCAAGGACCACATCATCTCCACTCCCCTCGTCAAGCACCGGCTGGTCTTGGGTTGTCTCGCCAGCACCGTACGCACCAGAAATTGGCAACTGAGTCTCATCATCATCAGATAAGCACTGAGGTGTGCTGACAATAGGCACTGGCCCACCCGCCTCTTCAGATTCAGAGGGACAAAGCAGTTGCGCATCACTGCATACTCCCTCTTCTTCACGCTCTAGAATGCTGCTTGGCTGGCCACCTCTTTGCAAGCCAACAGATTCTGAGATCAGAAGTAAAGATTGAGATGGCTCCTGTCCAGGGCTCTCAGACTGCCTGGGCAATTTGGCAGGTGGTGAAGAGACAGATAGTTGCTCTTCAGTGCTCTGGCCTTGGGAGGATGCGGAAGTCATTGAAGTGGATGCGTTAGCTGCCATCCATCCGACAACGGCTTCAATTTGTTCGTCATGCAGCAGTGGGGTACAGCGAGGTCCTACAAAGCTGCGCATGAAGGACTGTTGCCTGGTAAAAGTGGGGGATGCCGGGTCACTGGTGGCCGCAGCAGACACCGAATGCCCACGTGCTCTCCCTGCTGAATCCCCCCATCCTCTCCCTGCTGAAACTCCACGGCCACGACCACGTGCCTTACTCCCTGCCTTCTTCATCTTGGTAGACTGATAAAGATAGGCAGAAAAGTAAAAAAGGGGTGGCTTAGTGTTCTTATTCCTGAACACCTGCTAACCAGTATAAGAAACACTAATTTGGCTAAGAGTGTGTGTACTACACTTTAATATGATCTAATGTGGCCTACACAACTGTAAAGTGGAGTGTTTGGTGAACTTTATTTCCTTTTTTATGGGGGTTTGAAAGCTATAGTATCACAAACTTTTTGGAGCGATTACAATGCAGGAAGCTAACCTACAATGCAATTGATGAGGCTCCAAAAAATAGGGTGATACTAGTCTGGCTGGCCCTGAAGGGCACAAGCCAGCAAAAAGGCTCCTCTATCTAATCCTATATAGTGTTTGCAACCAACCAATGACAATGGATGCGGATGGAAGCACACTAATATAGGAACAAAAATCTGGACAAATTAGCTGCAAAAAAAGGACTATGTATGAGGCAGTGATGCACACTGAGCGGACTACAACCAGCGGTGCTGTAGAACACACTGCAACGTGAGCTGCACTCACACACAGAGAGACCTATCAGACAGCCAAAAACAGTGCAGAGAAATGGGCTATAGCACTGAAAGGCTGCTGAAAGGCTCCGCTGTCCACTCCTTTAGTGTTTGCAACCAACGTATATGGATACGTATGGAAGCACACTATACAGGCGAAAAACAAAGCAGCAATAAAAGAAAAATGTGTATGAGGCAGAGACACACGCTGGGCGGCCTACAAGCAGACGTGCCTGCAGGACACACTACACAGCGTGGGTCTGCACTCACACAGCCCTTGCAGACAGCTATTAAAACAGCACTGCTGGACTACAAAAATGCTACAGTGGTGGATTATGTAGCCTGGGTAGAGCAATAGATATGTTTGATGATCGCTATTTCTAACTGTCCCTCACAGTCTTCAACAGCAGCCTGTCCCTAACTGAATTCACAGCAGAGTGAACCCGAAATGGCGGCTGCTGTGGTTTTTATAGTGCATCATGACATTTCAGCAGCCAATCACAGCCATGCCAGTAGTTAACATGCCTACATGCCTAACAGGATGTGCCAACACTTCTGAGGATCCCCATTGGCTGAATCAAATCGAGCGGGCTCCTAGCATTATGGGAACTTCCGATTCCGGTATTCGATATGAAAAAAGTATCGGAACTAAGTATCGGAATTCCGATACAGCGAATATCGGCCGATACCCGATACTTGCGGTATCGGAATGCTCAACACTACTGGTAATGTGTTTTTTCATGAGACATGACGGCACCACGAGAGAGGGGATCTGCCCAATGAGGACAGGAAACCTTCAAGATAAAAGGGGCGGCTCCTCTCTCCGCATCAGTTGTTTTACAGAGCACGAGAGGAACTCCGCAGGTTAGTGTACATATAAATAATACATCCTTTACACTACTAAATTTCTGACACCCAAGGGAGAGTATAATGCTAATAATGCACCCAACTAATGATGTGATCAATAGGGAGGGAATATAAGGGTGCCGTCATGTCTCATGAAAAAAACACATTACCAGGATACATGACGGCACCACGAGAGAGTTACAGAGATTTGTGTTCGCTTAGGGAGGGATCACTGCTTGTAACACTCTTCTCCCAAATATGAGATCAGAGGTAGCAAATAGGTCTAACCTATAATGTCTGACAAAGGTAGACGGAGCGGACCAAGTGGCCGCTTTACTGAATTGGTAAATGGGAGCGTCTGCTCTCTCAGTCCAGGAAGTCGTCACGGCCCTCATGGAGTGGGCTTTTAGGCCTTCTGGAATAGCCCTGCCTGTACTGTTATCTGCTGGCATAGTGACCTTTCTCACTCATCTAGCTATATTTTGTCTAGAGGCCTTTAAGGCCCCTCCTTGCCCCATGGAATGAGACAAATAATGCCCCCTGTTTTCTCCAAGGTCCCGTTACCTCCAAACACTGCAGTAGACATCTCCTTATATCTAGGCCATGAAGCCTCTCCTCCTTCTGGTCGTTAGGGTCAGGACAAAAGAGATGGTAAGGTTATCTCCTGAGCCCTATGGAATTTTGGTTTTACCTTGAGAAGGTATGCCGGATCTAATTTTTAACACAACTATCATCTATGGCCCGAGTGTAGGGAGGGTCTTGTTGATAATGCGAGTAACTCCTCAACCTACTGGCCGACGCGAGCGCCTT
Organism: Dendrobates tinctorius; assembly: GCF_039654945.1. Taxonomy (NCBI): domain Eukaryota; kingdom Metazoa; phylum Chordata; class Amphibia; order Anura; family Dendrobatidae; genus Dendrobates; species Dendrobates tinctorius. The sequence continues at coordinate 3,982,686 of NW_027361690.1, forward strand.
TAATAAGGCTGTTTAATGTTAGAATCCCTATCTAATGTTGTGTTTTTAAATGGCTCCAACGGACTCTGTCAAAGATGACAGGACTAAATTTAGATCCCAAGGAGGAGGAGTAGAGGACAGAGAGTCAGCTCTAGTACACGCCTGGATAAACCTGGCCAACCACCTGTTTGTAAGGTCACAGCTGAATAAGGCTGCCAGGGCTGAGACATGTACTTTGAGGGTACTGACAGCTAACCCCAATCCTAAACCTGTCTGCTGAAAATTCCAGTATTGCCCCTATCGGGACTTTCCCTTCCCGTATTGGGTCTGAGGTAGATAAGAATTTTCACATATCCTCCTACAAAAAAAAAATTTTTGTATTCACTGGTTTTCAGCTACTGAGTAAGGTGGATATTAATGCTACTGAGAATCCCTTTTCCTCCAGTAGTGACCTTTTCAATTTCAGGCTGTCAACTACAGCCTAGTTCTCTGAGGTACGCTGTGTTAGAGGGTCCTAGACCTCCGTCACTGACATTACTCTCAGCCAATAGCACCATGGCCTAATCGGCCAAAAAAAGGGCTATCAAAATCACTCTGGCTCTGTCCTCCCTGATCTTCCTCAGATCCGCTGGTATGAGGCATATTGGAGGGAAGGCATACAGGAGACCTGATGTCCACTCTATCCTGAAGGCGTCTACTGACGATGGTCTGTCCGCTGGACTTAGGGAACAGAATTTCTGAACCTTCCTGTTGGCTTTTTTGAGGCAGAGAGATCTATACTGGGATTTTCCCACATGTGTCCTATCCGTTGAAAAACAGATTATTTTTGGTATTATTTTCCTTGCCTCAAGTGGTTCCTGCTCAGACAGTCTGCCTTCAGGTTGTCTGTACCTCGGATATGCAGGGCCGATAATGAGAGGGACTGGTGTTCTGCCAGAGTCATGATCCGGCCTCAAGCTGTTTAGAGGAGGCCCTTTGACAAGAGCAGTCACCTTCAGCCTGAAAGGGCCGGTGATTATCTGCCTCAAGGACTGAGAACAGGTGTCTCCCTGGTGGTTTACCTATGCAACCACTGCTTAGTTGTCCTGATAGGACTCTCACGTGGTGTCCATTTTAAGTGTGGTAACAATTCCTCTGGCGTTTTTTAGATTGTTAGAAGTCCTCAATCGTTCGAGGATAGATTCTTTTCCTCCTGGGCCCAGGGATCCTGGAGCCATAATGTGTCTAGATGGGCTCCCCACCGCCAAGGACTAGTGTCCGTTGTGACCACCTTGGAGGCAGTGTGTGTGTGTGTGTGTGTGTGTGTGTGTGCTGGGTACTCCCCTAGGAGAGGACTATCTAACCACCACCTGAGTGACTGGAGTACAGATTCCTGAAGGGTGAGCTTTTGCTCTAACCTTTCCTGCAGTTCCCTGTTCTGCAACACACACCTTTACAGTTCCTTTTTATGGAACTGGGCCCATTTCACTGTTGGTATGCAGGAGGAGAGGGACCCCAACACCAACATGGTCCTCCACAGAGCTCTCTCTGACTTTATCTCCCTTGTCTTCCTCTGGGAGGTGATGCTCCTGCTCCACTGAGTTCATTGTTAACCTCAAAAATTTCTAGATCATTGCTGGTTCCAGTTTGGATTTTTTTTTTTTTTTTTTTTTTTTTTTTTTTTGAGGTCCAGCTGCCATCCTAAAAACTAGTGTTTTCATCACTAAACTGGCTTGATCTTGACAGTAAGGGAGATTTCTTCCCCATTATCAAGAAGTTGTCCCGATAGGTTATCATCAGAGCATCTTTCCTTCTGATGTACACTGTGATTTCTGCTATTAGCCTTGTGAAAACTTGAGGGCTATCACTAATGCACAGGGCAGGGCCCTGTATTGGAAGTGACACTACTGAGACCCATCTGGACTGTCACTGAGACGTATATGGCCTTATTGCCGGATCTGGTGATAAGTGTTCATGAGATCTCAGAACTGTTATATAACATTCGAGGGAGGAGGAATTCTACTGCTCCTTATCGTCTCCACTGGGATTATCAGATACCTATTGAGGTCTTTTCAGAATTATAATTGACCTCCAGGAACTTATCTGGGCTTCTATCGAAATCTTTTCCAGGACATGTTTGTCTAGGAGTGAGGTTGTTTCCCCTTCCAGCCTGTCTTTCTTTAAGAGGATTGCATATGTCCTCTTGGAAGCCAGTGGTGGAACCTTAACTCTAGACCTGATCCCATAATTTGCCGGATCCTGGTGTTAGACTAGAACCTCTCCCAAACTGGGAGGAAGTGCACCTGAGAATGCCTGTCACTGGAAGGGTTTTTTGGGGTCTTTGGAGGGTTTGCTAAAATAGAAGCCTCTCCCACCTATGGATCTTTTGTCAGAGCTGTTTCTGTCTCGATCCTTATATTGCCATCTCCTGGATTTCCGGCCCTTCCGAAAGGAGCGCCGAAAGAGGCCTGAAGATGGCTGTCTTTTGGGAAAATTTTCTTTTTTGTTGTCGGTTTTCCCTCCTACGTCATCCAATGTCTGACCAAAATAGGAAATTTCCTATACACGGTAAAGGGCAGAGTTACAACTTTGCCTGGGTGTTCCCCAGCCAGCATTTAAGCTATCCTGCACAGCGTCCTACATTAGCTAAAGTTCTTTGTGCTTGTGGGCTGGTCTCCCCTTCCGGTCCCAGCCCAGCCTCAAGCTGCATTGTGGACGCCACCTGACGTATGCAGTCACGCTTAGCATAGAATGGCCGGTGGCCTAATTTGCTGTATAGCCTTGCTGAATCCTGCTGAAGTTTCAGCTAGGAACACTGCCACTGCTCTTATGGCTGGTATTGCCTCTAGGATAGTCTCCCTGGGGATTCTTTGCTCTAGCTGATCTTCTAGGTTATTGATCCATATCTTAAGAGATCTAACCACAACAGTGGCCACGATGGCCGGTCTAAGTGTTTCAGATGAGGTCTCCCAGGCTGGTTTAAGACAATTATCTGGCTTTCTATCCGAGGTTCTTTCTGGGAACCTAAATCCTTTAAGAAGCAGGGAGGACTTTCTGGCGACCTTTGATATCGCTACATCAATTTCGAAGCCTCCTCCCAGGATGAAGATGCCTCTTCATCAAAAGGGTACCTCCTTTACAGGGAACTGATTATGGGACTTCCTCTCTGGTTTTTCCCATTCCCCTTTTAATGAGTCAATGCCAAAAATAGGGAAGACTTACATTTTTCCTCATAGCAAGCTTGTCGAACATAAGTTCTATGGCTTTTGCATCTACCAGCCCCACGGTAGGTCACACTGCTTTCATAAGCTTGTCCGTACTGTATCCTCTACTAGGAACGTATCTTTCTCATCTGAGCTACCTTCTCAGTAGCGAGATTTAACAGAGCTCTCCTATGGTCTTCCTGAGAGACCAATGAGGGGCTTGTCTATCCCTTGCTTTGCTATCCATGTTTGTTGACTGCAAAGCCCTTCCTGATTGTAGACTTCTGACAATCAGGGATCTCCAGCTCTCAGCAGAGCGGGTGTCTCTTCCTCTACTGTTCTAACAGTACAGGTCTGACACAACCCCTTATTCCTAAGGGACTTTTTTTTTTTACATAAGGAATATTCCTTATTCCTAGCATTTAATATACCCCTTTTTTAGGGACCTCCAATGCTCTACCCCACCAATGTATGTAAGAAGAGGGGAGAGAGGAGACAAGAGAGAGAGAAAGAACAGACATTATCGTACTGGACTTTCTCGAAGCTCACGCACCACTCGGACGCTTCACAAGACGGGTACCAGATCTGGAGGCTGACTGATCTGTACACATGACTCCCATCGGGACTGTGGACCCCTCCTTGTTAACACCATGACGATCCTCCCGTACGCTGTCCGAGCGGCTTCCACTGTAGTTATGGCGCGTCTGGCTCCTCTCATCTGAGCGAGACCGCCACTCCTGCACCTCCTAACAAATTAAGAGAAAAGTATATGCACACAAATAGGGATCACCATACACTAATATAGTCAAAAATCAAATTTTATTATAGTGAACACAACAAGCAAACACTTAGTTTAAAAACAATTAAAATGTCTGAACTCACAGACACACACAGACAAACAAAAACAATGGGTCATGTTAATAGACAGCTAAATACTGTGGGCCCCAGAATTAACCATTTAATCAAATAACAAATATCTACTGAATTTCAATATCTGGGATCTAACACCACAGGTTAACAATCCCAATCTTATTAATTGTCATAATATCATGGTGTTAATACAAATATACCAGAATATCTACATATCAAGTCCTATAGGGAAACACTGTGATTGCATAAGGGATACACTGGCAAAATAAATGCCATGTGTATGCATTAAATTCTCAACATGTTACCACTAAATCAAATACAAGACATTTCTTGATATTATGACAATGAATAAGATTGGGATTGTTAACCTGTGGTGTTAGAACCCAGATATTGAAATTCAGTAGATATTTGTTATTTGATTAAATGGTTAATTCTGGGGCCCACAGTATTTAACTGTCTATTAACATGACCCATTGTTTTTGTTTGTCTATGTGTGTCTGTGAGTTCAGACATTTTAATTGTTTTTAAACTAAGTGTTTGCTTGTTGTGTTCACTATAATAACATTTGATTTTTGACTATATTAGTGTATGGTGATCCCTATTTGTGTGCATATACTTTTCTCTTAATTTGTTACTGTGTTAATTTATTTATATGCACTAGGTGATCCCACCTGAGTATATATTGTGGATGGTGCCCGTTTATCCCTTTTAGTCAGACTCCTGCACCTCCTGGCACGGCTGTAAGTGCTCTGGCAAAAAAGGCTCTCAATCTTAACAAGTTAGCTGCTGCCGCTTTCAGAGGAGAACAGTCACATTCAACCTAGAATGGTTGGTGACCCCTGCCAGCACTTCTGACAGCATTACCCCATTTTTTTTTTCTTTTAATTAACTGATCACCTGGTTGATCCTGCACCTGCCAGTCACCTGCGCTTCCTGAGTGCACTACATCCGACTTGTTTGCACCCCCAGTAACCACTACTGGTGTGTGCTGATCTCCTCCCCATGCATACCCTGGAGTGCGCCAGCCTTTCCCCCGGGTGCGCGCTCCCTTTCTACACTCGGGGAGTCTTTCTAGCCAGTTCCTGGTGCGCGTCTCTGTCCTGCCATTATCGGGTGCGTCACTTCTGGTGCGCCCCGGCTCCCGGCGTTCTTCTGACGCCCGGCCGCCATGACACCCGGCACCGCCGCTCCCTCCCTACCTGGTCCTGCCCAGAGGGGGCGATAACGCTGCACCACCCCTGGCTACCAAGATGCCCGGTCACCTCCACCTCCTCCATACCTGTGATGGATTTTACCTGGAGGGAGCGATCACACCGCTGGCCACCACTGATTCCTGCAGGTACTGCTTCTTCTTTATGGCCTAAATGGTGACCGGCGTCCTGGGCTCAACAGGGAGGGATTCCAAGAGGGTCCTCCGAGGAGTCTTACCTCTGCCCGGGCACCATGTGCCTCATGGGCTGATTGGCCACCACACGTCAACAGGGAGGGAGCACAAAAGTGGCCTCTGTGGACTCCTATGGGGTATGTCGGCATCTGGGAGGGTAAACCCAATGTGGTCTCCGAGGCATCAAACTTCACCAGGGCAATTGCCTCATGGGCTGTGGCCATGCACTCACTCAGGGGTGGCATAGAAATATATGGCCCCCGAGGCAACTACCGGTACCTGGTGACGGGTGTAGCAGACCGGTGCCTGCCAGTAATCACCCGACCCAGGCCCAGGCATCCTATTCTTTCTTCTAGAATCTTCAAGAGGTTTTCATCTTGAGGGTTCCCCATCGAGGACAGGAAACCAACTGATGCGGAGAGAGGAGCCGCCCCTTTTATCTTGAAGGATTCCTGTCCTCATTGGGCGGATCCCCCCTCTCATGGTGCCATCATGTTGAATGGAAAAAAAAACCCTTCACAGCATTTACCCAAGTGAAGAACACTCTCCAAAAAGTAGGTGTTTCAGTATCCAAGTCTATCATAAAGAGAAGAATTCATGAGGGCAAATACAGAGGTTCACCACAAGGTGTAAACCATTAATCAGCCTTAAAAATAGAAAGGTCAGATTATACTTTGCCAAAAAGCATATAAAGAAGCCAACCAAGTTCTGGAAAATCATTCTTTGGACAGGTGAACACTTAGGGAGAAGATGTTGACCCCTAAACACTCATCTAATGCAGATACCTGCTGTTATGAATGGGTCACCGAGGAGAAAAAAAAACAAAACAAGCTAAGACACAGAAAACCAGAGAGGTTGGTTACTATGCAGATTGCAGATCTCTGATCCTAACCACATAACTAGCAGCAACCGTGGAGCGTACCTACGATGATCCTAGACGCTTCATCACAGCCAGAGAACTACATAGGCCTGAAGCAAGAAAAGGGGAAAACTAACTGCCCCAGAGCAGACCCCAAAGGAAAGACAGCCCCCACACATGTATTGACGGTGAAACAAGATGAAAGCACAAACACAGGCAGGAAAATAGGCTGAGCAAACGATGGGGCCCAAACTAACTAGAAAGGATAGGAAAGGAAAGAGACTGTCTGCAACCTGCAAAAAACCCTACAAAAATAATGTCCAACACTTCTGATAGCAAAATTAACCCTGAAGTCACTAGACTTCCCCCACTATAACAGCACTCTGAAATATTCAGAGACAGAGCAAAAAGAGGCCAAATAAGGGACAAAAGGCAAATTGGCAAATACAGGTAAATAAGAGTGGAAATTCAGCACAGCCCCAGCCGGGGCTGGCTGACCACACAAAAAACAGAATAGACCAACAAAATCAAGTGTGAACATTAGCAGAAAAACTTGGTTTTCAGCTCTGTTCCAGTCATCTAAAGTTAAGACCTGACAAGACAGAAGGAATCACCAGCACCAGAATAGGGATTCGGCTGTCTTAAATCCAGTCAGATTCCTGAGGTCCAATCATCATCCTCATTATCAGGTGGCAGATCTCTACTGATTAAATCAGCCTCACTACCTCCTGTTACCACCAGAGGGAGCCTGGCAGGAGAACTCACAACTGGTGGACCAGAAAATGAGTTCACAACAACCTGCACTCCCTATCGCCATAGACGGGTCTTTCCCCCCGTGCGCCATCATGTGACTGATCCTTAGCCCTGGATAGTGTGAAGGACAGGAAGACATTAGTCTTACTACTATGATAAGACAACACCGGGAAAGAGACAGACAGGAAAAAAAAAAAACACACACAACTGAAACCGCGCAGGTATCAAAAGGAACACAACTCCCGGAACACCTCCAGAGAAGTAAGGCACAGGATAGAAACTCTAGAGATGGCATGGGAGGAAGCTATGAGAGAGTTTAAATAATGAAAGGGGTGTAGTTCCAATAAGCCACAGCTGACACTGGAGCAAATGTAAAATACAGAAGAGTTTAAACAACTCTTCAATATCACAAGAAACTATAAACCTATTTAACTCATAAATGGCCACGCAGATACCAAAGAGGACCTGTGATCAGCTAACCGCTTGATATTCTAAACCCAGATGCACCACAGGCCACAGTAGGGTGTGATACATACATGACAAATTCACAGTACAATTGGACAATGACCCAAAACATACTGCAAAAGCAACCAGGAGGTATTTTTAAGGCAAAGAAGTGGAATATTCAGCAATGTCAGAGTCAAATCATCAGATCCCAACCCCATCGCGCAGCATTTCATATGCTTAAGTCAAAACGTAAGGCAGAAAGACCCACAAACAAGTAACAACTTAACTCAAGACCTGGAAAATCATCACATAGGAAGAAATCAGTGCATGGCTTCAGGCAGTCACTGCCTGCAAAGGATTATCTCCAAAGTATTAAAAATGAACATTTTATTTCTGGTAAAGTTAATTTGTTCAATTACTTTTACGTCATTGAAATGAGCAGGGTTTGTAGAAAAATGGTTGCAATTCTTAAAAGTTTCACAGAATATTTGTATTCCCTTTTAATTAAACCTGAAAGTTTAATGTGTTCTGTCCCCACATGAGGCGAATGGAGGTGTAGTTGAGTGGGGCTGGGAGAGATTCCTACCTTCCGTTTAATCAATGCAGAGCAGACAGGACCATTGTTGCCGTTTTGCTGTTCATGCGTCCGGAGAGCTGATACACACCAGATATTGCGTAGTCCAGACTTGTTTATTGGAAATCTGGACATACAGAGTATGATTGGTAATGCAGTACTTCTCCAGAAATGCAGGTGTAACAACCCAAGTGGTACAGCAAGATGATTCAGCAAATTTAGCAAATTGTGAGTGGTAAAAAAACTGATGCCTTCCACAGCCTGGTAAGTGTGTCTCTCCCGGGTGAAAAAGAAACTAGTAATGGCCACCGACAGGAAGAGAAGGAGTCATCTGACCAGGAAGTGGAAGGCATGTACTAGAATTAATTAGCTGCAGGCTGCTATACAGAAAAAAAGACCAGCAGGTGGCAGCAGACCAAATGCAAAACTGAACACAAAGAACGGTAACATAACACAATCTATATAAGCATATAGTCATAACCTTAGATGGAACAGCACATAATGTACACTTCAATTGCAATTCAGTTCCTTCATTTTAAATAAAAAGTAGTGGCATGCAGACACCAAATCACAAAAATTTGGTCACAGGTAAAATATTTCTTGATCTAACTGTACTTTTGTAGCAAATATGGTGCCTATACAGTAGTCTGTATCATCACAGTACTTTACAAGTTTTATATAAAATCAGCTTCTTATAGTCAGTGCATTTTTTTAATTTGCTTTTTGTTGCAAGAAACAAATCACGATGGCTCATTAAACAGATCCTACTCATTTATGTGTCACTAAAGATGATGACAAAGCTCATCTGACTTCCCGCATAAAGTAAGACATGGCGTTTTTCCCATATAAACACACTGTCTCCAAGCAATGTAATAATAACCCTTAAGGTAGATTCATGTGTAGTGAAATTTAGAAATCTACAAATATTGTGTTACTAGGAGTTACAGATTCCAAATGGCGACAAAAAGGCGGCTATAATTCTAATGTAGTAGAAAAACGCTAAGCGCAGTATGTCAAGCAAATTAAAAATAATATTTGATTGTGTTTAATAAGGAAACTGCCTCTACTGAAATGAGAAACTGAACGGTCCAAGAAGATCAAAGAAATATAAAACTAACATCAAAGGAGGCAAAAAAAATATTCTGTTGCCGTCATGGAATAAGACTCCACCTGAAGCCAAAGTATACAAACACTGAATCTTTTATGTCCCTTCTATGATGTCTTAATCTATTATTAGCAGTTAAGGCTACAGCATAGCATATGAAAAGATATGGTGCAGCTGGGACAGAGTGTCATGATAGAAGCTGTAGTCATTTCTCCATCACTGCTGCAAAAACAGGACGTCATCAGGGGATGCTGATAAAAGATGCTGTGTTAAGTGTCCACAGCACCGTCTTCTGTTGACGCTTTGTGTCAGGGTGGAAAAGGAAGCAGAAGATTGACAGCAGCACCAGCATCCTAATGACTGTCTGGGAATCCCCAGTGCATGCCGGGTAACTCAAATAAATAGTGGTTAGATCTTTAACGGTATGGTACGATACCTAAAATGTCCTTTCTGAATATCTATTTTTACACTAAGTAGTCTTGTAATTGTTTTTGCCACGTGCACCATTTTACTGTCTCAGGAAAGTGAATGAGATTTCTGAAATCTCATACTCATGATGCTTACTTTTTCTTTTCTGATTTGAAGCTGTTTCAGATCTGCAAGCATGTCAATTTTTCCAGCATTTTTCACTCATTTTACTGACATGGAAAAAATGCATTAAAAATACATAAAAAACCATGCAAACATGTTGCAAAACAGGTGTTTTTATGTAGCCTTTTTCAGGCCATGAAGCATGTTTTATATGCTGAAATATCTGGAAAAAAATACTTAAGTGCACGTCCCTTAGGCCTGTTTCACACATCAGTTTTTCACCATCAGTCAAAATCTGCCAAAATTTGAAAATGGCGGATCCACTATTCTTGTGCGGATCCGCCATTTTTTCCCATTGAGATACATAGTGGTGGATTTTGGCGGATGGTCGTCCGTTACGTCCGCTATTCGGCGGATCCGCCAGATTTTTGGCGGATTCTGTCTGAGGTGAACGGACTTTGCAACGTTTTTTTGGCGCCGTCAAAATGGCGGGAGACGGCGAATCCACCGTCATCCGCCATGTGGTAGAATGGACGCCTATGGGCGGCGGATCCGCCATTTTGCGGAATCCATCGGCGGAATTCGCTTTTTTGCACTGAGCATGCTCAGAAAAAAAGATACTTTTCCAGACAGCCCAAAAAACTATATAAAGGTGGGCTAATTAATCATTGGGCCCAGACATCCGGCACCAGCCACACTGAGGAGACAGACAGAGCCAGCACCTGCCCTACAGCAAGACCCCAGGAACCGAAAGCCCCCTGGAACCACAAGCCCAGGAGCAAGAGGCCTGTCAGCACCTGCCCAGCACCAAGCCAGGACCTAGCGACCTGCCATTGCCAGCCAGCACGACCAGCCTGCTAGCAAAGCCTGCAATTATTGCGTGAGTATAAAACCAATTTGTGTGGGGCATTTCTGTGTGTGTCTGTGGTCTGCATTCCTGCAGGTATGTTTGTGGCCTCCCAGTGTTGCATGTCTGTGTGTGTGTGTATTTTTATAATGTTTTTTTTTTCATACTTTAATTTTTTTTCTGTTGCATGTGTACTGCATTTTATTTTCATAGTACTGTAATTTTATTTGCATATTTGCAATTGTACTGTGATTGTGTTGTGTATTGTATGTGGTGTAACTGTGGTATTGTATGTGGTGTTACTGTAGTATATCACTGTTTTTTTATTTTTCATTTATTGTGGTATTTAAAATAAAGAGCAGAGTAACTCCTACTTATGAAAAAAAAATTTTTTAATAAAAACTGTTTTTAAAAACTGTCCGTAGTATTATTTTAAAACCAGGTAAAATTACGTATGGGTATACATGCAAAAAAGGTTACGTTAAGTGTTGTTTTTTGGTATAGAAGTGTGGTTATACTCTCAAGTGAGAGATTGTAAGGGAATTACACACATGCAAACACTTGGGTATACTCAGTGAGAGTTTCAGGGAATTACACACATCCAATCACAGTGTGGTTATACTCTCAGTGAGAGTTTCAGGGAATTACACACATGCAAACACTTGGTATACTCTCGGTGAGAGTTTCAGGGAATTACAGTTGTGGCCAAAAGTATTGACACCCCTGCAATTCTGTCAGATAATACTCAGTTTCTTCCTGAAAATAATTGCAAACACAAATTCTTTGTTATTATCTTCATTTAATTTGTCTTAAATGAAAAAACACAAAGAATTGTCCTAAAGCCAAATTGGATATAATTCCACACCAAACATAAAAAAGAGGGTGGACAAAAGTATTGGCACTGTTCGGAAAATCAGGTGATGCTTCTCTAATTTGTGTAATTAACAGCACCTGTAACTTACCTGTGGCACCTAACAGGTGTTGGCAATAACTAAATCACACTTGCAGCCAGTAGACATGGATTAAAGTTGACTCAACATCTGTCCTGTGTCCTTGTGTGTACCACATTGAGCATGGAGAAAAGAAAGAAGACCAAAGAACTGTCTGAGGACTTGAGAAACCAAATTGTGAGGAAGCATGAGCAATCTCAAGGCTACAAGTCCATCTCCAAAGACCTGAATGTTCCTGTGTCTACCGTGCGCAGTGTCATCAAGAAGTTTAAAGCCCATGGCACTGTGGCTAACCTCCCTAGATGTGGATGGAAAAGAAAAATTGACCAGAGATTTCAACGCAAGAGTGTGCGGATGTTGGATAAAGAACCTCGACTAATATCCAAACAAGTTCAATCTGCCCTGCAGTCCGAGGGTGCAACAGTGTCAACCCGTACTATCCGTCGGCATCTGAATGAAAAGGGACTGTATGGTAGGAGACCCAGGAAGACTCCACTTCTTACCCAGAGACATAAAAAAGCCAGGCTGGAGTTTGCCAAAACTTACCTGAAAAAGCCTAAAACATTTTGGAAGAATGTTCTCTGGTCAGATGAGACAAAAGTATAGCTTTTTCGGCAAAGGCATCAACATAGAGTTCACAGGAGAGAAAAAAAGGCATTCAAAGAAAAAAAACACGGTCCCTACAGTCAAACATGGCGGAGGTTCCCTGATGTTTTGGGGGTTGCTTTGCTGCCTCTGGCACTGGACTGCTTAACCGTGTGCATGGCATTATGAAGTCTGAAGACTACCAACAAATTTTGCAGCATAATGTATTGCCCAGTGTGAGAAAGCTGGGTCTCCCTCAGAGGTCATGGGTCTTCCAGCAGGACAATGACCCAAAACACACTTCAAAAAGCACTAGAAAATGGTTTGAGAGAAAGCACTGGAGACTTCTAAGGTGGCCAGCAATGAGTCCAGACCTGAATCCCATAGAACACCTGTGGAGAGATCTAAAAATGGCAGTTTGGAGAAGGCACCCTTCTAATATCAGGGACCTGGAGCAGTTTGCCAAAGAAGAATGGTCTAAAATTCCAGTAGAGCATTGTAAGAAACTCATCGATGGTTACCGGAAGCGGTTGGTCGCAGTTATTTTGGCTAAAGGTTGTGCAACCAAGTATTAGGCTGAGGGTGCCAATACTTTGGTCTGGCCCATTTTTGGAGTTTTGTGTGAAGTGATCAATATTTTGCTTTTTGCTTCATTCTCTTTTGTGTTTTTTTCATTTAAGACAAATGAAATGAAGATAATAATACCAAAGAATTTGTGTTTGCAATCATTTTCAGGAAGAAACTGAGTATTATCTGACAAAATTGCAGGGGTGTCAATACTTTTGGCCACAACTGTACACACATCTAATCACAGTGTGGTTACACTCTCAGTGAGAGATTGTAAGGGAATTTTACACACATGCAAACACTTACAAGTGTGGGTAAATTCTCAGTGACACATTCTCAGGGAATTACACACATTAATGACAATGAAGAATGTTTTTTTATGTTACTAAAATTCTCTTTATACTTGCAGATCCGTTCAGGAAGCATCCACCAGACCGCAGCATACTATGCTAGGAAAACACTTCAGTTTTCCAAGTATAAAGGCCTGAAAGCATATTTAATCCTTTGTATAGTATCTAAACAAGTGTCTTTATACTTACAGATCCAGCCAGCAAGGTTGCAGCAGAACCGCCAGCAATTCTGCAGCAGATCCGCCAGCAAAACCGCAGCAGTTTAATAGGTCTTCTTCTGGGAGCTCCGCCTCAGAGCATCAGCGAACTGAGGTAATATAAAATATTTTTTTTTTTATATGCATGTATTATGTTTTCACAGGAAGCTGAATCTGAGGAGCTTCCAGGAGGAGACATGCAGGGTGGAGAAATGCAAGGTGGGGTCGCGCAGAGCGTAAGTTTAGCACATACAAAAACTCACATTCATACATAATGCTACTGCCAACACAAACATTCATCACAGCACACACAATTACTCCACATCCATCCAACCACACACTTTTTTTTTTTTTTTTTTTTTTTACAGTCTTCACAATCCGGTGCCCGCACTAGAGCGACTCCCAGGACATCCCATAGTCATCGAGGTGATGCCTCTGGTGGTCGGCGAACAGTAAGTAACCCTTTATTTGGGTGATTGATTAATGAACCTCATGTGTTTGAATGTAATAATTTTTTTTTTTCTCTTCACAGGTTTCACAGCATGCTCCCCACAGACCTGTGGAAGATTCTGTCATCATTGAGGTGGACGCCCTCATTGAGGTTGTGCAACCATGGGAGCCACTGTGGCACATGGCAAACCACTTACATGCCAACCAACCAACCACCCAACGGCTATGGGATGAGGTGTGTTCGGAGGTTGTTGAGAACTGGGAGGAGCTCGATGCGAGGGCCAGGGATTTTGTGCGTAAGTATTCCAATTTCAGTAACTTATATTACAGCATGTGAAGTGTTGAATACTAACAACATTTTTTTTTTCCTTCACAGGTGACAGGGTTATCATACGGTGGCGGTCGCTCAGGGATCGCTTCAAGAGGGACTTCAACAAGGAGATGCAGGCCCCGAGTGGATAGAGAAGACACAGGAGCACCCAGTATAAATATTACCGAGCCCTGTCATTCCTCCGGTCGACGATGGTGAGCAGATGGTAAATATTCCACACACCATTTCTGTAGTACAAATGTTTACATGTTTAGCCTATTTTTTTTTTTCAGAAATGTTAAATGAAATCAATATATTAATATATATTTTTTTCTCTTTTTTAGCACCATCTGCAGCACTCAGGAGCCTGCTTCTGAGTTACCTCCCTCTGGAGGGATACCTTCGGAGACCGCCACCGGTGACCACATCGAGGTATCCGACCCCTCTCTACCTTCCCTCTTGTCTCGTCCCTCTATCCCCTCCACCAGCACTGGAGCAGCAGGGCAGACTTCATCACATGAAGCTGCAGATGACGATTTACACTACCCTTTACCCCACCCCTCTGACACTGCCGCAACATCTCAACCAACTTTTGGCTCTGGACGGCAGCATCTGAGAGGTCAGGAAAAGATGACCTTGTCTGACTGTTTGAGTCTGAACTCATCCGTCCAGAATGCTTTCCACGTTTTTGTGCAACAGTTAGCTTCTGGGTTGAACATGATAAATCAAAGTATCATGGAACTCAGAAGCTACATGGAACGGATGAATGCAGAGTCAAACCAGACGCCGAGACACTTTTTTTTCCATTCAGTTGTCTGGCAAATGGAAGGTTTAAATACTCACCAGCAGATGCATGTGATGCAAGCCTGTCAAAATGCTCTAGTTGCTGCAGTGTCCGAAGCATTCTATGCACCTATTCCATCACCTCATTCCACCATCCATCCTCCCTCTGTCCATCCTCCCACCATCCATCCTCCTACCACTATCCATCCTTCTACCACTCCGTCTCCTTTCTCTAGTTCCCCATTCCATTCTTCCCAGTACCTTCCTTCCCCATTGCATTATACCCCAATGCCCTCACCATACCTACCCCCACACACAGCTTCAATGTTCCCACAAACCTCCTCTGTCATCAACTCCTGTCCCAACCTCATGCTTTCAACCCCCCTTCCACTTCTGATCCTCACCAACTCCGTTCCCAGTCCTCTACCCCCCCCCTCGATGTGGTCAACCCTGTTAACCCCGCCGATGATATCTCCACCCAATAATACCGGCATATGTAATTAAAAATTAAAATAACTTTCTAAAAAATTTAAAATAATAGTTTTCCAAAAAAATTTAAAAAAAAGTGTATAATTTTAAAAAATGCAAAAATAAACGTGTTTGTTTCAAAACAATTTTATTGTGTAGTTTACTTTTTTCTTTAGTTATTGGTATTAAGGTTTAAAGTACACCGGTGGTGTACAAATACACAACACTTGGTAACATTTCAAAGTACACCAGTGGTGTAAAGGTAAAAAACACAAAACACTGCTATTGCCCACTATGAAAGAAAAAATGAAAAATTACTAAAGTTTTTCTTATCCAAAAAAGGAACCTTGGTTAAAAAAAAAAAAAAAAAAAATTATATATATATATATATATATATATATATATATATATATATATATATATATATATATATATATATACCTTGTCATCTTGCCAGTCAACTCTTCCTTCTGGTGACAGAAAATAATCCGCAAATCTGTCCCTCATTCTTGAAACTGACACCGTACTCTGAACACTTCTCTGCTGATAATCCCACAAGGTGGTTTCACAAACTTTTTCTTTCATGGAAACAGGTTCCTTTGAAAGTATAAAATTGTGCAGGATTACACATGCTTTCACCACCTCATCCAGAGTTTCAGTTTTCATTTTTATGGCCGTTAACAGCACTCTCCATTTTCAGTTAAAATCCCAAAAGCGCACTCCACCACTCTTCGCGCTCTTGTCAATCGATAGTTAAATATTTTTTTGCTGTTTGTCAATCCATGACTACCATATGGCTTGAGATGATGTTTGGAGAGATGAAATGCGTCATCACCAACACACACAAATGGCATTGGTGGGCCTGTAGTTCCAGGGAGTGGTCTTGGAGGTGGGAAATCAAAATTGTCTCCATACAAATGACGGCCCATTGTGGACATCTTGAATACCTGAAAATAATTTGATCGACCATACGCACCAATGTCCACCGCAATAAATTTGCATTTTGAGTCTGCAATGGCCATCAGTACAATGGAGAAGAATTTCTTGTAGTTGAAAAATTCTGATCCAGATCCAATGGGTTTCACAATCCTTATATGCTTCCCATCAACTGCACCAACACAATTTGGAAACTGGCAGATTTCTTGCAAGTTGTCCGCAATCTCCGACCACCTTTCCTGTGTTGGTTGTGGGATGTACTCCTCGTGTAGACAATCCCACAATGCCCAGCAGGTCTGTTGGACAATTCCAGATATTGTTGATATCCCAAGCCAGAACTGGTAATGGAGGGAGGTGAAGGATTCTCCAGTTGCCAGGAATCTGGTAAAAAAAAGGGAAAAAGTAAAATTAGTACAAACTACAAGTCATAACATAACAATAAAAGTCAGACGAATCTTAAAACTTTTAAAAAATTGATAACTTACTGAAGGGTCACCATTAAACGCTCCGCTGGTGAAATAGAAAAGCGCATGTAGGTGTCCCATCTCCGGATTTGCGGGCCAACACGCTCCACCAATATCTCAAACAGGTCCTGTCTCATCCACACATAATTGAAAAACTTGTCCGGATAATCCCTCAATTCCAGATACAGTGTAGAAAACACGCCAAGGGTAAACCTCTGTGCATTTATCGGATGAATCCACTGCCGTCGTCTCTTCCTTCTCCAATGCAGGATTCGCAGTCTTCTTTTCTCCCTCTGGAGAGCAATAATTGCCAAACAATTGCAGTGCAAATCAAATTCCACACAAAAGCTGTTAATATTTGCTATGACTCCTTCCATCCCTGCCACTAGCTCTACAACCTTTCAAAGATATTGTTTTACAACACCATAGATATAGTTTTCCCTAGTTTCCAGGATCCAATCACATTTGGGAGCATTTTCCAAGAGTCAATCATATTTGGGAGCATCCCATTTGGAGGGTGTATAAAAATGGATCCGTCAGAAAACGGACCCAACGGATAGCAAAAACGGATGCCAGCGAATGGGATGGATCCGTTTTTTGACGGATCCATATAAAAAGCAGTTTAGCGGATCCGTCAAAAAACGGATCCGTACCATCCGCTTGCATCCGTTTTTGCACATTTTTAACGGATACGCCATTTTCACTTTTTGGCGGATTTTGACGGATGGTGAAAAACTGATGTGTGAAACAGGATTTAAATGTGTTTTTACTTCATTTTCTGTTTCTCAAACGAGATGTCACAGGAGGCATGGGCTGTACAAACTTCCCCACAGTTACCACTGTTTTTGCATCGCCGCTCTCTGAAGTTGTCCTGAATACATGGTACTGATAAAAGCTGTTGGAGAAATGAATGAGGCGCCAGCAACTTTCTTTCTGTCCCCATTGGCCGCAGCTTACTGTGAAAGGAGACAGATGCTAGTGTCACTCATCCTGCTTCTATTACAGCCCTCTGATGAGGTCTTCTTGCACAGCAAGAAGCTGCAGCCCAGAAGCAGAATGCTGATGCCTCAGACACTTCTCACAAAGCTTTTATCAACGCCATGGATTCAGGACATTTTTAGAAGGCAGCGATAAAAGACTGTGGTAAGCGAGTGTAACGCCGTCTGCTGTTAATGTCTTGTTCCAGGCGGGAAGATAGACACTGGGGCAAAGTGAGTGCAGCTCCAGCCTCCTATGCAATCCCATTTGAGAATCTTCTAAAATTAAACACCACAGGAAGTAAAAATAACACAGAGTGAAGTGTAGTGTATCTAATAATAAAGAAAATTACAAAAGTAAAAATAGATATTTACAAATGACATTTGAGGTATCAGATCACCCCTTGAAGTTAAAAAGTTAGACATTTTACATAAAATTAATTGTTAGTTTCTGACAATCCTTTAATACTTTCATAGATGTTGGACTACATAACTAACATTATAGTACTAAGTATAGTCACATCATAGGGTGAAATACAATGGAATTCAACAGAACTATACAAAATCTTGAAAGTCTGCCAATACTGCCAGATTGCCACCTCTACACATTTCAGAAGACTAAGAAAACAAAGCACCTGGAACAGCACCAGAAATCGAACAATGGATATATTTACCGTACTTAATCAGAGTGCGCTGTTGTGCTCTGGTAAAATGGGTGACAATGGCCTATTGGAATTGCATGCTTGTTGTTCTACGAAAGTTGTTTGCTGGATATAGTAATACATATCTGCAAACTTGGAGCAAGATGGATATTATTGATAGCTATACTAAGCATCAGGGGAGTGAAATACAAGGAGGACTAAAGTTACATTATTGTAAAGGCTGAAAATAAACAATTGCCAGTTTTTTTTTTTATCGTTGTTACTTATGGTTTCTAACTGCTGGTTACTATCCTAATTTTTGTTTTTGTGTTCTACATTTATATTGTATTATATATTATATTATTGTACATTCTTTTGCTGATAATCAAGCATGAAAGGTACCCAGATGTTAACTATTAACAGTGATGTCCAGCGCAATCTGAGTAGGATTTAACAAGGGTATTATCATTTTTTGTACAGTGATATACTGACCTCTGCTGGGCTTTTAATACTGCACTTTCATGTCGCAACTAGCAACAGAATAATGGAGATTAGGAATGTACAACAGTACTTTCATTTAATATCAGAATGCTTTAACCAATTATATGCAGAAAATGTACTATTACCTGAATTAGGAAAGTGACTAACTATATCCTAGAAATCACTAGTGATCTCAGTGTAAATAACATTCAAAAATAATAAAATCATTTCATATCAGGGGCAGACAAAGACAGCAGACACCGGGCAAGAACAGAATATGGGCACCTGGTCCTCTGAAAATTCATCATAAAAGCAACCTCTTATGAATCACTAACAATTCTCTAGTGATTATGAGCCATGAAATTAAGGCCATTAACTCTGACAGTAGAAAGCTACATTGAAGTTGGCAGTGGGCCCTCTGCTTTCCTATGTCCCAGTGCAGCTGTAAAATTCACACCTGGTATCTCCCCTCCTGTGGCATTGATACCCCGTAAGATGACGTTACATGGTTGGGGCCGCTCCTCTGTTCTCAATACTGTGTTCCTCACCGTTATTTTCATGGCTTCAATATCCGGCAGGGGCATAGCGTGAATGCTGTAGCTGATCAATCGGCTGCTAATTGACTACTTTGGTCATCCGATGTCCTGAGCTGGATGTTGAAGTCAGGATGCCGCCACTGGACACAGTACAGAATACAGGGAACAGTGCCTTTCTGGGGAGTATATATTTTTTTTTAATAATTTCTTACACAACATTAAATGGATTCTGTCAGTAGGTTCAACTATCCTAAGCAGTCTACATCTGTATGCCTTTCATAGGAAGCTGAATAAAGTGATACCTTGATGTCTGCTATTGATGTGTTATTCTAGAGAAATCCACGTTTTTCTTATATGTGAATGAGCTGTTCAGGTCTATGTGCTGGACACTTATCTGCATGAGAATCTGCCTAGCCATCCCCAGGCCTGCCTGATTACTGCCACACCTGTTTTAAAATAAAGAAATCATTTAAATAAGACCTGCCTGACAAAGTGCAGTAGACCAAAAGTTCCTCAAAAGCTAGAAATCATGCCGCAATCCAAAGAAATTCTAGAACGAATGATAAACAAAGTAATTGAGATCCATCATTCTAGGAAAGCTTATAAACCCATTTCTAAAGCTTTTGGTCTCAAGTGAACTACAGTGAGAGCCATTATCCACAAATGGTGAAAACATGAAACAATGATGAACCTTTCCAGGAGTGGTCAGCTGACCAAAAAACCCCATGAGAGCAGCAATTACTCATCATCCAAGAGGATACAAAAGACCCCACAATAACATCCAAAGAACTGCTGGCCTCACTTGCCTCAGTTAAGGTCAGTGTTCATGACTCCATTATAAAAAAAATAGACTGGGCAAAAATGGCCTTCATCGCATTGTTCCAAGATGAAAACCAATGCTGAGCAATAAAAACATAAAAGCTCATCTCAGTTTTGCCAGAAAACATCTTGATAATTCCGAAGACTTTTGGGAGAATACTCTGTGGACTGACGAGAAAAAAGTTGAACTTTTTTGGAAGGTGTATGTGCCATTACATGTGACTAATAAGAAACACAACATTTCAGAAAAGGAACAACATACCAACAGTAAAATATGGTGGTGGTATTGTGCTGCTTCAGACCTAGAAGACTTGCTGTGATAAATGGAACCATGAATTCTTCTGTCTACCAATGTGCAAATTGCCTCTTCAGAGAGGAAGAGGACTTGAACTCTATAGCGCCATCTGTTGGTAGTAGTGATCCTATAAGTCACAATTAACCCTTTAAACAAGTCTTGTAATATGACTTAGGATAAAAGCCAAATCAGAATCTCAATTTGAAGACACAGTGTTTCGGGCTATTGGCCCTTGTCAGTGCAAAGTATGAGAACTGATTTGGCTAGGTGAGAGGCTCTGGACTGGGGTCTAAGGGATAAGGTTTCTCCTTGTGGAGAGTGACATACAGTGGGGAAAAAAAGTATTTAGTCAGTCAGCAATAGTGCAAGTTCCACCACTTAAAAAGATGAGAGGCGTCTGTAATTTACATCATAGGTAGACCTCAACTATGGGAGACAAACTGAGAAAAAAAAATCCAGAAAATCACATTGTCTGTTTTGTTTTCATTTTATTTGCATATTATGGTGGAAAATAAGTATTTGGTCAGAAACAAGCAATCAAGATTTCTGGCTCTCACAGACCTGTAACTTCTTCTTTAAGAGTCTCCTCTTTCCTCCACTCATTACCTGTAGTAATGGCACCTGTTTAAACTTGTTATCAGTATAAAAAGACACCTGTGCACACCCTCAAACAGTCTGACTCCAAACTCCACTATGGTGAAGACCAAAGAGCTGTCAAAGGACACCAGAAACAAAATTGTAGCCCTGCACCAGGCTGGGAAGACTGAATCTGCAATAGCCAACCAGCTTGGAGTGAAGAAATCAACTGTGGGAGCAATAATTAGAAAATGGAAGACATACAAGACCACTGATAATCTCCCTCGATCTGGTGCTCCACGCAAAATCCCACGCCGTGGGGTCAGAATGATCACAAGAGCTGTGAGCAAAAATCCCAGAACCACGCGGGGGGGACCTAGCGAATGGACTGCAGAGAGCTGGGACCAATGTAACAAGGCCTACCATAAGTAACACACTACGCCACCATGGACTCAGATCCTGCAGTGCCAGACGTGTCCCACTGCTTAAGCCTGTACATGTCCGGGCCCGTCTGAAGTTTGCTAGAGAGCATTTGGATGATCCAGAGGAGTTTTGGGTGAATGTCCTATGGTCTGATGAAACCAAACTGGAACTGTTTGGTAGAAACACAACTTGTCGTGTTTGGAGGAAAAAGAATACTGAGTTGCATCCATCAAACACCATACCTACTGTAAAGCATGGTGGTGGAAACATCATGCTTTGGGGCTGTTTCTCTGCAAAGGGGCCAGGACGACTGATCCGGGTACATGAAAGAATGAATGGGGCCATGTATCGTGAGATTTTGAGTGCAAACCTCCTTCCATCAGCAATTGAAGATGAAACGTGGCTGGGTCTTTCAACATGACAATGATCCAAAGCACACCGCCAGGGCAACGAAGGAGTGGCTTCGTAAGAAGCATTTCAAGGTCCTGGAGTGGCCTAGCCAGTCTCCAGATCTCAACCCTATAGAAAACCTTTGGAGGGAGTTGAAAGTCCGTGTTGCCAAGCGAAAAGCCAAAAACATCACTGCTCTAGAGGAGATCTGCATGGAGGAATGGGCCAACATACCAACAACAGTGTGTGGCAACCTTGTGAAGACTTACAGAAAACGTTTGACCTCTGTCATTGCCAACAAAGGATATATCACAAAGTATTGAGATGAAATTTTGTTTCTGACCAAATACTTATTTTCCACCAT
This sequence comes from Dendrobates tinctorius, assembly GCF_039654945.1. Taxonomy (NCBI): domain Eukaryota; kingdom Metazoa; phylum Chordata; class Amphibia; order Anura; family Dendrobatidae; genus Dendrobates; species Dendrobates tinctorius. The sequence goes on from NW_027361690.1 coordinate 4,004,778, forward strand.
AACATGCAAATAAAATGAAAAAAAAAAACAGACAATGTGATTTTCTGGATTTTTTTTTCTCAGTTTGTCTCCCATAGTTGAGGTCTACCTATGATGTAAATTACAGACGCCTCTCATCTTTTTAAGTGGTGGAACTTGCACTATTGCTGACTGACTAAATACTTTTTTTCCCCACTGTACCAGCTCTGGCTTGGCAAGGAAAGGAGGCTTATTCGCCGTGCAATGCTCCTCTGGGAAAATAATATGCAAATTGCCTCTTCAGAGTGGAAGAGGACTTGAACTCTATAGCTCCACCTGTTGGTAGTAGCGATCCTACAAGTCACAATCAACCCATTAATGAGTCTTGTAATAGGACTTAGGATAAAAGCCAAATCAGAATCTCAATTTGCAGACACGGTGTTTCGGGCTATTGGACCTCGTCGGTGCAAAACACCGTGTCTGCAAACTGAGATTCTGATTGTGCTTTTATCCTAAGTCATATTACAAGACTAGTTAAAGGGTTGATTGTGACTTGTAGGATCGCTACTACCAACAGGTGGCGCTATAGAGTTCAAGTCCTCTTCCTCTCTGAAGAGGCAATTTGCATATTATTTTCCCAGAGGGGCACTGCACAGCGAATAAGCTTCCGTACCTTGCCAAGCCAGAGCTGGTATGTCACTCTCCACAAGGAGAAACCTTACCCCTTAGACCACTGTCTACCAAAAAATCCTGAAGGAGAAAGTCCAGCCATCTTTTCCTGACTTTAAGCTAAAGTGCACTTGAGTTGTGCAGCAGGACAATGATCTAAAACACACCAGCAACTCCACCTCTGAATGGCTTAAGAAAAACAAAATTAAAACAAAAGTTGTGACCTTAATCCTATTGAGATGCTGTGGCATGACCATAAAAAGGCAGATTATACTTGGAAAACCTCCACTGTGGCTGAATTAAAACAATTCTGAAGAGATTAGTAGGCCAAAATTCCTCCAGAGCGTTGTAAACGACTCATTGCCGGTAATTGCAAACACTTGATTGCATTTGTTGCTGCTAAGGGTGGCACAACCAGTTTTTCGGTTTAGGGGGCAATCACTTTTTCACACAGAGCCCTGTAGGTTTGGATTTCTGGATTTCTTTTTCCCTTAATTATAAAGACCTTGATTTAGAATCTGCATTTTGGGCTTACTTTGTTCCCTTTGTCTAATATTTAAATTTGTTTTGGCGATTTCAAATATTTAAGTGTGACAAATACGCAAAAGAAAAGGAAATCAGGAAGGGGCAAACACTTTCACATAACTGGATACTATAATCCCCACAACATACAATACAGTATTATGTCATACAAACAACACTCCAAACAGCACCCGATCCAATATGACCTCCACAGCCCAGTAAATGGTATGCTCACCAGTGTCACCACAGCTCTTCATATACTTTGTTGTCCACCCTTCACAGCCCCTCATTTCATGGCCCAAACGGACATCCATTCATTTTAAGGCCCCTGCACAGCCCCTCATATCATGTGCCTCATTTCATACCCCACTGCACAGCCCCTCACTTTATTCCCCCATCTGCACAACACCTCATTTTATTCCCCCCCACTACACAGCCCCTCATTACCCCCCTTGGCACAGCCCCTCAGCTTCTTCCCCATCTATACACCCCCTCAGCTTAAACCCCCTTATGCACAGCCCCTCATTTTATACCCCCTCTGCCCATCCCTTCTGTGTATTCCCCCATCTGCACAACCCCTCATTTTATTCTCCCTCTGTACAGCCTCTTTACTTATTCCTCACATCTGAGCAGCCCGAATGTCACAACACAGCTGTCGTGTGACCCGGGACCAGGGGCTCCTTCCTGTCCCTAACACTAGGGGGTGCCCTAGCTCACTCTACCCCCCAGGATACTTCCTAAGGTGAAGATACCGGGGCCTCTACCCTTGCCTTATCTCCTGAGATAGCCCTCTATTTGTTCTCTTCCCCAACCCAGGGACGAGGAGCGCTACTGTGCACCGTAGTACACCAACCTGACAAACAAGCAAACACAAACTAAGGTTAACAGAAAACTCCAGCCATACAAAATATTCACTCACATATAACAGAGGAATGCAATGAGCTGTGAAGGTTGGGGAATGAACCAAAAATAGAGAACGATAAGGAATTACCATGCATACAAACCAAGCAACAGTCACTGTTATGAATGGGTCACCGAGGAGGAGAGCAGGCCCAGGCTAAGCCACAGAAAACCAGAGAGGTTGGTAAGTAAGCGGATTGCAGATGCCTGATCCTATCCACACAACCAGCAGTAGCCGTGGAGCGTACCTACAATTATCCTAGACGCCTCAGCACAGCCGGAGAGCTAATTAAGCCTAAAGCAAGAAAGGTGAAATCTAAACTGCCCCAGAGCAGACCCCAAAGGAATAGATAGCCCCCAAACATATATTGTCGGTGAGACAAGATGAAAACACAAAACACAGGCAGGAAAATAGACAGCGCAAATGATGGGGCCCACACTGACTAGACAGGACAGGAAAGACACAGTCTGCAATCACGCAAAAAACCCTGCAAAACATCCAACACGTCTGATGCACAAAAACACTGAAGTCGCACGACTTCGCCCCCACTATATCAGCACTCTGGTATATTCTGAAAGCAGAGCAAAAAGAGACCAATCTAACAGGGGACAAAACAAACAGGCACAAGCAGTAACATATGGGCGGTGATTCAGCACAGCCCCAGCCAGAGCTGGCTGACACGCACAAAGCAGAGATAGACAAAACCAGATCAAATGCAAACAGAATAGCAAATGAACCACTTAGCTGAACATGCAGGGACAGAGCTGGAGACATCAGACCTCAGGAGGCACAGGAAGAAAATGACCAGCAGGGATAGAGGGAGTTGGCTGTCTTAAATCCCAATGTGAAACCCCAGATCTCCAATCATCATCCTCATTATCAGGTGGCAAACCTCTGTTAATCAGATTAGCTTCTTCACCTCCAATAACCACCAGAGGGAGCCCAAAAAGAGAACTCGCCACCCCTCTGTCAATCTGACCAGCTCCACTACCTTCAGTAATAACCAGAGGGAGGCCAGAAAGTGAATTCACAACAAGTCACTAAAAACTCCAACTCTCCTCATAAGAACTCCTCTCCCTTCATTAGCCATGCAGCAATAAAGCTAGCTTTGACAAGGATTTGTATCAGAGCTCAGATGATAAATGCAAAAGGAGTGGCTAATCGAGCTCAGCTGTGACCACAGATTTCCAGCATGGCCAAATAACCCGTTCTGCCAGAAGGAACATATTTAAAATGAAGAAGTGCTTCTTCTCAGTGCTGGAGTAGGAGCAATCAGATGCTGCGGTCTTCTTGCTCCACACTGTTGTGGTAACCCCATGACACTGTCAATTTATTACCCCATCTACACAGCCCCTCAGTTTATTCCCCTGGGCAAGAATTTCAGTCTCTCGCTATACAACACTGATAGAGACAAACCCCAAGTGTCTTTCAGCTGTAATTGCAGCAAAATGTGACGCAACAAAGTATTAAAGGGAACCTGTCACCCCCCAGGGCATTTTTAATTAAAAGAGCCACCTTCAGCAGCACTAAGGCTTCATTCTGTGAAGGTGGCTCTTCTTTTTCTGACCCCTAGTAACGCAGAAATATTGACTTTTATAAATAGGTCCTCATACCTGTAATGCGTCCCATAGGTTTGGTGTGCCCCCCTGTAACAGCCGTCTGCCAGCCATCCATCATGCCTCTCTCCTGTGTCTGGGCGCCGCCTCCTCCTGTGTAGTATGCCTGTGCTGTGACAACTCTAGCTGTATCTTCCCCATCCCCCTCCTCCTCTTTAAAATTTTTAAAACTATTTTGTTATCACAGCTATTCAAAGCAGGCTAAGCTTTCCAAACCTCCGTCAAATGGCTGTTACTACCTCTAAATTCTATGGTGAGACAGATCAACTGCTGTATATCTTTTTAAATGAAAGTCATACAAGTGAATGGCTGTCCATCAAACACATGGATGGTTTAACACCTCTAGAGTCCAAGAAGCTGGATTTGCTGAATATGCAGATACCCCATATGTGGGGTGAAACCACTGTATGGAAACATTGCAGGGCTCGGAAGGGAAGGAGCGCTGTTTGACTTTTTCAACACAAACTTGGATGGAATTGAGAACGGACGCCATGTTGCATCTATACAGCACCTGCTGTGTCTAAACAGTGGAAACCCCCATAAGTGACCACATTTTGGAAACTAGACCCCTCAAGGAACATATCTAGATGCGAGGTGAGCACTTTGAACTCACAAGTGCTTCACGGAAGTTTATAAGACCTGTGGTGAAAATAAAAAAAATCCACATTTTTTCCACAAAAATTATTTTTAGCCCGAATTTTTTTTTTATTTTTACAAGGGTAGCAGGAGAAAATGGACCCCAAGCATTGTTGTGTAATTTCTCTTGAGTACGCCAATACACCATATGTGGGGGAAAACCACTGTTTGGGTGCACGTCAAGGCTCGGAAGGAAATGCAGGCTTTAATGGAATGGTCTGCGTTTGCAGAGCCAGTGATGTGCCTACACAGTAGAAACGCCCCCACAAGTGACCCTATAGTGGAATTGATCTAGTGTTTCCCTGGAATGTGACTTTTATAACAAGGTGGCATATACGTCAATTGTGTAGAGTGCATCAGTTTGGCATACGCGAGTTGTGTAGTGTATGTTGCGATTGCATACGTAAATTGTGTAGTGTACGTCAGATTAGCATACGTAAGTTGTGTAGTGTATGTCAGGTTGGCATACGCGAGTTGTGCAAGTAAGAAATGAATTTAGTAGTCCATGGATGTGTGCTACAGTGGCACAGTCTGAAGCATTCTTTTATACATGGGCCAGGTTTTCTGGGCTGGTGTCACATTGCCAAATGGTGTCCTTGCAAATTCCCCTTTTGTAATAGACTTTGCATCTTTATTGCGACCTTCCTTTCTTGGCGGTTTGAGGGACCTCACTGACAAAATGCTGGCCTGGTACGATATGAGCAACTTCAGTTCCGGAAGTACTTAGGCCCGCTTAGAAAGGTACGTACCAGTCTGGCCTGCACATTGGAATAGCAGAAAAGCGTTGTGCATGGCCATCTGTATGATGTGCATGGCCAGCTTTTCCACACCTTGGCCTTTCTCGTGGCACAATAACAAGCTGGAGGACTTTATCAGAAAGATCAACTTCCCCCATGATCTTGTTGTAACCCAGTACAGTGTGGTTTGTGGGCCTGTGTAGACTTACCTCCTACAGTAATGGGGGTGCTGCCATTGCCATGTATGGTGGTCAAGAAAAGGACATCCCTCTTGTCCTTGTACTTTATCACCAGCAGGTTGTCATTGGGCTCTGCTCTCTCCCTTGCTGAGGAGTTCGACAATTAGCATCTTAGGGAGGCCTTCTGATTTTTTTTCTGACAGTACCGCAGGCTTCGGTACCTCACATAGAGAGGGACTTGAAGAGTGGGATGCTGGTTATCTACGTAGAGGTAATAACGTTGATTCAGAAGTGGGTGCACCAAATCCCACACAATCTATCCACTCATTCTCAGGACAGGGAGGCATTCAGGCTGTTGTATCCGGGTGCCCTTCCGTTTATAAACGCTAAGCCTGTGGGTGTACCCTAAGGTACTCTGGCACAGCTTGTAGAGTTTAATTCCATACCTGGCCCTCTTACTGGCCAGGTAATGTCAATTTGAAACCCCTTGAAATTAATTATAGACTCATCCATGCAGATGTCTGTTTGGGGCACGTACACCTCAGCAAACTTGTTGCTGAAGTCATGAATGACCTGTTGAATTTTGAAAAGTCGGCCAAATTTGGGGTCATCTCGAGGACTACACCATGCTTTATTATTGTAATGCAAAAATCTGTGGATGGCCTCAAAACATTTACGGGTCATGGGCATGCAAAATACTGTTGTAGTATACAAAACGTCAACACTCCATTATTGCCAAAGTTCTGGCTTCTTCACTAACCCCATGTGAAGAACTAGGTGCCAAAATGTCATAATTTCTACTGCATCTACAGGGGTCCAGTTAGAAAACGATGGCAAAAATTGACAAAGAAAGCTAGGCATACAAATTTGCCTCAGCTACCATGAGGTTTACAAAATCCTCAGAGAAAAAAAAATATATAAAAAGTCTATTTCTTTGAGGCCGGTGGTGTCAAACTGGATTCTGGATTGCACCACAAAATCAGTAATCTGTGGCTTATAGTTTATGAGGGGTCCATACGGGGTAAGGGAGGACACTGGTTCATTTTCTGTCATGAGGCGTCTACATGGCAGTTCGGTATCACTTGAGGAAGAGTCGGAAAAATAAAGGAAGGTGGGATCCTCTCCCTCACTGTCAGTGTCGGAGGCAAGGAAAGACCATGCTTTCTCCACTGAATACTGGGATTGGGACTAGTGGGACGATATTTTTTCACATATGCGATGTTTGTATGTGTACCAAATTTTATTCAGAGTGTGTGTGTGGGCACGCTTGGTGTAAATGTTTTCATTTTGAAGAGAAAAAAAATCTACCGTATTTTCCGGCGTATAAGATGACTTTTTAACCCCTGAAAATCTGCTTAAAAGTTGGGGGGTCGTCTTATACGCCGAGTGCATATGGAGGGGGGAGTGGTCCCGATGAAGAAGAGAGGGTGTAGTTGGTGTTATCATCCCCTTTTACCTCATTGGTGGCAGCGGTGCGGCCGCTCTGTGCTGGGGGTCGTCATCGGTGGCTCCTGTTTGTTCAGCATGGGGGCGCTGTGCTGGGGGTCTCCTCTGGCATTTCCCCATAGCCCGGAGGCCCAGGCAGCTCCATTGCTGCGATGGGGTGGCCTCCGGGAAAATGGCCGCCGGAGTCCGCGCGAGCTCAGATTCAGATCTCGGGAGACGAGATCTGAATCTGAGCTCGCGTGGGCTCCGGCGGCCATTTTCCCAGAGGCCACCGCATCACAGCAATGGAGCTGCCTGGGCCTCCGGGCTATGGGGAAGTGCCGGAGCCCCAATGCTAGACAGAGAGCCGCCCCCCAGCACAGCGCCCCCATGCTGGACAAAGAGGAGCCGCCGCCGACACCCAGCACAGAGCCGCCACACTGCAGATGGAAGAGCCACCGATCCCCACAGCACAGAGACCCGCAGCACCGCTGCCACCGATGAGGTAAAAGGGGATGATAACTCCACTTACACCCTCCCTTCTTCATCAGGACCACTCCCCCGCCATATGAAGATTGCTCCACACCCGGCATATAAGATGACACAATCGTATAAGAAGATCCCCGACTTTTAAGAAGATTTACTATTTTAACTGGAAAAGATGGGGGGGGGTCGTCTTATACGCCGGAAAATATGGTAATTCTATCAACTAATCAAAAATTTTTTGATTCGTTTTTCACTCGAGAAAAAAAAAAAAAAAACACAGCTGGAGGTTGATCAGTGATGTGTCGCTTATCACCGCTCGACGGCTGCAGGACGGATATGCAAATGTGATTCTTTTTTTTCCCCCCCCGAGCTGACACTAATCCTAAAGGCCCCGTTACACACAACGATATTGTGAACGATATTATTGCATGTGAACGACATCGAAATGACGTTGTTGCGTGTGACATGTAGCAACGATCAGTTGGCAGATAGTTACTCGTTGCCTAAGGCTACGTGCACACGCTGCGGAATGGGGTGCGGATTTTGTAGAATCCACAGGTCAAAAGACCTGCGGTTTGCTCTGCGGTTTTTCATCTCCACAATGGAGGAGATGGCAAACCGCTGCGGAATCCATGGAAAGAATTGACATGTCAATTCTTTCTGTGGTTTCAAAACTGCAGAAAAACCGGGCGGAAAAATCCGCACCGTCTGCACTGCGGTTTTGTATTCCCATAGGGAATAATGGTACTGTACACTGCAGCAAAAACTGCTGCAGACCCGCAGCGGCCAAATCCGCTGCAGAACCGCAGCAGAATCCGCAGTGTGTGCACACACCCTTATGGTCTGAGCCATAATTCTATTGTTGGTTCCCCGCTGGGCAACACACATCGCTGGGAGCTGGTATCCAGGGTAAAGAGCTCTTAGTTACCCGCTGTTTACCCTGGATACCAACTTGCTCGCTGGTCCTGAGCGCTGGTGAGTCTGTCTATGTGACAGCTCATAAGCGACCAGCTATGTCCCAGCGATCCCATCCACGTCTGATCGTAGGTGGGATCGCTGGGACATTGAAGTGTGTAATGATGGGACCCTAACTCAAACCAGTAAAAAAATACTGTAGTAGACATCGATTACTCAGTACATTTTTACTGTCCCTAATCTAATCCTATCAACTAATCTAAATGACTTTTTTTTTAATCTTTACTGACACTAACTCAATTCAGTAAATAAAAAAATAAAAAAATACTGTAGTAGATGACAATTACTGCAGTATATTTTTACTGTCCCTAATCTAATTCTATCAACTAATCTAAATTATTGTTTTTGCTCTTTTTTTTTTTCCACACACAAATTAAAAAAACAACCGGAAGCCTGTCAGTGATGTTCATCACCGACCAGTGCTTGACGGCTGTAGGACTCAAGCATGGATGTGGTGCAAAAAAGGGATACAAAAAAAAAACCGTGAAAAAAGTCCTTGCCTAAACCGATGTGCTAATTGCAGTGTACATCTGATCAGCATCGGCAGCTGTATAACGCACACAGAGAGTGGTGCAAAGGTGGTGGAGGGTGAGGAAACAGGGGAAAAAAGTTGGGGAAAACAGCAAGTATGTATGCACAAAGGTGGTGCAAACGGGAGGGGAAGAAAAAAAATAGGTAGGGACAAAAAAAGTCCTGGAAAACAGTTTGGCGGCTTAAGGACGCATGAAGAAGAAAAAACTGACAAAAGTACTGATCAGTGCTTGGCAGCAGTCAATCACACCGATTGTAGTTGCAGGGGCATCGACACCCCCCAGTATGACGACGCTATACGACTCTGCTTCAATATGGTGCAGTCACATGGAAGCGGTCACCTTCACAGCAGTCGTAATGCCTCATTTTAGCAATAACGTACCCAGTCCAAGGTTGTAGTACATTCAAGGTTGGTAAATACTTGCCGACCGAGGTGTACTATGCGCATCTAAGGTCGAGAAGGGGTTAACTCAGAGTGCCAATGTAAGACGGCCAAGGTGGTAGTCGTGGCAACTGGCTTTACTGTTCCCACAGCCTGACGCCTCACAGATGAAACAAGTCCTTTCTGCTGTGTGTGCGCAACAAAACACTAAGGCCTGTTTCACACTTCAGTTTTTTTACATCAGTCAAAATCCGCCACTTTTAGAAAAAACATCCGCCCTTTTTTGGCAGATCCGTTATTTTCCCCATAGACTTACATTAGCGGCGGATTTTGACTGATTGTCATCCATTGCATCTGTTTTTGACGGATCCGCTAAAATTTTAGCAGTTCCCGGGCGGAGCAGACGGACAATGAAATGTTTTTTTACACTGGCGGACCGCTTTTTCTGACTGCGCCTGCCCGGGAGAATTTCTCGTCGATGTATTTTAATCCTAAATGCCGTTCTGGAAACGGCGAGAAAAATCTCTCTCTCTCCCTTTCCTAACCTTTCCAACTTCAGCGGATCCGTCAAAAAAACGGTCCGGTGACATCCGTTGGTGTCACAACGGAAACTGATCCGTTTTTCCCCATCTGTGGCGGATTGCAACTGAACAAAAAAAACTGAAGTGTGAAACAGGCCTTACGGTCACTGTCCAGTTCTCCTCAGGTCCCGTCAGTCCAGTTTCACAAAATATCTCAGAGTCGCATGTCTTTTCAAACAACAAAACTTTACTGGGCAGCATCTTCATGTCATAGACAGCACATTTCACACATAGTCAGGTATCCTGTGCGTTCCCTGTCATCCGGACAGGCCCTGATCCTTCATAGCAGCTCCCACTGCCTGGCAATCCCGGCAGTATCTTTTGGAACAATCCATGTCTTCCCGTCACCAGCTTCTTGTCAGCCCCTTGCCTGGCTCCAGTGGGAAGAGGTGCCAGGAGTGCTTCCTTTGTGGCTCCTGGCCTGGTCATACACCTCGGATCCTGCTTATTGATGATCTTATCCAGCTGGTGCCCATCAACACTATTCTTCTGCCTGGGGCCCCTTACTGCTGTCCACAGCTTTTTCCTCATGGCCTATGATCTTCTATCACTGCTCACATGTCTTGCCCTTGGCAGGCTGCCTGGGCATCTGACACAACCAGGAAGTATCCTGACTAAGCTTCCCTGCTCTGTGCTGCCCCTCCGTCTAGTTAACCCTTGTGCTGCCTATATCCTAGCCTATTCTATAAAACTCTCTATTGCTTGTCCTTAACTCTATAATGCTTCCCTCTATTCTACCCCATAATGGTCCTATACTACCTACTATCCTATTCTATCCCTAAGCCTATAAACAGTACATGACAGATACAACATCTAAACTTTACAGCACATGACCGTGTATAAACATTAATAAACAATGAAGTGGCACATGTGACTGTGTGAACAGAATCCCAAAGAGAGGAGGCACATGAGGTTTTGCATTTGATTAATGTCATCCATCTACTTCACAAGAATTTTTCCTGTGTACAAATGCTGGCTATTCATATCATCCAATAAATCAACTATAAGATACTGTGTTGTGATACATCCTGCATATCACCCGGAATACTGTGGATTAACCCCTTAACACCCGATGACGGACAAATCACTTCATGAGCAGATGTCAGTTCCCGCATCATGGCGTACTATGTCCATCATGATTTTAAACATGTAGTGACCGTTCAATGCCAACAGCTGTCATTCACAGCTAATTGGCACAGGAAGAGGTGTGGGGACCCATGCCATCAGTTCCTGTACCCAGGGCCCTGTGATCGGTCAGGCAATCTCACAGGGGGTATTGAAATATTAGCACCTCCTGCTGAATCACAGCAGGAGCTCTGTGCTGCTAGTGGCCAACATACTGCACTGCCAGGGATGATGCCAGCACAGCCCCTGGTTGTTTAACCCCCTAAATGCTGTGATTGAGAGCGATTGCAACATTAAGAAAGCAGACAGAGGGAGGGATCTCCCTCTGCATTCAGATTGGGGTCCCTTTGAAGTCATGGAGGGGGCCCGATCATTTCCATGTTGAACTGAGGTTGTCAGGGTGACACCCAGGTAACCAAGCTATGGAAAGCTTCTTATACTCAAAAGGTTTCTGTACAGGTATTGCAATGCATTATACCTGTGATCTAAGTGAAAGTCCAATAGAGGGACTAATGAAAAAAAAGTTCTAAAAAAAAAAAAAAAAAATGTTGTCACACTAATACATATTTTCTATGTATAACAAATAGACATATTTGGTAGTTAACTAGTTAACCCATTCAGTGAACGCCAAAAAAAATAAAATAAAACAGTCAAACTGTGGTTTTTCATCATAACACTGGAAAAAGACGTTCAAAATGATGAATGTAAATAAAAAAAAATGGTGTAGCTGAAAACGTCTTGTCCTGCAAAAAATAAGCCACCATACAACTCCATCAGCGGAAAAATATTAAAAAAAGGTTATAGCTCTGAGAATATAGTGATGCAAAACATTCTTTTTTTCCTATAAAAGTTTTAATGCTGTAATAGCACCAAAACAAAAAAAAAATGATATAAATGTGGTATCGCTGTAATCGTACTGTGTGTTGGTTCCTACTGTATGTACAGGGCTATGTTGGGTCTCATACTATATATAGTGGGGCTTTGTGGGGCTCATACTGTATATAAGGTGCTATGTGTGCTTATATAGTTTATAAGAGTCTGTGTGGGGGCTCAAGAAGTATGTAGGGGCTATGTGAAGGCATATTGCCTTGGACTGTGAGCGATTATCCTCATTGAAGCATGAGCCAACACACAGCCCCCTACATACAGCATGGCTGTGTGCTCACGTTGTGTTTAAGTGTTTTTGCAGCTTTTTTTCTGCAGCGGAAACACTTAAAAACGCTAACAAAACGCATACCATGCAATCCTACGGGATTCCGCCGTTGTTGTGCCAATGCTGTGGATTTTTCCGCTGCGACATCGCATAGCGGAAAAATCCACAGAATGTCCATTAATTTTGCGGAACTGCGGCAATTACGCAGCCATTGGATTCCTTTGAAATGCTCACTTTATGCATGTGGCTATGCCCACCATGCGTAAAGTGAGCGCTTCATGTGCGGATGGTACCCAAGGTCTGGAGGAGAGGAGACTCTCCTCCATGCCGTGGGTACCATATTCCTAAAAAAATTAGAATTAAAATAAAAAATAGTGATATACTCACCTTCGGATGGCCCCCAGAGCTCTCCCGCCTCTCAGCCACGCTGCCAGCATCTTCCATTCCCAAGGATGCATTGCGCGAATCACCTGAGATGACATCGCAGTCTTGCGAGTGTGACGTCACAAAGGTCCTTCACGCAAAGCTTCCCTGGGAACAGAACGTACCGGGAGCGCCGCTGAGATCGGGGGCCGTCAGAAGGTGAGAATAACCATATTTTTAATATTTTTAACATCCTATCTTTTACTACTGCTACTGCATAGGCAACATTAATAGTAAAAAGTTGGTCACACTTGTCAAGCCCTATGTTTGACAAGTGTGACCAACCTGTCCACACAGCACCCTATACAGAGTATAAGCCATCACATAGCCCCAATATACAGTATCAGCACCCACATAACTCCCTATATACAGTATAAGTCTCGCAAAGCTATATACAGTGTGAACATCCATCTATCCTCTCATTATCACGTTGGGGTGGTAGAGGACGTCCAGTGTGCGGTGCAAGATCAGGGAAGATGATGCGGCCTGATAAACATTGTGACCTTCGGACTCTAGATCCTCCAGAAGTCAGATCAAGACGTGACACAGATGACTAATATACTGTATGAGCATGCACATAGAATCATAGAATCATAGAATAGAATCATAGAATCGTAGAGTTGGAAGGGACCTCCTGGGCCATCTGGTCCAACCCCCTGCTCAAAGCAGGATTCGCTAAATCATCCCAGTCAGATGTCTGTCCAGCCTCTGTTTGAAGACTTCCATTGAAGGAGAACTCACCACTTCTCGTGGCAGCCTGTTCCACTCATTGATCACTCTAACTGTCAAAAAGTTTTTTCTAATATCTAATCTGTGTCTCCTCCCATTCAGTTATTCAGTTTCATCCCATTGCTTCTAGTCTTTCCTTGTGCAAATGAGAATAAAGTTGATCCTTCTACAATGTGACAGCCCTTTAGATATTTGTAGACAGCTATTAAGTCTCCTCTCAGTCTTCTCTTTTGCAAACTAAACATTCCCAAATCCTGCAACCTTTCCTCATAAGACAGGGTTTGCAGACCGGTCACCATTCTGGTCGCTCTTTTCTGAACTTGCTCCAGTTTGTTGATGTCTTTTTTAAAATGTGGTGCCCAAAACTGGACACAATATTCCAGATGAGGTCTGACCAAAGAGGAGTAGAGGGAAATAATGACTTCACGTGATCTAGACTGTATGCTTCTGTTAATACATCCTAGAATTGCATTTGCCTTTTTTGCTGCTGCATCACACTGTTGACTCATATTCAGTCTGTGATCTATTAGTATACCCAAGTCTTTTTCACATGTGCTGTCACTTAGCCCTATTCCTCCCATTCTATATATGCTTTTTTCATTTTTATTGCCCAGATGTAGTACTTTGCATTTCTCCCTGTTAAAAACCATTCTGTTAGTTGCTGCCCACTTCTCCAGTTTATTTAAATCTTTTTGAATCCTCTCTCTCTCTTCTCTAGTATTAGCTATCCCTCCTAGCTTTGTGTCATCAGCAAATTTAATCAGTTTACCCTCAATTCCCTCATCTAAATCATTGATAAAGATGTTGAACAATACAGGGCCCAGGACAGAGCCCTGTGGTACCCCACTTGAGACATTCTTCCAACTGGATGTGCAGCCATTTACGACCACTCTTACGAGCTTCTGTTGCTAGGTGGAATATTTGTGGAACCCAGCCAATATGATCGGGTAAGGTTGCGTTTGGTTCTATTTACTTTTTTTCAACCACTTCACATGAACAGCGTGTGGCTATGAACTTTTATTTAATTAGGGGAAAAAAAGCATCAGAAAAGGTTGTTGTAAGGCACAAATTTTGTTGCAACTCTTTTCATGCCCAATGTCTTAGTTAAACTTTGTAGGCAGAACTCCATGAATTTCCAGTTAAAGTCACACATTAATCAAAAGGTCAGATGGCGATCTTCCAGAATGGTTTCCCAGATTTGCGTCACATTTTTATCAGCAAGCCAGAGGATCTGCTCAGTTTCCAGTTAGAAGATTCGATGGTATCCATGTCTGTGAAGCATGGACACAACTGAAGATATGTGAAAAACAGAGCATAGGAACCCTCATCAGCTTCCAGTCCCAATGTATAACATCTTAAGTGACACAGAGGCCTGGAGCACAGAGCTATTGAAGACAAAGGTGAACTCTTTATTGGAGCAGAAGGTAGCTCCATTTTATTGCTATTTAATATCTTTGTGGAGTAGAACAGTAGAAGGGAGGGTGAGTTTGAAGAGGGGACATGGTTGAGGTCAGTGTGTAGAGAAGACAGATGGAACAGAGTGGGGGAGGGGGCAGAGTGGAGATGGGAAAAAGAAAAAAGAGTGGAGGTGGGATAGCATTAGAAAGGAAAGTAAGAGGCCATATTAATAGGGGAGAACAGTGTAGAGGTCATAGTTCATAAGGGAAATTTCTGTGACTGTCATAGTTCATAAGGGAGGGTCGTGTGGCAGTCATTTCATATGAGGGAATGTCGTGGCGGTCCAGGGAACACAGAGAGGGGCAATTATTTATTTAGGAATTTATTTTGTCTATATATTAGGCAGGTTTGGGTTTAATAAATCTGGCCAACTGATTACTAATATAAGCTGTCCTACTTGATATTTCAACACAGTAAATGACAGAGCAGAAATACAATGAAATCACATCTTTAGGCATGTCAAGGAATCAAGAAGTCAATTAAATTTACCATGTTAAACAATAAGAATGCTGTAGTATTAGTGTGAAGGCTTAAGGTACTGTCACACTTAGCGATGTACCAGCGATTCCGACCAGCGATATGACGCGGTCAGGATCGCTGGTACATCGCTAAGTGGTCGCTAGTGAGCTGCCACATAGGCAGATCTCACTAGCGACATCGCTGGGGACGGGGATCGCTACTTACCTGTCACACCAGGCGATCCTGCGTCCTCCCGCCCGGCTCCACGCGTCGCTCGTCCTCACAGCAGGAAGCGCCACAGGAAGCTGACGACGAGAAACAGTCCTGAACGTTCTCGCGCGATCAGCGATAACCAGCGGGGGAGCGGGTCGCTGGTAAGTATCAGACACAGAGATATCACTAGCAATATCGCTATAACGTCACTAGTTATAGCGATATTGCTAGCGATATCTCTTAGTGTGACATGCCCTTTAGTGAGAGCATCAGAATAAGAAATCCAAACATTACTTGTCACAGCTGTCCCACCCATCAGGGATTTCACAAGATTTATGTGTGGGGGATAAAATTTTCATATTGTATTGATTTTTTTTCAGTCTGGCACATGTCATAAATTTGGCTAACACACAGCTTATAGTTAGCCTTGATTATACCTTTGACTGGTTTAATAAAAAACGACAGAATTTACTAACTCTGTTAAACGTTTTACTGGGTTTTAGGTAGCAATAATTTAATTATGGACCTACATAGAAAAAGAAAGGTGAAACCGGAGCATTTATATTTCATGCAAAAAAAAGAAAAACTGAACAGCAAAGCCCATTAAAGTGTAGTCAGTCATTCACATGTTTTTTTTATTCATTAAGGATTAAGATTGGTTTTCTTGCAGTGTAACCTGTGGACTCACATTCAGTCCATCAGCTGCCTTTGTTAAAGGGGGCGCCTTTTGTGTTCTCCATATATCTTAATTCTAATTTACAAAATTCATTATAAGACATACATTAAGAAATAGTATATTTTTATTATAAGAAGCTTTTAATTGGTCAATGAATATTGTATTATTGGAGCAATATATGGTGGTATTTGAGCAAGAACAGTATACTTTTGTAGTGTTTGGCTGTTGTGGTACTATAGAACATTGCCATTTTGGCAAATGTTTGGAAGTGTTACAGGGGCACCACACTTTCTAGCACCCATGACCATGCTTAGTATGGATATTGAATATTACATGACAACATACCAACTAGAGGAGCATCAACAGAAGGTACAACATTGAGTACGGTCAAACTTAATATGCCCTTTGTTAGTGTACTATTACACCCACATTGTACACCGTTATGCCGGCTAAGCCAAATTGTTCAACTGTGGTGTCATGAGTCAAGATACCCTTCGAAGAAATAATGATTGACAATTGTAGGGCCAGACTGCTACTGTTACAGTCCAGGAAAATTCATTTAAGGAAAAGTTTACAACTTGAGAACTAAAGTTAGACTAAAACCAAAATTAATTGTTAATGTCAGTTTATAAAATTCATAGTGAAGTGAAATTACATGGAAAACTCTGACTTCATTACAGCATTTTACATACCAATTATGCAGTGAAACACAATGAACATGAATCATTCAACTCAATTTATTGCAATAATAATGCAATTTATAATTTCCATATAACACACTAAATTTTTTCCACGAATTGTGTTTCGACATTCAAGTCCCCGAGTGCTCCATCAATCCTGACATAATACAAAGTATAAACAAGGAAATGTCTGTCTTTTAAAATGAAAAGGTTGTTGGACTTATGCCAGATTTCCTTATTGTTTTATCTTAGAACACATATTCAAGATAACTTTGCTAGGAAATGTTTAAAATACTTTGCGTAACAATCCACTTACCAAATGGCTCTGCAAAGAAAACATCCAATAATATCTTATGCAAGGTTGGTGATTTGATCTCAGAAATCTCATCTTTATTTGTGAGGACTTCAGAATATAATGTCCACCATTCTCCAGATCCTTCCTGAAAAAGTATAAAAGTTCAAGTCACTTTGTAAAACCCAATACATTACATATGATAGAAATATTATATTAAAAATGTTGCAAAACAGTATTTCAGCATAGCTTATGCATCGACAGGCCTAAATTGCTGTTTTATATATTAATCATTTGTCTTGGGCATTTTTTTTTTGGGGGGGAGGGTGTTACTCAATTAACATTTGCAAAATTATTAATATAAAGTAAAAGATATGGATGTAAAAAGGATATTCAAATTTTGGATGAAAGTCTGCACTCTATGTGACTACAGACTTCTGAGTCTTCAGAGTACACACCACCCGCTGTCAGGATTCTCCAGTGCTGGCAGCGAGACTGGGTGGTCACGTAACCACAAATATATGATTTGCATACATGCAGTCATATTCCAACAAAATGTATTCAACCTCACTCAATTCACTTGTATTTAGCAAGGCAGTGCACGTCTAGTCTTAATATGACCAGAAGTATGCAAAACACACATTTGCGGTCACAGAACCACACACTCTTGCTGCCAGCACCAGATAATCCTAACATTGTACAGTGCCCTGTAAAGATTTAGAAGTCTGCAGTCAGAGTGATTACAGACTTTCATTTCAAACTTGGACAAAATCTGTAAACCATGCGGTTCTATGGAGCACACCAACTTCCATTTAAGCCAAATGCATACATTTTAATTACCGTATTTTTCAGACTATAAGATGCACTTTTTGCCTCCAAAAATGTGGAGGAAAATAGGGGGTGCATCTTATAGTCTGGATGTATTGGCTGTGGTGGGGATGTGGCGGAGCAGTTTCGGCAGAGCAGCGGGTCACAGAGGCAGGAGTCGGCTAACTCCTGTGCCCGCTGCTAAAGAGAAATGAATATTCACTGCATTCCATGCCCATGGGTGTGGAGGGCAATGAATATTAATTTCTCTTTAATGGCATCCTGGTATGATGGACCCCCATCCCGGTCCTGGTATGCATGGTCCCATCAGAAAACATTAGAAAAAATTTTTTAAAAAACCATTAGACTTACCTTCCCAGCACTCCCTCGCAGCATCCTGCTCTGATGCCAGCAGCTGCTTAATGCTTGTAAGCAGTGTATGGCAGGGAAGACATGCCCTGCTCACAAGCAGAGCACAGCTGCCAGAATACTCACCACTCTGCACGCAAGGACTGTGGTGTGTAGAGTGAGCAGTGAGTATTCATTGCTCTTCAGTAGTGCACAGTGTCAGCCGTCGGATTCCTGCAACTGACGGCGGTCACGTGTGCCTCTACTTAAGAGAAATGAATATTCACCCCATTCCGTGAATATTCATTTCTCTTAAGTATCGGCACAAGAGACCGCCGGCAGCTGCAGCGTCTCTGGCTGACACAGTGCTTGCTAGAGTGCAATGAATACTCTGCAGAATGTTGAGTATTCTGGCAGCTGCCCTTCGGCTTGCAAGCAGTGCATTACGTCCCTGCCATGCGCTGCTTACAAGCATAAAGGAGCTGCTGGCATCAGAACAGGATGCTGTGATGGAGTGCTGGGAAGGCAAGTGTAATTTTTTTGTATTTTTATGTTTTCTGATGGGGCCATGCATATATACCAGGATGGGGATGGGGCCAATCATACCAGGATAAGCACGAGACCATGCATACTTGGACCGGGATGGGGCCAATCATACCAGGATAAGGATGAGACCATGCATACCAGGACCTGGATGGGTGGCTAATTATATGAAGTTAAGGATGGGGTCCTGCATACCAGGATAGGGATGGGGCCATGCATACTAGGATGAGATGGGGGTCCTGAACACCAAGATAGGGATGAGGGCGATCATTCCTGCTAGGATAGGGATGAAGGGGGCATGTAGGCATGCATACCAAGCTAGGGATGAGGAGGCATCCTGCCCATGCAGCTGAAAAACACTCCCATACCATGATGCTGCCACCACCATGTTTCACTGTTGGGATTGTATTGGACAGGTGATGAGCAGTGCCTGGTTTTCTCCACACATACCGCTTAGAATTATCACCAAAAAGTTCTATCATTGTCTCATCAGACCAGACAATTTTATTTCACATAGTCTGGGAGTCCTTCATATGTATTTTGGCAAACTATGCGGGCTTTCATATGCTTTGTACTGAGGAGAGGCTTCCGTCGAGCCACTCTGCCATAAAGGCCCGACTGGTGATAGCTGACTTTATGGAACTTTCTACCTTCTCTCTACTGCATCTGTGGAGCTCAGCCACAATGATCTTGGGGTTCTTTATCTCCCTCACCAAGGCTCTTCTCCCACGATTGCTCAGTTTGGCTGGACAGCCAGGTCTAGGAAGACTTTGGGTGGTCCAAACTACTTCCATTTAAGGAGTATGGAGGCCACTGTGATCTTAGGAACCTTGAGTACTGCAGAAATTCTTTTGTAACTTTGGTCATATCTGTACCTTGCCACAATTCTGTCTCTGAGCTCCTTGGCCAGTTCCTTTGACCTCATGATTTTCATTTGGTCTGACATGCACTGTGAGCTGTGAGGCCTTATATAGACAGGTGTGTGCCTTTACAAATCAAGTCCTTTCAGTTTAATTAAACACTGCTGGACTCCAATGAAGGAGTAGAGCCATCTCAAGGAGGATCAAAAGGAAATGGACAGCATGTGACAAATATGAGCGTCTGAGCAAAAGGTCTGAATACTTTTGAGTTATGTAATATTTCAGTTTTTGTTTTTCAATAAATTTGCAAACATTTCTACATTTCTGTTCTTTTCAGTCAAGATGGGGTGCAGCGTGTACATTGAGGAAAAAAAATGAACTTTTTTGAATTTACCAAATGGCTGCAATGAAACAGAGTGAAAAATTTAAAGGGGTCTGAATACTTTCTGTTCTCACTGTAAGTACAGAATTGACCACATTTTTTGCTTCAATTTTTCTCCCCTAATTTACTCCTCTAAAACCTAGGTGCATCTTATAGTCCTAAAAATACAGTATATAGTGGACTTTGCTATTATTCACATTGAGACTAAAAATATGCCTTATGTAGGACTGAAGTGCCAAGGGCTCACCAATAACATTGACTCTGCGGGTCCACTGTTCATCTACATGCAAATATTACATTATTGTCACGGGTGTGTCAGATGTAACAGACAGTCACTCTACATCTGGCTGCAGAAGGTTTCTGCGTTTGGCATTGCAGACATTCTTAATCCTTCTGACGGTTGGACCCAGCAGCAACCTCACTGTGGCTCTAATTGACACACCTGGACCTTGCCATTTATAGACTTCCAGCCTGCTTCAGGGAGTGGCCGCTGATATTCACTTTTTCCCTTGTAAAGGCTTGGAGCTGTAACTGTCGGCTAACTTCCTCTCTGTTGCTCTTGTTGGAAGTTTGGTGTGATCTCTCTGAAGTCTCCTCAAGCCAAGTTCCTCTCTCCTTGTTTGTCTCCCTTGTTGTCTTTAGTTATCAGTGGGGACTGACCAGTGCTCACCCCCCCATGCAGGGCCTAGCTCTAGGGATTTATATGGCTTAGGTTTCCTGCTCAGCGATAGGTGTGGAACCAATTTAGGGACGGTAGGGTAAGCAGGGTGCTATAAGATCTGCCTAGGGGTCTCCATTCCCCCATTCCCTAGTGTTTGACCTTCCTTCCCCTCATCCCTTTGTGTTGCACTTAGTCTTTTCCACACTGTGCACGACAATTATCATTCACAAATGTCTCTCTGCTTCTGTATAATAAACTGGATGGTTTGTTAAATGAATGTTGAGATGTTGCTCTTGTCTGTGAATTGTGAATCAAGTGTATTGTGCAAACTACTGCTCATGTAAGGTGGTAGAGGGCCCACTCCTACACACCAGGCTCACCGTGAGATTCAACTGTTCTCCTGTGGGAGAGTTAAGCCTGTCTAGTGAAAAGTGATTGAATCCAAAATCAGCAATAGAGTTGTCTTCAGCAGGATCTGGGTGATGTGTTAGATAAATAGATAGGGTCTCACAGGGACAATTAGGGTCAGTCCAAGGTGAGGGGGGGGACACCATATTGTCTACATGTACAATAGGCTGCAAAACTGTGGACAGGTAGGGGTGCTATAGGGTGAAATTAGGGGACTATAGATCTTTACCCCATCCTATCCCATTACCTTTTTACATATTTTGTACATTGAATGCCTTTTTGCTGTGAGGTATATTTTACCAGTATTTTAATATTAATATTTCATAAAGATTGATTATTATATAGGGGTTTGTTCTAGTCTAATTTTTGGTATATCAGTGAAGGGCTCCTCTATTGTATATTCTTGTTTTTTTGCAATTGCAAAAGGGAGCTACCAGCCTATTTTCCTGCCTATGTTTGTGTTTTCATCTTGTTACACCGTCAATACATGTGTAGTGGCTGTCTATTCCTTTGGGGTCTGCTCTGGGTCAGTTAGTTTTCCCCTTTTCTTGCTTTAGGCTTATTTAGTCCTCCGGCCATGACGAGGCATCTAGGTTCATCATAGGTACGCTCCATGGCTGCTGCTAGTTGTGTGGTTAGGATCAGGGATCTGCAATCTGCATAGTTACCAACCTCTCTGGCTTTTCTGGGGCTTAGCTTGTTTAGGTTTTTCCTCCACGGTGACCCATTCATAACACAGAACATTCCACAAGCAACGATTAATAACTTCACTTATAGCATGTCAAGGCGTGTAAGAGCAAAGACTTTTGCACATAGACCTCATACTCAATGATGAATACAAATTTGAGATGTTTTAGAACAGGGATTTTTGTGTGTACTCACCATAAAATCCTTTTCTCCAAGCCAATCATTGGGGGACACAGGACCATGGGTGTTATGCTGCTGCCACTAGGAGGACACTAAGCAAATACACAAAAAAGTTAACTCCTCCTCAGCAGTATACACCCTCAGCTGGCTCTATCCTGAACCAGTTCAGTGCCAAAGCAGTAGGAGCTCAAAACCAACAATGACTATAAGCCAATGGGCTAACAGGATGGGAGATGTGTCCCCCAATGATTGGCTCAGAGAAAAGGATTTTACGGTGAGTACACACAAAAACCACCATGGTTACTTACCGGTAGCCGGTTTTTCCGGAACCCATGACAGCACACCTGAGAGGGATCCGCCCCACCAGGACAGGAACCTACTGAAATATAAGGGGCGGCACCTCTCCTCCGCTTCAGTTGGTTACAGAGCATGAGAGGACTTCCCAGTTAGTTACATGTTTATCCAACACCACAGCTCACAAATACACCCTACTAACATGCACACCCATACGGTGAAAAAAGGGGGGGGGGAATATGCGGGTGCTGTCATGGGTTCCGGAAAAAACAGCTACCGGTAAGTAACCATGGTGGTTTTCCCTTCACCCATGACAGCACACCTGAGAGATTTTTGGAGACTTCGAAGCACCTTAGGGAGGGACCACCGCTTGCAGCACCCTTCTACCAAAGGTTAAGTCAGCAGAGGAGGATAGATTTAATCTTTATTGTCTAAAGAAGAAGGTTGAAGGTGAGGCCCAGGTAGCGGCCTTACAAATTTGTTCTATTGATACCTCTGCCTTTTCAGCCCAGGAGGTCGCTACGGCTCTAGAGGAATGAGCCTTGATGCCGTTAGGAATTGGAATGCCACTAGCTGAGTAGGCTACACTAATGGCCTCCCTAATCCATCTGGTGATGGTCCCTTTTGATACTCCATAACCTTTCCTGGCACCCTGGAAGGCTACAAATAGGGACTGGGACCTCCTCCACTGGCTAGTCACTGATGTATATTCTAGCAGGGCCCTTTTTACACCCAATTTGTGAAATTTCTCCTCCCCTGTGTTTTTTGGATTCTCACAGAAGGAGGGGAGGACAATCTCTTGGCTACGGTGGAAATCTGATACTACTTTAGGTAGATAAGCGGGACCTATGGCAGAATTTAATGAATCTAGCTACCCATCTGTTTGCCGCTATGTTGCAGTTATATAGTGCGCCCACTGCGGACACCTGAACTTTAAGGGTATTTACCGCTAGTCCCAGCTGTAATCCTGTTTGTAAGAATTCCAAGATGGTCCTAATTGGGGGCTTTTGGTCTAACGGCTTCCCCAGGAACTGTAGAAACTTATTCCATGTTCTACCATATATGTTAGTTGTTACTGGCTTTCTGCTTTTCAACAGCGTAGCCACCAACCCCGGAGAGAATCCTCTATCCATTAAAAGTGACCTTTCAAATTTCACGCCGTCAGATGGAATCCCTTGACCTGCGCATGGAATATTAGACCCTAAGCTAGCAGGTCTGGGATCTCTGGTAGTACCCATGGATCCGAGAGGGACATCATCTACAGCAGCGAGAACCAGGGCTTTTTCGGCCAGAATGGGGCTATTAAGATCACTCTGGCTTGATCTTCCCTTATTTTCCTCACAACTGTTAGGATAAGAGCTACTGGAGGAAACGCGTAACCTAGTTTGAAATTCCATGGAATTTGCAATGAGTCCACCGCCCATGGCTTTTCTTTTGGGTTTAATGAACAAAACCTCTCTACCTGTCTGTTGCTTTTGTTGGCAAAGAGGTCTACTACCGGTTCTCCCCAAAGTTGTACTATCTTCTGAAACACTAACTGATTTAGGGTCCATTCTCCTTGCCTTAGTATATTGCAGCTCAGGAAGTCGGCTTCTACATTTTCTACCCCTCTTATATGTAGTGCCGTCAGGGAAAGTAGATGTCGCTCTGCTCTGTGAAAAATCTCACTGGCTGCGTTCATTAAGGAGTGTGACCTTGTTCCCCCCTGGTGATTGATATACGCCACTGTCACTTTGTTGTCCGACATGATCCGAACATTGCGACCTTTTAGACGGGGGATAAAGTTTTTAAGGCTTTATTTACTGCCTGTAGTTCTCTCAAGTTGGAGGATGCATTTTGCTCGAGGCTCCCCAGGGTCCCTGGGCCGCCTGCCCCCTTAGGTGCGCCCCCCACACCGAGGAACTCGCCTCTGTCAGAATTATGTCGGACACTGGTCTGTGCCATAACATCCCTGACATCAGGTTTGTTCTGTCTAACCACCATCTGAGAGTTTTTGACCTCTAAGGAAAGCTCCAGCCTTCCTTCAAAACGCCCTCTCGGCGATCTCTGTGCTGACAGAATCTCTGCCTGAAGCTGTCGGGTGTGAAATTGTGCCCACCTGACCGCTGGAATACACGCTGTCAGGGTGCCTAGCAAGGACATCACGCTTCTCAGGGTCATGTGAGGTTGGTCTAGGGCCGACAAAGTCATATTTCTCACCTTTTCCATCTTGGCCTCTGGTAACAGACAAGTTTGTTGTTCTGAGTCCAGGATGAACCCTAGAAAAATCTGTCTCTTTAGGGGTTGTAGCTTTGATTTCTTGATGTTTACCATCCACCCCAGTCTTTGTAGGATGTCTGTTACCCTTTCTACCTGCTCTGTGCAATGGTCTTCTGAGTTGCCCACTATTAGGAAATCGTCCAAATAGGGTATTATAATTGTGTTGTGGATTCGGAGGAAGGCTGTCATCTCCGCTAAGACTTTGGTAAACACTCTCGGGGCTATGGATATGCCGAATGAAAGGGCTCTAAATTGAAAATGTCTGAGATTGCCCTGGATGTAGAGAGCTACTCTTAAGTATCTTTGTAACCTGGGTGGATCGGGATGTGATAGTATGCATCCTTTAGATCGACTACAGCCATAAAACAATTGTGGTGTAGTAGTTTTATGGCCGTAGTCACTGATTTCATTTTGAAGGTCTGATTTTTTTATCCACTGATTGAGGCCTCTGAGGTTTATAATAGTTCTGAATGACTGGTTCTTTTTTTTTTTTCTTAATCAGGAAGAGGGGGGGGGGGGGGGGGGAGTAGAAACCCATTATCTCCTGTCCGCTTGGGACTTCGGTCAGAACGTGCTTGTCTAGCAGACTTAAGATTTCTGACTCCAGAGCCAATCATTCTTCTATCCCCTTCCTGATGGGAGTCACCACAAATGATGCTCTCATCCATTGAAGAAATGGGATTTTGAGGCCTTTTCTTATGATGTTTAAGATCCAGGCATTGGAAGAGATACCTTCCCAGGCCTGGGCGAAAAGCATCAGTCTCCCCCCCACCGGGATGCTGGCGTCATTGTGGGGATTTTTTAGAAGATGAGGTGGCTCCTCTGAACATGAATCCGGACTCCTTCCTTTTGTCCTCCCATTTTCTCCTATCCCCCAAAGGACGGCCCCTGTTGAATTTTCCTCTCCTAAAGAATGGCCTTCTTTGATCTGCTGGAAACCTGGGGAAGCCCTTCTGTCACTTGCTTTTTCCAAGATGTCATCTAGATTTTTCCCAAATAAAAATTGACCATCACACGGAAGAGAGCACAACTTGGCTTTAGACTGTATGTCTCCTGGACAACCTTTAAGCCATAATGTGCGCCTTGTGGCGTTTGATAACCCTGCTGCTCGAGACTTCAGTATCATGAAATTGGTGGAAGTGTCGGCCAAGAAAGCTGCTGCTCCGTGCAGAAGATACATGTCCGCCAGAATTTTTTCCCTCGAGACCTTTGAAGCAAGTTTCTCTTCCAGCTGCTGTAGCCAAATCATTAAGGAATGTGCTGTGCAGGTGCCGGCTATTGCCGGTTTTTGTCCTCCTGCCGCTGCTTCCCACGTATGTCTTAAGTAGGAATCCACTTTTTTATCTAGCGGGTCTAAGTACCCCTGAGTCTTCCAGGGGCAGGGCTGATTTTTTGGCCGACCTGGACACTGCTGCATCAATCTTTGATCATATCTCCGTGTCTTTATGTTCAAAGGGGTATCTCCTTTTAGAGGAGGAGGGAAATGCTCGTGATCTTTCAGGCTTCCTCCATTCTCTTTCAATGAGTGTCTGGACTTTCTTATTGACTGGAAAGGTACGTTTCTTCCTTTCCTGTAGACCCCCGAACATGACGTCTTCCAGGGACTTAGCCGTTTTTCCTCCTGTAGGTGTCACGGTGACCCATCCTGTGTGACACGACCCACAGGTCGGTAACTAAAACAACAAGACACGGCACGTGTAACTGTCCTGTGTGACATGACCCGCAGGCCGGTAACTAAAACAAGACACGAGGGAAGGGGAAACAGTTACAATGGTGGGCCCTGCAATAGGGAACGGGGACGTGAAGACCTCCTGCACTCCCCTGAGTCAATGTCCCTAACACTCCTAGCGTTCCCTATACAGGCTCCTCACCTGTCGCCGAGCCGGAACCTGTCACCCTAGCACACCCTACACCTATCCCTTGCTAGGGAGCTGGGTGGTGCAGGCACCGGCCCCACCGATGTACTAATACACACCAAGAAAAAATACAAACAGGGATAACTGCACTTAGCTCTGCTCTGTTGCTCTGGCTTCCAGCAACAGAGTTCAGCACCAGAATGCAGCTTTCCTCCAGAATAGCTGCTACGTCACCAAGCGTTGTCAGAGCTGCAAGGAACTCCTCACTGTGTGTCCTTCCACACTAGGACTCTGACCGTGCTACAAGGAACTCTCTCTAGCTCCTTCCTCCACCAAGGATGGTTGAAATGACCAATATCACCAACACCTTCTCATAGACCATGTGACCCTATATAGGAAAAGGGAATGGTCAAATGATCAGGGGCCAAAAGCTGCTATAATCCCAGTGACCTCCAGGGGCAAAAGGCAAAGCAAAGAAAAGATCAAGTGCAATGACGCTAACGGCCACCGGGGCAAAACTAGAACTGAAACCACCAGCTTAAGGAAAAAAAAAAGGTTACTAGTGCTTTTATCTGTCATAATCCAGCATGGATCATGACAGTAGGCCCATGGTTACCCTAATGGCTTTGAGGAGAGCATCCGTATCCTCTACTGGAAAACACGGCTTGCCACCCATGTCACTATCCGAGGAGGAGGAGGATAGGTGTTCGGCCTGAGATACGACCGAGGAAGAGTCTGAGAAACTCATTCCTACTCTTTTTCTTTAACAACACTTTAATTGAGCCTTCCACCTCAGACCTGACGACCGATCTGAGGTTAGTTGCAAAGCTTGGCGCCTCCTCCGCTGGATGCAGCTGGCGCAAAGGTCCTTCTGCCAATCTCGCGCTAGGGGGCTTCTACATATGGCACAATCCCTATTGTTCCTCTTGCTCCCTGCTTTTTTGGCCTTTTCCTAAGGAAGTTAACACACAAGAAGGACCCCATTAACAACATACTAACATTCACGGAGATCACTCACCACCCATAAAGTTGGGAACCGGACTCAGAGGCTGTGGAGGAGCACGTGACCTGTGCTTTCTGGACATCGAGGAGTCTCCCGACCTGTGGCTCGGGCGACTGCTGCTTTTGCTGCTTGAACGGCTGCCATGCTTGCGAGCGGAGGTTTGTGATGGGGTCAGAGACAGTGGAGACTGTGATCGTTCCTGCTCTGACCCCATGGTTTACCTGGCCGCAATGACGTCCTCCTCCTTTAAGTAGGTCCGGCCCGGTGAACGTTTCCCCGCCGGCCGAGCGCTATTCTTCTTCATGCGGCCGGCGCCGCACAAGGCGCCATCTTGCCATCGCACATCTGAAGTCAGGCGGCGCGCTCCCAGAACGCCCTGCGCCGCTGATGTCAGTGGCCGGAAAACGCCGCTGGCTCTCCACGCTATGCGTCGTGAGGGAGATGGCTCGGGGGCACACGCGAGGGGAGGGAGGCATGGAGGAGCGCCCCGGATCATAGAGGCCACCAGCTGCACCCGCACGAACCCGGAGCCCCAAGGAGACCCCAGGGACTGCGCTTCCAGGAGACCGACGGCCGGCGCTACAGGTAAGATGACCTGCTCTTCCGCACCGGGACGGCCCTGGGTCTCT